>NC_053170.1:69363518-69963518 GCF_016835505.1 Polypterus senegalus | reverse complement strand
AATTAAATTTGTTAACGATATACAATTAATATGAAAAAGAAGGGTAACAATACAGAAACAGTGCCACTGCTCTGACGCTGGGTGCTGCCAGTTTGCAAAACCGAGCAGAAACATACATTTTGAAGTGTGCGTGGAAACAGTGTGTACATTGACCCGGACACAGACAGGCAGACACGCTCATGTCACCCAACATGCTTTTATTATTCATTACTATTTACAGTTCAGTGGTCACAACCCCACAGTCCCCAAAGTCCTGGCCACACAACACAACACATTTCCACTCTTCAGGCCACCTCCTTGTCTTCCTCCCAGCGTCATCCAACTTCCGCCTGACTTTTGTCCAACTCTGTACGGAGGCAGCCCCTTTAAATAAGCACCCAGATGTGCTCCCGTTGTGTTCCAGGCAATCTCCCACCGACATGCCCCAGTTTGGTGGAAATGACGGCTGTCTCCCCGGAAGCACTCCGGGTGTCCCTGTTCCTCTTCCCCCCAGCACTTCCTGGTGTGGGGGAAGTGCTGAGGTCTAGGGTCCTCCAGGTATTGGGGCCCCCTGGTGGTAACCACGGGCCCCTACAGAGTCGAGCTTCCCAGCTCTTTACCCGCAGCCTCCAGGGCAGTCACCCACTCAAGGTCTAAGGAGGCACAAGCCCTCCTCTGGTCTTCTCGTGAATCCCGGCTGGGTACCACTCCCATCAGGGTACCCCAACAGGCATACACAACATTCACATGGCACTTCAGGTAACAGAAATGATTCAGAGGTTTTGCTAGAAGTGACTCCAGTAGGGATGACTGACTGTGGGGAGAGTCTGCTGTAAATGTGCAAAGCTGCAGTAGTCCATTACTTTGTGTGAGACAGTACATGAGAAATAAGGTGATTTATTATACTGAGTAAGTAAAAAAGGTGGGTGAATGAAACCACCAGTCAGACAGAAGTTCAAGTTTTTGTGGTTAGTTTCAGAATTTAGTTTTGTATTTCTTTATTGTATATTAAGTTCATTTTTATCTCATCACTCTATCTTTACATTTAAGAAATGCAACATTTTTGAAGTTTTTGCCTCCTTGGCATTGCTTCAAATGTGGAAAGATGCCAAGAGGGTATCCTTTTCATCCTTTTCCTTGAGTAACAAAACAATAAAGCATATCCTGCACAGCCTACCTGAGAAGCCCAACTAGTACAACTCCAGGTAACACAGCTGTGACCTGCATGCAAGACAGCTCTGCTGACCAAACAAGAAAAGGCAGAAATTCTAATACTGAATTTTCCAACTTAATGTGAGATATAAAACCTTTAAAAGATACTCTATTCCTTTTAAAATAGGTTCTTCACAAAGTACAAAATCAAGAACTTTTCTCTGAAGTACAGTACTTCATGGATCTGATTAGACAGCCTAGGACAGCCGTGGAGAATCAGTAGATGGGACAAGACTAAATTTTACTGACTGTTCTCCTAACCTCAAGGAATGAACTGACTTTTCTGACTTTTACTCTATCATGACACTATTTGACAAGCCAAATACGGAAGTCACTTAAGAAAGATTCTTCTCCTATCTCTAAAATCCTTTTGAACTTGAAATAAAGATTGAGAGAGCAAAAAATAAGCTACATTTAGATCCAAGTCTGCAGGCAGTTCAGAGCTTTATACACGCAATGTTATTTATACAGTATATACTGTATATGTCCCTCCACAGAGTCAGTACCTCAACATGGCAGAGTGGTTAGTGTAATCGATGTCACCCTGAGCAATGCTGTCAGGAATCATGTACTCCTTGTAAAGCCACCCATGGTGTCAAGGTCAGAGGTGTGGACCTGACAAAGACTGGCTCAAAAATCCCCCTTTCAAGGGTCTATCCAAAGTGGTGCAACTGCCACATGGAGTCCTAACAGGAAGTGAACTGGGGCCTCATGTATAACACCAAGCGTAGTATTCACACTATAACATGGCGTAAGCACAAAAGCCGAATTGTGCTTAAGCACAGAAAAATCCAGATGCAGGAATCTGTGCGTACTCCAACTTCCACGTTCTTCTGCTACATAAATCCCGGTCAGCGTGAAAACTAACGCTCGTGCACGCGCCTTATGTCCCACCCCAACTCCTCCCAGAATTACGCCTCTTTGAATATGCAAATCAATATAAATCACCCTTAAGCTCAGCCTTCTGTGAAAAGACAATGGGAAAAGCACGGGGGAAAATATAAGAATTTCAGCAAATACCAAGTGGAGGCAAAGGAAAAACATACTATTTGTTTAATTAAACTGTGGTATAATCAACAAAATGAAGTTGATCGAGTGACATAGCGTGTTGGAGAAACTTGAAAGCTCAGATATCAAAGTCACCGTGAAAAGGCGAGTCATAACCCACCATCTGAGTGTCATATGAAAGCTTATTAGGGTATAGACAAAAAAAATAGGCACACAGTGGGAAAAAAGCACGAAATGTCAACTTCAATCTCGAAATTTCCACTTTAATCACGTGGTTTATTTTGTCATTAAAGTAGAATATCATAAATGTCATCTTAAAATCATTTAATTAACCAGTTTCTCAAATCACATCGTAATTAAAGTAGCACGTTAAATGCTTTGTTTTGTATGTGATCTTCTATGCGCTCTATGTGTGTGAATCATTACTCTCTTCTTAAACCGGCTCTCTTCGTCCAACTGGATACAGAATCCATTACATTTGTGATATTACAGCTCTCTGAATAACTAAAATACTGAGATGTATATATGATATTATTTTCATGATGATAGGAGTTAACGTTGTTAAACATGGGATTCATGGCACAGTGATTGTGTGCGATCTTCGCTGAAATTATTTATTGCAGCAGTACTCGGCTCTAGGCAGAGAAAGAATCGGTGGCCCCTTTGCCCGCCAATGTCAATATGGTATCTTATGCACGGTGGATGGCCACGTCCATTGCGGACACTGCATAGCTGCCTCGTGCTCATGACACAAGCGTTTAACTTTAGTCAAAATTTGCCGCTGCGTTTTTAGCTGTGTCGTTATTTTCTATTTCTGTTTTATATTCAATATACTGTATATTGCCGTGGCCGCCTTGCTTTTCTTTCTCCAAGTAACCGATCACCACACAATCAGCTCTGTAATAGATGTTAAGCCATCTGTAAGCTTAGAGCACCGATTCTGCAAAACGTTTAAAGAACATTGAACTATCTTCGTAGTACATGTTTAATTATTCTATCCTTAACGCCAGTCCCAGTGAAGAATATGGAATATTTAAATGAAGTTAAAGTTTTACCTGTATAATATAATAAACATATTTTGCTGCATTTCATCTTAAAAATGATATCGTCATCATATGTAAATACGCTTTATAAAGTGGCTCAGGTTGTGCAATATTATAACTGTAGTGCAAGTTTACAGTGAGGTAATTGTACTTATAAGTACAAACAGTTCTACAAGGAGCAATTGATTGAGCTCGTTTATAGTTCTTGGGATGAAACTGTTTCTGAACCGCGAGGTCTATACAGGAAAGGCTTTGAAACGTTTTGCCGTGGCTGAGGTAGCGTGTGCTTGAGTCTGTATCCCGATAATTCTCTTTCCAATCAGCTGCTGCTGTGATTCCCCACTCAGATACAGTGATATAAATACTCTGAGTTGTGCAGTGAGAGTAATATGGAAAAAGATGATCCGCTGTGGCAACCCTAATGGGAGCAGCTGAAAGAAGAAGAAGAAGAAGAAGGTGCAGTGAGAGTAACAATACTAAAGCAGTTATGGTATTTGGAATACTATGGCTATTCCCTGGACCATTATATTGTTACAATCAAAAGTTAATTACAATCAGATGCATTACACTAATAAACAATATGTGGTTAGTTTCAGTGTATTTATAAAGCCGCGTCAGGAAAATAATGAGTAACCACACAGGAACGGTAGCATTGCTTTGACGCTGGGTGCTGCCAGTCTGCAAAACCGAGCGGAGAACTTTCGTATGACAAGGTATGAGGTACCGTGGAAAAGTGCATGGCTTTACGCCAAGTGTAGGTTTTATACATCACGATTTGAACGTGGAAAAGTTCTTACGCAAAATTTCTGTGCGTACACACCGTTTATACATGAGGCCCCTGGTGTGGCTGAGGATTGTGTACCCTCATTACCACTAATATCAACTGCTTCTTTGTGCAAGCTCTTCATTCCCTCAATTTACTTGATTCTTTTTCCTGTACCAAAAGACAGAGAGAACTACAATTATGTACAGTTATGTTCTTAGTATGGAACCCACATGTATTATGGCACTGGTGTGATGGCCATTCAGAGATACACCTGGGAAAAGTGCCTCGTTCTTCTCTTACCGGCATGACTAGGCAGCCTTCTTCAAGGATAGCACTACCAACACCTGACAGGGAGGGGAAAATAAAAGGAATCCTAAACAAAGTTTGTCCCAATTTGTACTTGACTAGGCAAAGTCCCTCATCTTCGCTTCTTGGAATATCTGCACACTTACGACTTCAACAAATATTGACCAACCACCCCAGAGAACAGCCATTTTAGACTCAGACCTCAAACGTTACAGAGAGGAAATTTGCAGCAGCAGCAACACATGTGTCATTGATTAAGGATCCATCACTGAAACTACAGCTGGGTATAGATTCTTCTAAAAATGCCAGCCACAATAAGAGATTCAGATCCACAAAATTGGCTTTGGTGTCAAGAATGAACTCCTACCAAAAGTTCCAGAGTCTCTTGTTGGTGCAAGGCTCTCACAATCATCAGCTCATATACTCCCACACTGCATTCTACAGAAGAAGAAAATGACTAATTCTAAGTTAACCTAGACACACAAACCACAGACTTGTCCAGCTCATCCTCCACACTATATTTAAACCACCTAATAGAAGATATGCCCCCAAGCCATGCCTCAACACTGCATCCCTTGCGACACAATGACAATTCATCTTCAGACTCGGCTTGAACACATTCTGATCCCAGCCACAGGTGGTGAGATCAAAACTACCAATCCTGATGTTGATGAACTGCACACCTCACTGCTCACAGCACTCTAGTCCTCCTCCAAAAAAGCTCTTCATTTTTCCAAGAAGAATTCATACTACTTTGATCACACCACAGATGAGGTACTCCCCTTCCTGAAGACCAAGAACAAAGCATTTCAAGCTCACTTTGTGAATACATCATCAGTTTCTCTCCTGCCGAAGTGGAAAAAATTAGATCAATTACACAACTCGAACCTCCGTGAAATCCTGGATAACTGGTGGATGAATAAGATGATCTTCTTACAGAAGCATGACATAAAAAAAGAGAGAGAGCATATATAAATAGTGTACTGGATTGTATGTAATTCTTTAGGTTCACACTTAACTTTACTGTATATTTGTTTAGTAAAAAATAAAAAATATATATACACATGAAAATGCCACCCTGACCAAAGCACTGCCTGAGGTGATGCTCTCGTTGCAGATGAAACAATATTTTTTAATGGGTTACAGGCCACATTAATCACAAAAATTAAAGCATTAATTTTCCTAGGCCTCATATACAGTATATAGTCATAAATGCAAGTCTGAAGATCACCTTCCTGGCTCATCCTTGGTAAGCAATACAATACTGAGACAAGAGGAAGGCACTATTGCTACTGGTATCGTCTCTCTCTGTTCACACAGCACAAAGAAAATACGCAGTGAGGGCAATTGAATCTGCCCCTTCTGGTTGAAGGATTATATATTTGAGGCACTCCTGGAAGGTGGCATCACATTGTGGAATAACGCTTGATGGAGACAGAGTTCTATCTCCGGATCTGAGAACCCCAACAAGGCATAGTGATACTTTAGATTTGTTTTGTATGTGCCATTGTGTGCTAATTTTGGCATGTGTTCTTCAGTTAATCAAACAAGATGATTGGGCTAGCACCCCAAAATTTGTTTTTGCATCCCACGTTATATCTTGCATGACCTAAAATATATATACATTTATCATGTGGGGCATGGGTAGGACAGAGAGAGTGCCTTTTGTAAAAGTAGAATATATCTGAAACTAGCAAAATACCTGCGCTTCACAGTGGAGAAGTAGTGTGTTAAAGAAGTTATGAAAAAGAAAAGGAAACATTTTAAAAATAACGTAACATGATTGTCAATGTAATTGTTTTGTCACTGTTATGAGTGTTGCTGTCATCAAGGATTTGATTATCATTATTTGTCCAGCCAACACAGGCAAGGCATGTCTAACAAAAACATCAAGTCTACCAAAAGTAAGTTTAGAGCATGTGGAAGAGAGATAATAGATTACTGAAGTGTTAAGGACAGAGACAGCATGAGAAAATTAAGTTTAAGAGAGAAATTAGAGTGGAAGCTTTGAAACAGTAAACCCTGTCATGTCCAGAAGCAAAGAATTCTTTATTGCAACTCAATCCGTGTATTTCTTGCTAAAGTATTTTCTTGTTTATTGGGTTTTTACAAGTCCTTAATGCTAACCCTACTATCCATTGTAGTGGTCATCAAAGCATGCATGTACTGTTTATGGTATAGGTTGGCGCTTTAGCTCAATAGTTGGAGCTGCAGTATTTTACTGAAATTTGGCCCTGGGCATTACCTCTGTGGAGTTTGCATAATGTTCCTGTGTCTGCACATATTCTTTTCTTGTTACTTTAGTTTTTCTCCCACATCTCAAAGACCTTAAATTACTCAAGTATCAATGTGTTTGCATGTGACAGACTGGTGCTGACAGCTAATGGTTCAGGCAGAGAAATGATTCCCTTTAACCCTGAAAACTGGTTAAGCAAGTAAGAAAATGGATAGATTTTTTTTTAAATTAAAGCTTATAGTATACTGTGTATACATATTCACATACACATAGACATAAACATGCATATATATATATACATACCCATACATATATATATACACACATATATACATACAGTATATGCATATGTATACGCAGTATATACAGTATAAGCATTTCAAGTAATCAACACTAGAAACAGAGAGAGGAATCATCTGAAAAAATCAGTGAGTCTTAAAAATGTATTTTTTCCAACACACCTGCCAGATTAATAACTATAATACAGTTTCTTCCCGTATCATTAGATGCTAAATAGTGTGACCTTTTTCTACTAGGTTTTGATGACATGATAACCAATCTATCATTCAGAGGGATAGCTTTCAACTCTTGCAGCACAATGGATGCTGTTAGTGTGTATTTGACTGCCTAATTGCCCATATCTGAACTTGCCAAATTTCTAAAGTGTCATTTGCATAGACATTGGGTTACTAACATCAATTTCCTCAATTATACACCTTCCCATCACTTCTGTACAAGGCTTATTATACATCTCACTCTCTTTCACCTGCACATTAATTACACTATAAAGTTAATTACTAATTGCGATGTCACACTTTCTTTGGGGTCCCAAAGGCAGTCAAGGTCACAAACGCCGATTCATTATAAAGTACACTTTCACATCAAGAGCTGAGCCTTACACATAATGTAAGCTAAGACATATGTTCTTACTGGGCAGTATAATATTTGACCTAAGAAAGGCTAATTTTGTAAATTCGGTAATCCTATTGTTATTGACCGTACACAATTGAGTACCAAAGAGTACAAGATACATTCAATATAAACAAAATTAAGGAAGGAAAAAAAGTTTAATGTACACATACAATTTTAATCCAACTTATTTTAGTTCAGGGTCACGGGGGCTGGTTGTGGGGGGAGGGGGTTGGGAGTGTGGGGGTTAATTGGGTGCAGACGTCATCCTGGCAGTACTATGCACAATTGTAATAACGTCCTTGACTATTTTTTACGTTATTTTTTTATTTAACAGCAGGCTGCCTCATTTTGTTCCCTGCACCTAATCTACTTGCCTTATATGACTTAATATTGTTCATTTATATTGTGGAGAGTATAATACTCTGATAGAGGACATGTGCTTGCAGTTAAGCCACTGTTTGAAAAGGTAAGCAACTAAAAATGTAATTTAGCTGTAGCTTGTCATATTATTATATCAAATATTATCTTCTTATATAATACGCTACCGCGGCTGTCCATTTGTCTATCCAGGATTTTAAATCACCAGTAGCTCGCAAACCGTTTGAACTATTGACCTGAAATTTGGTACACATATACTATGTGACGTCTACTATCCACTTTCAGGGTGATGACTAACCTCCAAGGTTATTCCTCTTTTTATTTTAATTTTATTTTATTGTAGAATCAACTCTTGGCAGTGGCCAGCAGGTTGACTGGGCGGCACATGCGTACGGGCGCAGTTTTCATTCTCTACCACCTTTGCCGTCACTTCCCCTACCTCTTCATATCTTAAATCATTCTTGAAGCAGATTGAAGACTTAAGTGCCAGCTTAAGTGAAAAAATTAAAGAAAACGTACAAAGTAATTGCAACACAAACACTGACTTAATCAGTTAAAACGTGAAAAGATGCTGACAAAAAAAAGAAGATGCCGGGCGCTAGGGTGGAAAAAAGAAAATCGCACAGGAAGCAGCAAGCGCATCAACCTCTGAGCAAACAAATGCTAAACGTATAGAGAAAGAGTATGAAAACTATGCTCAAGTCAAGTGTATGAACTACATGTTATCATGCAGTACGCCATTACTGGTTATTAATAATAATTAGCTTGGGTGTCATTTTCAGTTTACTACCAACTCAGCCCAGGAGGGGTTGCCACCATTAATACTCTCTATTTCCTCATCCACAGTCAGGAGACTTTTAGACCAGAGGAACACTAACATCACTTCCTTCTCACCTCATCCTGTCAGCCAACATGAAACGAGCCAAGCTATCGTAAATTCCTGTTCATTCTGGACCTGAGTGCCAGTACCCTTCACCACTGTTTCCTACAGATGCAGCTGTGATTTTTGCACTCTTGTGTGCTTTTTATTTTACCTTTTTGTTCATCAACTATCATTAAAAGAGGATGTTAATTGACTCCCCAACTATTTGTGATCTTGAATAAAGTAAATATGAAGTATAAGAATAACCTAATGAATTAAAGCATAAAAGCACAGATGTAAAAGAATTAACAATAAAAAAATTGCTATTTCAACAAACTTAGCAGTGACAGACTGCTTTCCCTTATTTAGCTGTGTCCTTCTTCTCTTTTTGAGTTTACTGCTCTGCCCATTCTAGTGGTAATACACAAGCTTCACTACCAGTCTACTGCAAGGACCATGATGTGTAACAGGTGTTGACAATTACAGCACTTGCCAGGGGCACTTCTTGTTTCAGAGATCATCGTGGAAATGCCTGGGGCTACAAGATTGCATTACCTTTTAGCAGGTTTAGCAAACACTCAAGAATAACTCTGAGCTGCCTGTTATAATATATAAACAGCAGTAAAGTAGTTGTCCATGTCTAAATGTCTTTACTTTATCCATTTTGGCAAGAGATATGAAAGCTAATCCTATGTTACTCTACCAGTAAGCTTTTTAGAACTCTGGAACCTCTATGTATCCAGATTAGGAGATTTTGCATTCTAATAAAGAGTATCTAGCTTTGTACACCTTGTGTAAATAATGGTGCATATAGAAACAATTATTCAAACACTAATATATGATAAAATTAATCATTAAAAATGGATGCTTACAAACATGAAAGACAACATTAACTATGAAGGCTAGAATGAAAGAGATTAAACTGCAGAGTCCTGCTAATTGTACTACCAATAGACGAATAGATTAAAAAACACAAAAGAATTGACAGAACCTACTAGACCAACAGTCCCACAACTCTTGAAATCATTGTGGGATGCAAAAACATTTAAGCTGTGCCAAAATCGTTCGACAGATGGTATACGCTGCCTTTCAACAGAAGCATACAACAAAATCATTGTTTGTCCTGTGTTAGGTAAAAATAATTCCTGAAATTACTACAAGTAAACGTCTTTGTTTCTGCCAATTGTCAAATCCTCTCAAGGGTCTTGTTACTTAGGACCATGTGCGATCTACATTAGAGTTTTGAAAGTCCCTAAAGTCCCACTCTCTACCACACTACTTGGTAATTTATTCCATGCTTTCACGTTTCTCTTTATGAAGAAAAACATTCTAATATTTGTGTAAAATTTAACTTTTAACAAGTTCTGTGTGCTTGCGGTCTTGATGGAGATTTAATTTTAAATTAACAGCCAGGATCCCCTGTACTAATTCCTTTCATAATTTTAAAAACTTAAGTCATATCAATTGTAAGTGTTTGCTTAAACTGAAAAGGTTCAGCTCCTTCAGTCTTTCATTGTATCTCATACCTTTTAGATCTGGAATTCAGTTATGTAGTTTAAGAGTTTCTGCCATTTACTTGTACTCTACACATTGTGCTATGTGATCTAACATCCTATTGAACTTCTTGATTACTTCTGCATACTGTATGGATGTAGATTCTGACAAGTCCACCAAAAATCCTAGTTGCTTCTAATAAGTTTTAGACGTTCCAATGCACATTCAAATTTTACATTTTAACGCATGTAATACCTTACATTAGAATTGTAACAAGAGCAGGCAATTCACGTCAACAAACACATTCATCCTATTCACCTATATTTGTCTTAAAATAATTTACATTTACTTACAGTGAATTAAAATGATAGAACAGATTTATCTTGACAGAGTGTTGTCCCATCTGCTGTTACTCTCAGTAATGATATCAGAGTATCTGGTGTAATGTGGTGTACTTGTAAATTGAGAACTATCTGGAGTGAGTTTCTTGGAAACAATGACTTTTAGTGATTAACAAGTAACTTTACGATACATATATGTAAAGTATGAGGTACTTTTCCGTTCTTTCCAAAAACCCTTCATAAGCAACAACTTTACGGTGAGCATAAAGTACTACTTAGAAGCCTATAATAAACTATCACAAATAAAATGAAAATTAGTTGGTTTGCAATGCTTTCATTAAAAGGTGATGCTTTACTCCTCTTGTTGCTTGTGGCTTCTACTGATCAACACATTTGCAAAACAAAAAACGCTGATGGAGAATGTTAAGGAATTTAAGGTGGCCCATGATTAAGCGTTTTTTTGTAGGCTTCAGAGATTCTAGTTTTAAGAAACTGGATGGATGGATGGACAGTCAGATATGATACAGTGAAGACAATAAGTTTATACATCATAACCTATTTTAGTCTTTTTCAGGCATATAGTCATCACTTGGACAGCCTGCTGGAATTTTCTATATTATTCACATATCTTTAAATGAAGCAAGTAAATTCCATTATGTATTAAAAATTCCCACACTCCTTCAAATATACACTGAATAACCTGAGTATAATATAATGCAACTGATGGAGAGTGTGTGGTTTTCATGGCTGGCTTCTATTTATTATTTGGGATTGTGATCATTCCTTTTCTTGCCTTAAATCATCTAGAAGTGCATTATTTGAGATAATTTGGTAAAGTCTGGAAATGCTGCCTTTATATTCATCATCCTGAGATACTAAAGATTCAACTATGAATATTGATGGATAATTATTGAAGCTGGGCAGATTCCTTATAAGAAATTTTCTAGCACCAGGATCACAGTATAGTCAACATCAAATAATAAGTTATTTCAAAGTTATTTCAAAGTGACTTGATTTTAACATCCTGGACTTTGGCATATCAGCTCATTACTGTACTTTCTTAGACACAGCATTTTCTATAACAAAAACTAAAAAGAACTTAAGACACATTAGTGTCCATGTGAACCCTGAATACAATAAGGACTGATTGTGAGGTCATTTATGTTAGGTAGAATGCCTAGAGGAGGCTGGATGGTCTCATGGCCTAGGAACCCCTGCAGATTTTATTTTTTTTCTCCAGCCGTCTTGAGTTTTTATTGTTTCTTCCTTCCTCCCTTTTATTCTATGTTAATTAGTGTTTCCTAATTCTATTTTCTTATTTAAACGTGTAAGCACAAAACAGAGTGCCATAAGACTACATGAAAATGAAGGAAAACTAAATTAATAGTCCAATATGATATTCTGTGAGTTCACTTAACTAAATAAAACATAGAATTTCAACTGGACAGACACTCCTACTCTTCTAAATTTCTAAATGACATCACAGGTATTCTGAGGGTATTGCTTTCAGCTATTGATCATCTATCAATTTAATGGATCCTGAAAGAATCCAAGCTTATATGTGTGGCTTTTGCACAGGTACATTATATAAGATGTAATGAAAAATACAGGCCTTAAAATTAAATCTTGTTGAACTCCAGTATGCTCAATACAATGAATTAAAGTCATTTTATAAAATAGGTTTACCTGAACTTCGTTAAATAATTACTCAGCTAAAACTATCCACTTGTGTCCATGCTCCTGTCCCAACAGGCCTTTTCAAAGAAGTGTCTGACATGCTAATCAACAGTGTACTGGAAATAATTAACTGTTCATTAGAAACTGGCATTCTTCCAGATGCTTTAAAGATTGCTGAAGTTAAACCCTTACTCAAGAAAAACAACATTGACTGCTCAATTTTGTACAATTTGAGACCAATTTGTAACCAGCCTTTTTTAACTACATTTGAAAGAATTTATTTTTTGGCAGGTAAAATAATTATTTGAATAAAAACTCTATTCTGGAAAAAATCACTCAGGCTTTAGATCAAATCATAGTATAGAGTCTGCCCTTGGTTACTTATCTACTCACGGGGCAACCTTAAGACTCTAAGCCCTCTGCTCAGTGTCTTATAACTATTACAGAAATGGCAAGACCTTCCCTTATAACTCTATTTATTTCTGTCAGAGGAGAATAGTTAGGACATTAATAGCAATCACCAACAATAAAAAAAACTGTTCTGAATTTCTATTCATTATATAAACATACACTTCTAGGATTGAGTATAATAATTTGATTAAAATACAATAATTTGATTCAAGTGCATATGTTGGGTCCAAACTCAAATATGTTCAGTACAGTGAAAACACATCCACATTAAATTTGATCAACAGATTACACTGCAGGTGGAGATAGCAAGACCTCTGAAAAATTAGATACTGCTGTCCTGTATTGAGATGAAATTATGTGTATTTTGTGTTTTATCATTATTTTTTGAGTTTAAGTTATTATTTTTCATGTCTCCATGTTACTTTTATTGGTTTTATATGTGATTATGTATTACTGTACTGTCTCTTTAAATGTGAGTATGCAACATTGTCTTTGTGGGTGAAACCCTAAGGGGTTGGGCCACCTGTCAATTTCTGTTTAGGAACTGCCTCTAGCCCTATAATGGCTGTGGCGACTGGCATTTCTGTGGGAAGCTTTTTTGGAGTGTAAGTATGAGTGGTTTCTGTTTCTGTATTTTGCTCCTTTCTAGGATTCTGATGTCTAGATTGTTTTTGGGGGACTTGGTTACTGTGAATTGCCTTTTTGACAACTCCTTTAATGCTTCTGTTCACTCTGTGGAGCTTTTGTTACATTTTTTTTTAATATATTTTTCAAATAAACCTATTTATGAAGATTATTTTTTGAGACCACCGTTCCTCTCCTCTGGTGGGGATTTTTGTGATACTGAAAGATGTTGAAAAAGATTTCATCCCTTTTAAATTTTCAAACAAGAAAGGTTATTTGAGTGGGGTTAGACCCATTGAGGCAAGGCCTGTTCCAGGCTTGCAAAAGAGGCCTGCCCTGGTCTTACCAGCGAAACCTTTGTAAGGCATTATTGAAGTCTCATGCCTATTTTGTTTCATGGAGGCTCCGGTTCATGACAACTGCAGGTGTATACATTACACTGAACAATTATAATAGATACCCAGCTTTAACAAATACAGTTTGATCTCGTGATATTTTATATAGAAAGGAATATTTTTATTATTTTTGCTAAAAAAACAGGATCTTGAAATTGTTGTTCACTAGGGAGTCTAGTCTGAAGAACACATACAATATTTGCCTTTATTGTTCTTTGGTAATACTGTAATTTATATCCTGGTGTAGAGGTTTTGATGATATTTATTAACTTATTTAGCTTCTTAAAAACATACTAATATTAACACAAACATTTAACAGAATGTTTTTCATGAAAATCTATTGAACAGTCATCTTCACCTGTTGCTTTCCCACTTTTGTACAGCATTTATAGTATATTTGGCTTCAGACTGCTTCCTCAAAGCATGGTGCTTTAAACTGTAGTTATTCATTTATGATCCAGGAAGTTATTGGCATGAGCCTGAATTTCATAAGATCATTAAACACAAGATAATACTGGTTTAGTATTCCTAATCTAAAAATTCCAAAATCCAAAATGTTCCAAAATCCAAACCTTTCTGAGCGCAGAAATGACACAACAAGTGTAACGTTCCACCCTATACCTCACTTGCCAATGTGGGGCTCTGAGCCAATGTTCCCTCAGATTTTTTTTTTTTAATTATGGGTGTGAATAACATTTGAGCTGCTACTAACCATTTATGATGATTTAATCTATCACCCTTTGCTTTTTCAAGCGATGCACCATCACATGAATGACAAGCACAGAGGTTCATCAAAGGATGCATTGTCTGTTTTGTCTTGGTAGAGTAATATATTGCTGTACTTTCCCCTTTTGTATTATTAATAAGTAGCCTTTGTCAGAATGCCTCAAGTCTCCCAGACTTACCACTGTTTATAAGGTATTATAGTATATAACTTTTCCCCACCTTCCCTTCTACATGTATTACCTCAGGCAATTAGGTGTAGTAAAAGACCAGCAGGAGTTAAGTTACAATTTAAACAATGTATTATTGGTAATATTCATAAATAATTGCAATATGCAAAGTACATTTGAATATTGGCAACCATACAACCTGATTAAATGGTGTAGTTTCAGGCGGCACACAGACTTGTTAGTTACTTAAAAATGTCTCTACTTAAGGCATCATTTGTGGTCAGCTTTCTTCAGAACAGGCCGCATGCCTGTTTCAATATGGCTGCCAAGCTGTGCTCTCCATTGTGTTGTCCTTTCAGTTCATCAGTTTGGTAAGAAAGAAAGATGCTCCTTCATCACATGTTAGTAAGAAAGAGAGTGAGGTTAAGCAAGCAGATTTATAGATGTTCTGTCAAACCCCTAAAGCCAATAGGACATCGTGGTACTTAAAGGCTTCTGATACAAGCCAGTTCCAAATAGCCATACTTCAGACCAATGGGGGAACAGAAAACATATTAACACCTGCAACCCCCCAAAACCATATGTTAAGGTAAAGCTTAGCTTAGGTAAAGGGGTTGAGGGACTTTAGCAGAGAAATACTTGCCAAACTGGTTTAAGGCACATCCCCCAAATCCTGTCATAAAATTCAAAGAGACTCAGTCCCAAAAGGCAGGGACAAACATGAATGCTTCTCACTAATGTAACACCAATATCACATTGCTTTGCCTAAATTACAAATAAAGACATATAAAATATTTATCAGCTTAATCTCACATCACAACAATCGTCAAAGGGTGAAAGGCATGATAACAGCTGTTCCAGTCTTTCAAACTTGCTGTGCAGCGGTTGCAGCGAGCGCCATGATTCAAAAATGTTGCATATAGGAATATAGGCTTTGACACTCTGTTGGTGTGAATTTGTTACCAACCATTCTCACCGTCAGACCTATGTGCATTACTTACAATGTTTTTTTGCTTATTCTCTATGTACAGTACTACTCTTAATCAATAAACAGCAACTGAAAGCCTGCCGTCATGGTTACCATTGTTTAATAACTGATATAAGTATTCTGCTGTTGCTGTTGTGCACAAAATTATTAAAACACTGCATAACATTACCTTCAGGCTATGTGCAAAAGGTGTATATGAAACATAAATTTTGTGTTAAGACTTGGGTCCCATTACCAAGATATCTCATTATTGCTTATGCAAATATTCCAAAAGCTGAAAATATCAGAAACCCAAAATATTTCTGGTCTCATGCATTTTGGATTAGGGAAGCTTTACCAGTATGTCTCAAACTGACTTGAGCTGATGCAAGTTCATGGGAGGATGGAGCCAGGCCCAGCAGAGCTAATTTGAAAGGCAGGACACGTTCCTGGACAGGGTTATTAGTCAACTCTAGGGCCAACTCTGGCAAATACCAATCCTCACACTCAATTTGGAATCATCAGTTAGCTTAACCTGCACATCTTTGGGGATGTGGAAGGAAAATCAGAATACCTGCAGGAAAACTCTTGACTCAGACACTGGGAACAAGTGTGAACTCCACAAAAATAAAGTCTGGGTATGGGATTTGACAGTCTTATACAAATGCTAGTTATTTCTTTGTGTTCACTCATTTTATTTCTGACTGCATTGTTAATCTGTGTAGTCCCATTTTGCACACCTTTCTTATACTGTAGACTTGTTGAGCTAAAATTCTTTAAAGTGCACAATAAGAATAGTGTGATACACAGCCTTTATTGTAAGGAAATGCACTGGATGCTATTGTATATACTTTATTATTTTAAAGATCTCAGTAAATAGTTTTGTTGTTCTTATACTGTAGTTTGTAATTTACATGTGTACAATACAATACAATACGATTTATTTTTGTATAAGCCAAAATCACACAAGAAGTGCCGCAATGGGCTTTAACAGGCCTTGTCTTTTGACAGCCCCCCAGCCTTGGAAGAATGAAAGAAACCTTGGGAAAGGCAGTTCAAAAAGAGACCCCTTTCCAGGTAGGTTGGGTGTGCAGTGGATGTCAAAAAGAAGGGGGTCAATACAATACAAAACACAAGTAATCCACAAGACAGCAAAATAAAAATAAGTATGGAGCAGAATTTAACAATAGATGATGTGACATAATAGGATTTGTATTTGTTCAGAGTCCTGGAGACCTCAGCCATCAAGTGCCTCCCACATTTGGCTATTCCACAGTTGAATGGCCAAATTGTACCAAACATAAGAAACTTTGTTTCCCAGAGTGTTAATGCAGATATCTCCTGAAATACATTGGTCTCTTTGAAAAGAGCACATTTTGTAAAAAATTAATTTAATATAATACTTATCACCTGATATTAATGAGCAAGGTGGACATTTGTGAGTTGTATACATCTAACACAATAATTTGAGATGCACAGACAACAAAAGAGACAACAATAGCATCATAGTTGCAAGGTCTGAGGGACGGCAGTTAAGATATTAATCATACAAAATACAGGTAAAATTCCGTTTCAATGAATATCTTTACAATGAAATTTTTATTAAAACGAAGTATTTTTATGGTCCCGACAGCTTCCCCATATGACATGAGTCTATAGAAATCTCGTTACTATGGAGTACATTCAGCAATACTTTCATTAACAGTGAAGTGCACAAAAAACCTTGAAATGCCTGAATGAATCATTCACAGAGCAGCTAGTTCTGTGGCCACAGCTCAGTTGTGCACAACGATTCCCAAACAGAAACATTGTAATTTTTTTTCTTTCTTTGAACTTTCCTCGTAATGTTTTTTTTTTTTTGCCTTTTTTGTTTCCTGCAGTTTTCAGTAATACCTTTTGCTTATTGCTCATCAACATTTGAAAAACATCCATTGGAATTAAACTCATTGTCATCCTCCTATAGAAATGGCAGACATGAAAAAAGATAACAGTTCATATTAGAAAAAAAAACTTTACATTTTTGTAGCTTTCAATCGCAGCAAAAAGAAAAAAAGATGTAGCCAGTGAGCAGTTTTTATGTGGTTCAGTGATGCGTGTTTAAGAAACATTCCTATTAATGCGGCACTCATTCAAGAAAATGTGGGGTTTGTAAACTCTCTTGGGACCTCCCCCAATTAGACAGCACGCGGAAGAGCATCCCGAAGTGCGATCTCTGCGTCTGTACGGGGCAATAGCAGGCTCACAGCTATGCTGCGTCTCTCTGCCAAAGTAAACAGAAACGCTCTTGATGGGTGATGCAAGGTTAGGAGCACATACATTGTAAATGCAGATAACAGGATTACTTTGTCACTGACCTGGCCACGATCCTGCCTGACTGCTGTGTCTGTGTATAGCAAAGTGGCAGATCACGCTACAATAAATAACTGTACCGTTCCTGTTTCAAATTGAATAAAGCTGGTGTTGCTAAAGTACTGAGACTAAGCCTTGTGTTTTGGGGTGCAAGACAGGGACTTATAGTGCGACCCCAATCTTTTATGATTTGCTTCTGTGGCGCTTCACTGAAGCGTTGTGAGCCTGCTGTCGCCCTGCCCCAGCACTGGACAAACAATCTTCCACAGACACTGCAATCGTGCTTCAGGATGCACCTCAGTGTGTCGTTCCCGTTGGGATCCAAAAGTGTTCAGAAACCTCACAATATGAAGAAGAAGAAAAGCATGATTTGGCTTCTGATTGATAACTGCGCTGCACACAACATGCGTCCACATTTAGATAATGTTCGCATTGAATTCCTGCCACCCAATTGCACAGCAGTGCTCCAGCCATTGGATTTGGACATCATTCGCACCCAGAAAGTGTATTATGGGAAGGAAATGATGAGAAAAATCTCGTCAGCATAACTTGTAGGCAGGAGGAGATTAAAATTAATGAGAAAGAAGCTATTGAAATGATTGCAAACGCCTGGATTCAAGTTAAAGAAAGTACTATAGTAACAAATACAGAATCTCATTACAATAAAATTTTTGTTACAGCGAAATATTTTTTAGGTCCCTGGGAGTTCGTTGTAACGGAATTTTACCTGTAGTCAATTTGTAGTGTACAGCCAAAAAGGAAATATTGTTTCACATATGAGTACAGAAGCCTAAGTTGTTGTGATTCTTACTAAAACTTGAAATTATCAAACCAGTTTTATATATTGTAGTTGCAATTGTCAATTACTTATATAAATTCATTTACTTTAGTTTATTTAGCACACTATAAGGTCCACTATAAAATTACCACTCATTTGGTCTTTTCACTCTAAATACAGTGAATATGTTGTCCTACCCAATCTCTTTTCAACTGGGCTGCTCCTCATCATTTAAATGGGACTTCTGTAAAAATACCATATCTTAGTTTTTCATTTTCAAGACAAATTCTACCTATTCGTATTTCCCTGCAAAATTTCAACTACTGAGCCATGTAAGCAGCTGTTCAGCTACTAATATCTCAGAATGAGAGTACAATATAATCATTTGTATTACCATTTCTGGTATTTGATCAGTCCTTGATCACACTTTATTTAAGGTTCTTAATCTTTTGGAGGTAGTATATTTAAATTCTTCACAAATCCATAGGCAAACTATTTGTGTATAATGCAGCACAATTTGTGGTAATTTTCCTAATTTGCTCTTCTGTAATCCAAATATTGTCAGCAATGGCTGTTGGTCTATGAACGCCATTACATGTCTCATAAGTTAACGTTTGCAGTGCACCTTCACAGAGATTGCAGAAACGTGTATTATATTTCCACTCTTGTTTGTCCATAAAACTGTATTGGTAAGCAGCATGACATTATCTGTCTGCATGTGAAAGGGGATGTCTGTGTCTCTTTCTTTTATTAATCAAAATATTCTTAAAATGCCTCTATTTCATATTTGCTGTGGGATTTGTTCTCTACATAAACACTTTCTCAAAGACATTTAGTCTTGATCTGGCATATTGTTGCTTGCCACATAATATTTTTTACATTTATTAATTACTTTACCTGCATAGTTTACTGCTTGTCAACTGCATAAGTTTTGCTATTTTTCTGATGTCTTAGTTCAGGATTAGCTCAGATCCAACACTCAGCAGATTCTTCATCATTTTCAAAGAGGTCTGAAATTCCTATGTGAAAGATGCTTTTTATAATCTCCTCACTGCTTTCATACTTATATTCTGACACAAGTGGTCATAAGTTGCTCAAAATTTTGTCTGTGCTTTGTGTCTATTTTTGTTAAAATTGAATGAAGGGTCTTTGGATATTTCACTGCAAAGTGGTCAAAACAAAAACTATTCCTTTCCAAGGTATTTCTGTTCTTTAGACCACAGTGCCCAGATTGGATTAAAATATATGGATTAAAAAAGTTACCGTCAGTGAAATTACTGTAGTAAGTGGTTTAAAATACTTATTTTTGACAATCAGACCAAAAAAGTATGAAAAAAAATCACATAAAGCTAATTAGAAGATCTTCTGTGTCCCTAAGCATACATATGTCTTGGACATTTAGTAAAGTATAAAAGTGGCACAAGGGAAGCAAAGTCATAGAAACGAAGTCTGGTGTTGCAATCAGTGATGTGCGACTTTAATATCCTCTCTATGAAATATTTACACAAACATAAAACCATGAAGAATATTTATTAAAATGATGTACTCTTATTTAAGAAGAAGAGTCATGATGCACAGCAAATGAATAAGTACACATTGTTATTTCTACATCTTGAGATTAAAAATACAATTTATTCTATATTCTGGAGGAATGCAAAAAAATAGCTGAGAGCCATTGTTTCTTTGCATAAGGCTACACTATTATGAACGTAGAGGATGCTGAGACAAACCTGCTGCAAGAGAAGGCCTCAAGGTCAAGCGATCAACACAAAGGCAAATGCTAATGAACTTAATAAGAACTAAGCAAATAAATTATTCCCAGAGGAGCTTCATCGACAACAAATACTGAAGGATGGGATACTAAAAGAACTATCTAAGAACTAATGAATATTTGCATATTGCACTTCCTCATTTTGGCTGCTTATCCTCCACCTTTGGCTTTGCAATATATCTTTTTGAGAAATATCCCTAAACATTTATTTGTTTTTGTCAAGCAGTGTATATCTTTGTTAGAGATTTTGTAAGAACTGCAATGCTTAATTGCATCAATCGCATTTAGCAAGACCATAGACGAAAAAGAGGATAAAAAGGGTTTGCCTATACTCACTCCTTCTTGGGTACTATGAGAGGTGCAATCTCATTATGAACATGCAAGGCATGGATGTTACAGAGTAAAGGTGAGGTCATCTTGGTGTCTGGAGGAATAACCCTTAGATAAAATACTATCCCTGGTAAGTTTGTGCGTAACTTGGTATGATCAAGAGAGAGAAAAAAAAAAACACTGCTGTAACTCATATTTAGTCCAACATTTAAAAGAATAATTTTAAACCACAATAAAAGATACAGATAGAACCAGTTAATATATTAATAGTTAACTTTTGGTGGAAATAAAATGCGCATAAAAAAAATGTTTTTATATTCTTTGCATTTTGTTTTTTCTTTTGTATAAATTGTTATAAATTTATGTTGCCATAGTTCATTGCAATTAGTTTAATTTATTCAGCTTTATCTCTTTTTGATTTTATTGTCGTTTTTTATTTAAGAAAACAAGCTAAACTCAATCATGGGGTGCACTTACTTTCACACATTCATATTAGATGATTTTGTTTTTGATAAAATCTATTATGTTGTTGATGGTTGCTATGTCCAGGTATGGAAAACAATAGAATTTTTTAGAGGCTCTACTTACTTTTTAACATGGCTGTAGTTTATTATATTAGTTAGCATCATTAATATCTTTAGCCAAAAACCCATTCCCACTCTTAGCTCTCTAGGACAAATGGCTCACAAAGCTGCCATCTAATAATAAATGAAAGCCTTTTAAAAGTGTTATCATGTAGCACCAATCTCCAACATCTGCATATTTCAGAATGTGACAGGAGAGCCCTTGGAGTGAAGGTGGATGCAGGACTGGACTCATTACAGCACATGTCTGCCTATCTTCAGGGCCTTGAGCACACAGTATAGTGCAGCACCTCACTGAGTATATATTATACGTCCACATAGAATATGCTCCCTGGGACTCGGCCAAGTTCGGCTCCCAGTTGTTTGCTCCGAGCTCAAGTCTTTGTTGTTGTCTTTATGGTATCAGAAAAAAGAATTTTGGTGATTATGGATAATCCTGTAATTATACTTTCTATGCATTTTAAATGTAAAAGCAAGTAGCATAAGCAATACATAATTAATAGAACTTCCATGTTAATATGTAAAGCAGACTTCTGTTTGCTTAAGCTTGTAAAGGCATACATTTTGACCTCTTTGAACACATAGTTAATCCAGCACTCTGAGAGTTGCTGAGCTTGGAGGTTTATTTTTAAAGAGCTCTTTGCATTCCCCAGCTTTTCAAATAACAGCTTTGCACATTATTAAATAAATAAGGTTTACAAAAATATCATGTACTGATTATCTTCAACAAATTGTGGAGTTTATTGATTTACATAAATTCTGAGTGATGTTGTCAGCAGCATAAAAAATACTTTCTTTTCTAAAGGCTGAATATTTATTAAAGTCTCTTTTTTCATACCGGTGATATTAGATAGCAAAGTTTGCTCTGTCTATCTGTGCAGGCATCCTAAATTCATCTGTAGAAAGCAGTTTAATATATTCATGAAGTACGGTATGCCTGGAACAAGTGTCTGTGGAATATTGTTCTCTTATGGGCTACAAAATTTTATCACTTTCCTTTTACAACAGCAATCAGATCATCCATGCTGCGAAGGGCATCATGTGCTTTTAGACATTTTATTCTTCATATCTGGAGTCAGGGGGATTCTGAAATGTTGTCTTTATGTCATCTACTGAAAAGGTTTAACAGAGTCAAAACAACTTTATTAAATTACAGGGAGAATTTCAGAATGACCTTTACTGTGCATGGCACATCAGAGCTGAAGGAAAACAATTATTTAAGAGAAAAATACAATCTAGGCTAAGTTGATTTTCTTACAGTTTACTAAATTCTCGTCCTGTTTTTACATATTCACTGAATCAAATATGAAGTAAGCAAATGGTGAGTTACAGAATCAGAAAGAAAACAAAAATCTTTCCTTAAGCTTTCTACTGATGTTAGATGGGAGCTGGAAATCAGAATAAGTGCAAATATTCGATTTTAATTATTTTTTCTCGGAGGTTAGCACTGCTGCTACCATGTAGCTTAAGTGTTCATTTTCTATCATTATCCCTACAGAGTTTGTATGCTATGCAATTGTCCATGAGGTTTTTTCTTCTGGTTTCCTTCCTGTTCCAAAGTAATGCATAGTAGGTTATCTGGGGTGCGTATGCACAAAATGTTGCATATGCCTGTTCCCATGCTGACTTCAATATGTATAAAAACTAAACTTGGTGTAAAGCCACACACATTTTCACAGCAGCCACGGACCATGCATACACACATTTCTGCTCAGTTTTGTAAACAGGCAGCACCCAGCATCAAAGCAGATCTACTGTTTCTTGGCAGTTTCTCTTTCTGTTTCATATTTTTCTATCCAAGAAGCGGGCTTTTAATGTACACTGAACTAAACATGTGGGGGGCATGGTGGCACGGCAGATGTGCTACTGCGTCGCAGTAAGGTAGTCACGTCCCCCCTGCTTGATGTTTCTAGGTTTTCCTGGGCTTCCTCTGTGTGCTTCAGATTCCTTCCAAAAGCATGCAGGTTAGAGGATTTAGTGATGCTAAATTGATGCAAATAGTGTGTGTGTGCTCGTATTCACCCTTTAATGAACTGGCGCCCAGGATTGGGATTGTTCCTGTCTTACGCTCAATGCTTACTGGGACTGGTGTGACCCTGGATGAATGGATGGATGGATGTGCATGCTCCCAACCTCCTCCTCTCCTCTGCCTCCTCCTCCTCCTTAAAAGTTTTGAAGAATCTGCATTCTAAGTTTACTCCTGGTTTAATACTTATTACAGATGCTTAATGTGTGCTGAATGGTTACATGGAGAAAGAAAACAGAAGGACAGGAATTCGGGGTTGGTATGATTGACTGAGACAGTACTGCTGCAATAAATTATTCCATCCAAGGTTGTGCCTATTTCAGAAAGCATTTTGCGCGAGGCAGGAACAATACCTGGTGGGTCAACAGCTCATCACTACTGCTGCTTCACCATGCTCCCACATGTTTAATACATGCTTTATACATCTTAGTCTAAAATGTTCAGAGAGTTGTAATATCATTAATGTAATGCATTCTGCGTGGCAATTACTTCCTGCATGCTGCTGTCAAAGTAAGACAAAGCGTGTTTAAGAAGCACATAGCAAATAATGACTGGGTTGGGGAACACTTAGAATACAAAGCATTTAACATGCTACTATAGTTACGATGGGTTTTGAGAAATTCTAGTTAATTAAACATCAAGTTCACAAAGTTCTACTTTAATTACAAAATAAACTACAAGATTAAAGTTGACAGAACTTTTTTTCCAGAGGATGGACTGTGACGTGCCTTTTCATGTTGACTTTGATTTGTGCCCACTTTCTTATTTCGAGCACTGTGAGACTCACTGAATTTGAATTATTGAGTGCCTCCACCACACTGCACCATTCTACCAATTTCCTTTTGCTGCTGATACCACTGCTTAAGCCACCAAATAATATGTTTTTTCATGCCTCCACTTCACTGAGCAGGATCTCCATTTTGCAATTGCTGAAATTCTTCTTTATTACAAATGTTTTTGCCATTGTCTTTTAACAAAACACTGAACAGAAGGGACTATTTATATTTATTTACATATTTAAATAGCCATAATTATGGAGTTATGTTTTCATGTGTGCATGTGTGTTAAATTTCATGTTGGTTTGGATGTGTAAAGGGAAAATGTGTGTGGAGTTTGGTGTAGACACAGTTTTTTTGTGCACGTGCGCATTTCTATTTTTGTCTGAACACCATGTGTTAGTGTGAATTCTATGCACGGTATTATACATGAGGCACCTGCTGTCTACACATTTCTCCGTAATCTGTGGAGGTGCCCACAAGTGTGAATCATCATAAACCCCTGTCTCACCCTGAGTTGGCTCCTTTATTACATCCACTGCTCCTAAGTGCTGAACAAGAACAAGATGCAATATGATATGATTCAAATGTAAAGTAATAAAGTCAATAAATAAAGTCAAGTGTAAAGTAATAATCAGGCATTGGAGATGTCCAAATATAAACTGAAATGTCCTACTTGTTCAGTATATAAAGATTGATAGCAAAAGGTACAACATGGTAGAGTCAGCATCAGTGCTGTAGTTGAGGGTACTTGAGGGCTGTTTATGGCCAGCTTTTGGTCTCATTTTACAGGTCACTTCTGGAATCAAGTTGTATGACTAAAGAAATGCTTTGTGGTGGTTTCCAAATTTGCTATGCCCTAATTCATAGTTACACAATTATTGAGGAACGAGG
This sequence comes from Polypterus senegalus, assembly GCF_016835505.1. NCBI lineage: Eukaryota > Metazoa > Chordata > Cladistia > Polypteriformes > Polypteridae > Polypterus > Polypterus senegalus. Next base: position 69,938,506 of record NC_053170.1, on the reverse strand, counting down.
GAGTCCATTCTAATCATTTATTACATAAACCTTTAGCCACAATTTTATGACATACAAAATGGTAAGTTTATAACTGCTTCCCTGGAAATATGCAGGGCCAGGAACACACTCAACACTATCATTCACTTACAATGTCCTGCTGCATGTGATTTTGCCAAAACTCTCCTGTATAATTAAATGTTAAGTCAGCCATCTCTTTCAGTCCTTATGAATCGGGCCTCACCTTGTGTTCTACATTGACTTGACTGTATTTTTTAATGGACCTATGTACCCTTATGACAGAGAGCATTTGATACTACACTACAGTCTGTATATACTACAGAAGAGTTAAGATGTGGAATCAGAAATGTATACAGTTGATGACATAAGTTATATTTGAGATGTCTAGAATTAGAGAACTGAGGTCTAGATAGATAGATAGATAGATAGATAGATAGATAGATAGATAGATAGATAGATAGATAGATAGATAGATAGTGTGAAAGCCGGCCCGGGCACAGACAGACGGACAGCATATTTTACCCAGCACATGTTTATTTACACTATATACAAAGTCTTTTTTGTGCACTCACAAAACCCCAGTGCCTCAAGCACCGATTCCCCCAAGTCCAGGCCACACAGTTCCTTTGCCTTTCTCCTGGCCGCCTCCAGTCCTTCCGCTAGCTTCGTCCTCTTCCACCCGACTTCCGCTTTGACTGAAGGGAGGCGGCCCCTTATATAGTACTCCCGGATGAGCACCAGGTGTTCCCGGCATTCCTTCCTTGGCCACGCCCCAGCGTGGCGGAAGTGCCGGCTGTCCTCCCAGCAGCTCTCCGGCGTCACGTAAAGTCTTCCCCAGCACTTCCTGGTGTGGCGGAAGTGCTGGGCTCCAGGGTTCCTCAGGCACCTGGGCGCCGCCTAGTGGTGGCCACGGGCCCCTACAGGGTTGGGCTTCCAAGCCCTCTACCCGTGGCCCCCAACATAACCAGGACGGACGGCCCCTCGCGGTCTGGAGGAGGCACAAGCCCTCCTCTGGTCCTCCAGGAGCCCGGCCGGGGACCACAATAGATAGATAGATACTTTATTAATCCCCTAGGGGAAATTCACATACTCCAGCAGCAGCATACTGATAAAAACAATATTAATTAAAGAGTGATAAAAATGCAGTGCAAGTTAAAAAATGCAAGGTGAGAGAGTGAGGCAGGTTTAACAGACAATAACATTGTATAATGTTAACGTTTACCCCGCCGAGTGGAATTGAAGAGTCGCATAGTGTGGGGGAGGAACGATCTCCTAAGTCTGTCAGCGGAGCAGGACAGTGACAGCAGTCTGTCGCTGAAGCTGCTCCTCTGTCTGGAGATGATACTGTTCAGTGGATGCAGTGGATTCTCCATGATTGACAGGAGCTTGCTTAGCACCTGTCGCTCTGCCGCAGATGTCAAACTGTTCAGCTCCATGCCTACAATAAAGCCTGCCTTCCTCACTAGTTTTTCCAGGCATGAGGTATCCCTCTTCTTTATGCTGCCTCCCCAGCACACCACTGTGTAGAAGAGGGCGCTTGCCACCACTGTCTGATAGAACATCTGCAGCATCTTATTGCAGATGTTGAAGGACACCAGCCTTCTAAGGAAGTATAGTCGGCTCTGTCCTCTCTTACACAGAGCATTAGTATTGGCAGTCCAGTCCAATTTATCATCCAGCTGCATTCCCAGGTATTTATAGGTCTGCACTCTCTGTACACAGTCACCTCTGATAATCATGGGGTGTGAGGGGCATGGGCCTCCTAAAATCCACCACCAGCTCTTTGCTTTTTCTGGTGTTCACTTGTAGGTGGTTTGAGTTGCACCATTTAACAAATTTCTTGATTAGGTTCATATACTCTTCCTCCTGCCCACTCCTGTTGCAGCCCACAATAGCAGTGTCATCAGCAAACTTTTGCACATGGCAGGACTCAGAGTTGTATTGGAAGCTTGATGTATATAGGCTGAACAGGACCGGAGAAAGCATAGTCCCCTGCGCCGCTCCTGTGCTGCTGACCACAATGTCAGACCTGCAGTTCCCGAGACACACATACTGAGGTCTGTCTGTAAGATAGTCCACGATCCATGCCACTAGGTATAAATCTACTCCCATCTCTGTCAGTTTGTCCCTAAGGAACAGAGGTTGGATGGAGTTAAGGTGCTAGAGAAGACCAGAAACATAATTCTTACAGCACCACTGCCTCTGTCCAAGTGGGAGAGGGATTGGTGTAGCATATAGATGATGGCATCCTCCGCTCCCACCTTCTCCTGGTATGAGAACTGCAGAGGGTCGAGGGCGTGGGGGACCTGTGGCCTCAGGTGGTGAAGCAGCAGCCGCTCCATGGTCTTCATCACATGTGACGTCAGTGCAACAGGCCTGAAGCCATTCAGCTCATCAGGACGTGATACCTTTGGAACTGGGGTGATGCAAGATGTTTTCCAAAGCCTCAGGACTCTCCCTTGTTCCAGGCTCAGGTTGAAGATACGCTGTAGAGGACTCCCCAGCTCCAACGCACAGGCCTTCAACAGTCGTGGCAATACTCCATCTGGACCCACTGCTTTGCTAGCATGAAGTCTCCTCAGCTCTGTGCTTACCTAGGCTGCTGTAATTGTGGGTGGGGGGAAACTCTCTCCTATGCTGGTATCAGAAGAAGGATGGGTGGAGGATGCAGTACTCTGAGGTGAGAGTGAGAGTGGGTTAGGGTGGTCAAACCTGCTAAAAAAGGTGTTCATCAGGTTTGCTTTCTTCCTGTGTCTCTCGATGGAGGCACCCCGCTTCAAGCAGCAACTAGAGATGATCTTCATCCCATCCCACACTTCCTTCATGCTATTCTGCAACTTTTGCTCCAGCTTTCTCCTGTACTGCTCCTTCGCTGCCCTAAGCTGGACTCAGTTCCTTCTGCACACGCTTGAGCTCGTGCTCATCCTTTAAAAGCCATTTTCTTCTGGTTCAAAAGGCCCTTGATGTCACTTGTAATGCATGGCTTGTTGTTAGCATAGCAGCGTACTGTTCTTACAGAAGTTGATGTAGTCAGTAGTGCAGTCAACAACCTCCTCAGTGTTCTAACTATATGATCCCTGCAGGATATCCCAGCCCATAGTTCCAAAGCAGTCTCTCAGAGCCTGCTCTGCCTCAGGGGATAGTAGTTGTAGGTAGCTCACTCACTCTTAGTTTGTAGTGAGACTGAAGCAGAACCAGGTTATGACCTGCTTTTCCAAGCGCAAGCAGCAGGGTGGCGCTGTATGCGTCCTTAACGTTTGCATACAGTAGGTCAATAATCCTATTTCCCTGGGTGTTACAATCCACATACTGGGAGAAGGCAGGTAATGTTTCGTCCAGCGTCACATGGTTAAAATCTCCAGAGATTAACACAAGCACCTCAGGGTGCTGTGCTTGTAATTTAGCAACAGCAGAGTGGATGATGTCACACACTATCTTCACGAGAGAGATGTAAACAATAACAACAATGACGTGTCCAAACTCTTTGGGCAAGTAGTAAGGACACAGACTTACAGTCAACAGTTCGATGTCCCTGCAGCAAGTGGAGATTTTGACACTTACATGTCCAGGGTTGCACCACCTTGTGTTCGCAGAGAGAGCGAGTCCTCCTCCTTTCCGCTTCCCGCAGGTATTTGTGTCTCTGTCCACTCTAACTGTGCTAAACCCGGGTAGCTCCACATTAGCATCTGGGTTGGTAGTTGTTAGCCACGTTTCACAAAAACACAACAAACTGCATTCTCTGTGGGTCCTGACATTTTTCACCAGCGCAGCCAGTTCGTCGATCTTATTTGGTAGTAAGTTCACATTTCCCAGGATCACAGAATGCACCGAAGGCTTGTATCGCCACTTCCTCACTTTAGCTTAACGCCAACTCTGCTGCCATGATATGGCCTTCTTACCTCGTCAGGTAAATAGGGAACCACACTGGCACGGGCCATTGTTCTCAGCACTAGAAGTTGACTACCTGAATAGACGAGTCTCGCTGTGTAAAAATTCATGTCCACGTTTAAAAAGTGTCCAGGAAACGAGTCCACATAAAAGAAAGTGGTAGGAGTGATTAGAGAGATAGAGAAAAAGGTAGAAAGATAAAGAAGATAAAGTCATGCACGGAGCTGCTGGAAAGGCTGCCACTCACGGCAGCGCCTAAATACTACAGAAGTTGCTTCCCAAAGGTAAGATTTCTATAATAAAACATGTGGGAGAAAACTTCATTACTGAACAGAACATCTAACAATCTCAAATCATTTTTTTTAATTTCCTTCTTATCAGGGTGGAGTGGTGGCTCTGAGGTAGGGATCTGCACTGGTAATTGGAAGGTAGCCAGTTCAAATCGCTAGAAGTGTCTCTACTCCATTGGGCCCTTGAGCAAAGCCCTTAACCTGCAATTGCTTCTTCCTGGGTATGATGTAAATCTGCATCCAACCCTGCAAGTAGGCCCTCCAGCCTGCAGGGAAAAACCTGGGGTTGGTGGCAGAATTGGTACTCCATCCACCATAAAAAAAAAATCACACTCTTCCATTCTTTTTGAACTAGTGTGGTGCTGAGGTATCACCCATTGCATGGCTGCACTCGGGTCCTAGCCTGGAATCCTGAGTTGATTTGTCATGTGGTTGGTGTGGTAATGTGCTGTATCAGTGCATGCTCCTAATCTCCTCCTCCTTCTTATAATTTAGTTTTACAATGTCATGTTAAAACGTTGCAAGCCCTGTAGACATGAAGACTGAATAGTACTATCATAGATGAACACTTCTTTTTTGACTTCATGGCAACCTTTTTCTCAGACCCAAGTACAATATCTGTAAAGAAATCTCGTTGCAACGTAAATGCCCTTTTCTATTTAAGGGGATTTCAGTTTACAGTTTAGAAGCTATGAAAGAAGATCTCTTATTCTATCTTGTCATTGACATGACAAACTTTATGAATTCAAAGTGTACAACTTTACATAATGTTACACCATCTTTATCATGATGAAGCAATAATCACTCCAATGCGTCTTCCCCTTAATTTTATTCAGTGGGGATAATCAAATCCTAAACTAGGAGAATCCACTGCTTGACAAAGCCACAGCAAATGGAAGCAACCCCCAACAAATCTTTAGCAGGCTGACATCTAGGCTTCAATTTTTGCTGATTCAGACATAGGCTGGCTGTCTGGGATTTTTTATTAAGAGACCAATATAACACACATTATTCTACAAGTGACACATGAATTAAAGAAGCATGAAAGCCAGCTTGAAAGAAATACTGTTCTACACAAAGGGCAGAACTTACAAGCAAAGAAAGGGAAAGAAACAACCGTATGGAGAGCTTGACTACAGTGTTTTGAAATGCAGTAAAAAGCCAACCAGATAGTTTTTCTTGGTTATGTTCTTAGGACATATGTGAAAGTATGAGGGCACATATTAATTAGACTTAGAACATTTACATATCCTCAAAGTCCCAAAATATTCTTCCTAGGTATAGTTATCATGAAAAATTAAACCATGTTTATTGTTTATAGAAGAATTTGCAAAGGACACCATTATTAAGTACTTTATCAAACAATGAAGTAAACATTCAATGTAACCTGATAAAATGCAAGTTCATCCAATACCCAATAAAGAACAAGGAATTAAAATCTGAATCATACTCAGGTAAGTATAAACTGAAAAAATATGGGAGCAGATTGAGAGGGTAAGGTGACAATACAGTAGAATCTGGATCATTTGGGACATAAAATTCAAATAAAAGAATACCATGATAGGAACAGCCCAAGGGCATGCAACAGAGTGATTTGAAAATAATAAATGAATAAACTATTAAATAAGTTCTAGAAAATAAAAGCAACACAGCTAATTGAGTGTTGTACTGATAGTTTTGCTTTTAAGTGCAGCTCACAACAGGGGATCTTTCATATCTCACTGTACAACAACTAATTCATGAAAAATGTAAGGAGAACAGAGTAGTGGCCTGGGCTTTGGAGATAAAATCACTTGATCTGCCTGCACTCCAAATGTAAAAAACATGACCCGTAATTGTCTTGGGTTAACAGTCATGTTTGATGACATTGTTCTTTCTCAGTGTTCCAAGAGACCCCGAAAAACAATGGTTTTGATATTTATCCATCCATCCATCTATTATCCAACCCGCTATATCCTAACTACAGGGTCACGGGTGTCTGCTGGAACCAATCCCAGCCAACACAGGGTGCAAGGCAGGAAACAAACCCTGGGCAGGGCGCACACACACACACACCCACACACCAAGCACAATTTAGAATTGCCAATCCATCTAACCTGCATGTGTTTGGACTGTGAGAGGAAACCGGAGCGCCCAGAGGAAACCCACGCAGACACGGGGAGAACATGCAAACTCCACACAGGGAGGACCCGGGAAGCAAACCAGGGTCCCCTAACTGTGAGGCAGCAGCACTACCCACTGCACCACCGTGCCGCCCTTTGATATTCATTTTATTTATTTTTGATTTCAATATTTTTTCTTTATTATGACCTATTTACATGGTGTCACTGAACCTGCCTATGGTATAAATCAACAAAGAATGAAAAGTTTTCAAATTGTCATTTCACATTAGAAGATACATTGTGTTTTCAATGCGTGTGATTACACTGTATGAACTTCTCGCAGTGCTCCCAAAATTTCTTTAAAGAGCATCAGATTTTAGGATGTCATATTAAAGACAGCGGCAGTAATTTTGTTAACCCCATCATTTGATGACATTCCCCTTCTTTTCATTATTCAAAGGTTTCCAGCACCAAAGTAACTTTGCCATATTCATTGTCTTTGTTCAATATGTTTGACTCAGCATTTCAGACATAACTGACCACTTTCCCAGGGCTTCATACAAAATTCAATCGCACATCCTTTTTGAACAGTTGAAGAAACATTACTCATAGCTACAATCACAAAATAGGGGTCAAACAATGGGCATGACAACTCATGGACTAAAATAAATCAGCCCTACTAATGATCATAATTACAAGGCTTTGACCTTGACTTCCACAACAGCCTTGTATATGGAACAAGTCTCAGTGAAAAAGGAAAGATAAATCTGTACTGTGTCTTTATTTTGTAAATCATTTTGGATGATGGCATCAGCTAAATGCTCAAACATAGCAAACCAAGGAGGACAGTCTTTGGTCAAAGTGTTAAAATCATGCATTTCACAAACTGCAGGTAAGATACCATTGTTAAATGTGGCGAACAGTCATGTTGTAGGCATACCGTAGGTCAGTAAAGTCTGCAACCATCTCAGTCAATGCTGCACCGAGTATTACATAATGACATGTTTGTTAAACCAATCGTTCAAACTTCATTTTATATAGTGTTTTCCCCAAACCACATCACAAGTTTTAAATCCAAAAGAAAACAATGAATCAATATCTATCAGTAAACTGTTAATAAATAAGCGGTGTCCTGAAAACACATTTCAATAAAGCTGGAAACAATGTCAATAAGGAGGTTTACTCTTACTGCGGACATCAGAGATGATCAATACAAGATATTCCAATAGCAGAAAGATCCTTGCATGTGTTATTTAGTTTAATGAATCAGGCATGCTTACCTCTGAGCTTAAATATACCTTCCAACAACAGACTTCTTGACACTTTTTTTCCACCCCACATCATAAAATCCATATAACAATAATTATTAAATCTGCTATAAAGTATGGGAATACACAATCATCCTTTATGGCTGTAAAAGTGCCTTTTCAGCATTTGAGGATGGTGTCTCTAAGTAGGTTTCATACTGTCTTCAGCTTCAGAAAACCTTAGTTAAAAAGTTATTTGATAACAGATGATGATCTTCCAAGGTCTTGGTAAGAAGGAAACATTTTTACCTAATAGTGTTTGGTGATTTCTCAGAGTATTTTAAAAGCGAACACAGTCTAATGTGTATTATAAAGCTCTCAAGTTTTAAAATGTTGCCTACCATATAAGGAACCCACCACAACTCACACTATGACCCTGAGCAAATAGCAAACCTGCCACAGATACTTTTTCCTTGAATTCTTAGAGAGTCAAGGCTGGGGGGGGGCTGTCAAAAGGCAGGGCTTGTTAAAGCCCATTGTGGCACTAATTGTGTGATTTTGAGCTATACAAAAATAAATTGTATTGTATTGTATTGCATATTGTGGTGTATGGCCGGCCGTTTATCCCGGCCAATACCCTCAAGCCGCTAGGTGGAGCCCTCCCTGCAGTATGGAGGTTCCCCGAAGACCAGCAGGGCATCATGGACATTGCAGTTTTTATACACATCCCTGCTGGATGCCATGGGGGCCACTAGGTGACGCTGCAGGGAGGAACAACAGTTATTTTTCCTACGCCCCGGAAGTACACATGGACAAGGGGAATGACGTGCTTCCGGGGTAAAGAAGAAGGTTTTTTATCTGACCCGGAAGTGTTCCTAGTCACGTGGACAGAGAGGGCAAAACACTTCCGGGGCAAGGACTATAAAGGACTGAAAGAGACACCAGAGCGTTAAGCTGAGCTGGGTGGTAGGAGGGCAATGCGTCTGGGAGTGGAGGATTGTTTATTGTTAGTGTATTGGTGAATTAATGAGTATTGTGGAGGAGAGGGTGCTTTGTGCACTGTGGCTTATGAATAAAGTCATCTTTTGGATCTGGTGTCTGGCGTATTGGACAGGGGTTCAAGGGAGCGATAGCGCCCCTTATCTGTCACAATATACAGATGTGATTTTAATATATTTACCGCCAGTGTACATCATGAAAGGTAAAATCAAGCTTGACTAGTGGAGAATGTAAAGTTTCTATGTTTCTCAAGTGTTGTTGATTTTCTCAAGATACATTCCAGAAAAAAAAACTAGTAACAGAGCAATATAAGTGATTAGAAATGAAACTAACTCTTTGCAGATTTTGCTTAGTTGTTTAAATGGCCTTCTGTCATCCTGCTGCTGTTCTAATCTCTGGTGAAGCAAGGCTTTGATTGCTTGCCAAAGTGCTTTTATATTCAAAGATACAGTCCTTAAACCAGAGTAACAAGTTCAGCTATATTGAGCTGACTGCGCAGATTGTCTTGTTTGAAGTGCAAAGTGAATGATGAGAGATCAGCCTACTGCAGCCTGGTCCAGTTAGTGCCCTTCACATTTTTAGCAGAATACCCAAAATGCACTTTAAACAGAGACAGTCTCATGGAGTTGCCTTTTAAGTTTGAGTATGGAAGGTTTTATTAAGAAATGAATAAAACAATAGGCAAGTATTATGGCGTGTATAGGTAGGTGCATCCCCGTGAGAATATAAAATGGCCAAGGTTTAGCTTAAGGGACACGCCATGCTACATTGCAAAATAGCTTTTGTTTATCATTTCAAAAACATTCCTCCAAGAGCCTGCTTGGGTGCAATCAGCTTTCTAGAGTCATGCCTCCAGTTTCCCTCTTGGGTATGCCCTGTGAATACTGAACTATGCATCTATCTATCCATATCCAAACTTGCATCATCTAACACAGAGTGGCTGGATACCAGACGTCATACTCAAGGGATTGGGCACAAGGTAGGATCTAAACTTGAATGGGTTCCAGTTTATCATTGGTTATACTTATCCACATGCCCACAATCACTCATAAGGGACAACTTTAAATTGAAACTTATCTTATCACACATTGGAGAATGCTGGTGTGCAAGGTGAGGATGCTATGTGCATACTCCACAGGGCCAAAAACCCAGCCGGGAAGTTTGTAATGTTGGAATGCTGAAATTGCAAACAAATCAATTTATAATTTTTTTTTTAAATACTGTACTAATTAAGTTTTTTAAAGTGTTAAAATGTTATTTTCCTTCATTAAGCCAAGATTTTACTGGTCCACGTCAGTACCATTCTACAATGGATTCCATTGCAGACAAGAGTACTAGACTGAGATTCAGACCCATTTCCATATATGAATTAAGCGGCATCAGTTCAGTACATTTTATAACTTAAACTCCTTTTCTGACTTTAGCTAAATTTTCTTGCTAAAAGGACCAACTTTCAGTCATTTATTTTTTAAACAAATTTTTACTCTTTCCAGCACCACCACATTTTTCTAATGACCAGTTCTTTCACACCCTCTCTACTGCATCAAAAACTCCAACAACTTCAACTGGCACAGCATAGTGATGAGTAAAACTCTGACCATTAGTAAGAGCTGTCCATAACTGATGACCAAGTAAGATGACAACTGAGTAGGCTACACATAGGAAAAGCACTGGGAACAGATAGAGTTACTCTTCCAGTACCTAAGGTCCATGATGACCATCGATGTGGTATCCTCTGCTACCTGTTCAGTCTGTTACAGAAAGTTCCAGAAAGTGTTACTTTTATGTAAAATATTGTGAATTGTTTCAGTTCCAAAGAAGGGAACCCCCTCTTCAACTTATGATTACAGATCAGTGGTCCTTACATCCCAAGTCAAAAGGATGTCTGAAAGGCTGGACCTGGACGATATGTCATCTTGAGAAAGACCATTTGGAGCCACTGTAGTCTGCCCATTGGACAAAGACTGGAGTGGAACATACAATTATCTATCTGCTCCATGACATCCATCCATTTTCCAACCCGCTATATCCTAACTACAGGGTCATGGGAGTCTGCTGGAGCCAATCCCAGCCAACACAGGGCGCAAGGCAGGAAACAAATCCTGGGCAGGATACCAGCCAACCACAGGGTGCACGCACACACATACACTAGGGACAATTTAGGATCGCTGATGCACCTAACCTGCATCTCTTTGGACTTTGGGAGGAAACTGGAGTACCCGGAGGAAACCTACACAGACATGGGGAGAACCCAGGTCTCCTAACTGCGAGGCAGCAGCGTTACCCACCGTGCCACAGTGCCACCCCCATGAGATCCAATTGCGCACAAATAAATTGTTGAAAAAGTAATACATGAATTGCCTTAAGCTAGCCCAGAAATTATTTCCTTATACTGTTTTAAATCAGAGTTACTAATTAAAATCAATTAGGCTTTCATAATCATTTGCAATGAAGCCAACTGACTTAGCATTAATTATAACTGGATTTTGAACCCAAGAATTATAACCGGTGGGTTTGGAAAAAAATTGTAAGTGAGATGATTGGAAATCACATAAAAATTACACTGGAAACTACTCTATTGATTTTAGTATTTACTAAAAAATATCCAGAACAAAAGATATCCATAATTCCAGTTTCTCATTAAAGAATGAAATTGTATCCTTTGTGGTAGAAATGGTCACATTCTTCCCTTTAAGTGACAGATTATTTTAAATCAATTTTGAAAAAATGTTTGCCAGATACGCAAGTCTCATTAGCCATGATGAATTTGTTAAACAGTCGACAAAAGTTGAAGTTACTTGAAGTGAAGAAGACCAGTAATTTACTACAACGTTCAAGTCTCACTATTGCTTTTCCTCTGGATAGCCATCTTACTTCAGTATATAAAAATTCACTTTATATTAACTACACATTTCATCACATACAATATGATATAGTTAATCATTTTTACAGCTTTGTCCAGAACAATTTTTTAATATATGCTTTTAGGTACCAGAGATTGTCAATGCAGAATACAACGAGAGTAAGTGCTTCGTATTGCTACTGTTAAGGCATGCATTACAGCTCTCCCAAATTATTTCATGCTTTGTAATGAACTTATCTATGCAGCTGAATATTTTTTAAGCAGTGTTTTTGTTTTGGAGAGATTCACATAAAAGCTTATCTTCTTCAATAGTATTATTAAAGTTATATCAGATAAATATATTAAATTTATACCAGATAAAACCTAACACACAAGTTCTGATTCATCAGTGGATTCATCCATTTGTAATTAATATTTGCAGCAAAGGTTTATTCAAGAAATTAGTTCTTTTTGTATTTTGTCAGAAAAATCTTACAGTACAATCTTACTGTGCGTAGCAGTATTATCTGACATTTGTACTGCATGTACTTTTTAAGCAGACTGCTTGTTCAACATGCATGTTCCAATATCTTTTGCACAAGGCTTCTCCAATAGTATGAGCATCACTGCTAAGTGCAATAGGAAACTTATGTGAACAGATGCCTCTGTTGCATTGTCATTATCTGTTTTAACAAATGTAAGCATCGAAAGTTTAGAATTTTTCAATGATTCCCATCCCCTCTTCAAAAAACTTACATCTCTGTTTTTGTATTCAGCATGACTAGTTTCCAAATACCTACAAAGGTTAGCAGAAGCCAAAAGAAATGTTTGCTAGCACTTCATTACATACTGTGTAACAGGGTCACCTTTATTTCCAACACATGTAAACCCAAAATTCCAAAATCTGTCATCATACTTTGGTTTTGGTCTGTTACTAGTTGAATTCTGTTTTTTCACTGTGAGTTTTTGAGGAATACAAGATTGTGATTGTTTTTCCTTGCTTGTAAGGGTGGATGTTTAAACAACTATTGATGTACTATTGTACATCTAGTACTTGCCTTTCATTTTAAAATTCCTCTTTCAGCCATAATAAAGCTTTGGTCAATTTTTAAAAAGTAGTATTTTGAAAAACTGAAAATATCAAAATAAATATTTATGCAGGGAAAACAGTTCACATATTGCGAACATTTGTATTTTTGCATGTTTAAACACATATGCTAATAATCATTTTGAACTAGGCTAAGTCACATACAGTGTCTTTAGATCTTGCAATTTACAGTTCTTAAGGTAGTCAGCCTGTAAAACCACATGTGGAGAGAGTCAACAGAGAGAAACAACGCAATCATGGTTATGCTGAATTGATGACATAAGTTTTTAATAAATATTCTTGAATTAAAAAAAAATGAATGCTTATGTAGCCTCCTTACCGATATATTTAACCCCAAAAAAGCAAATCAAATGTTGAATTATTTTGTAAAATACAAAAAATTTTATTAAGGTAACAGTAACATGTAAATACCAAAGCGTCAACATAAATATAATAGGAAAGGTAGAATGTCAGTAATTGATCAGTGCAACCTCTGTGTTATTATACAAGTAGGCTACCACAACGCAAGGCTTAGTGACCTTCACATTTCCCTGACAGTCACACTGAAAGTTACTGCCTTGTGAACAGTGACTAGGAGGCTAACGTCTTTCTTGTTCTACTTGATTATGATCATTTGGCCTTTCTGCCATGCAGATACTGCACCCTGCTGCAGCATCATGTGACTAAAGTCACCAGGTGGTTGCTGTACGCATCAGCTTCACTATGTGTGTCAGTGTTTGATGACTAAATCACATTCTCACCACTGTCATTTGATTCACCTAATAGTTCAGTTTCAGTTTGTTCTATAACTGATTTTACAGCCTTTCATTTATATACCATTATGTTTTGGTTGAGGGCTCTGCCCCACTCATGAATATTGCTGCATTATTTTAGGGTAGCATAACATACAAAAATACAAAAATATTCATGATTTGTTGCAGTGTAATGCTGTTTCATTTACTAGGTGACAGTAGAATACTGACCCAAGAGTTATTTGGGCTTAAAAAATATAAAGAAGATCATTAAATGTCACTCCAAGTCTGACTCATTCTTAACCGAAATTGCACAGAATTCCGAGCCCGAGTCATACTGTGGGTTAATGCCAAGAATGCTAAGGATTCATAATATATTTAAATAAAGATAACCAATTTGCCAATAAAAGATTATTATGTTATGATATACACTACAAAGATTATTAAATTATGATATACACTACTTAAATAAAGTACAAATATACAGGGGTGTGCCAAAATAGATTTATACTTGTTAGTATGGAAAAAAACATGCAGGTCATGATTATTTAAATAGCTTTAATAAATTTATTACCTAAAAAGAATGTCACAATGTTGCAGTATACTTGCCAGACTAATGTACTCACAACTGTAAACCTACTTTTGAACACCCCAGTATATCCATCCATCCATTTTCTAACCCGCTGAATCCGAACACAGGGTCACGGGCGTCTGCTGGAGCCAATCCCAGCCAACACAGGGCACAAGGCAGGAACCAATCCTGGGCAGGGTGCCAACCCACCGCAGGACACACACAAACACACCCACACACCAAGCACACACTAGGGCCAATTTAGAACCACCAATCCACCTAACCTGCATGTCTTTGGATTGTGTAAATTCATATTTATTTTTTAACTTTGTTTTTCACTATTAATTTAATTATTTTTTCACATCTCATGGTACAAAGTGCTCCATGGAACACAGGTTAGAAAGTGGTGGTATAAGCTAAATTATTAATGAGCTACTGACAATGAGTCACGCATATCACACCAAGAATGACAGTAAAGACAGAAACAACCAAATTGTAGGATGCAAACCATTAACTATGATCACACTACCAGTTAGCAATGATATTGACAACATCACTGATCACTGGCCTGTAATTTATAAACTCAGAATATAAAAAGGTGTTGGACCAGTTTTTCTTTGTCTGAGGAATATACAGTATGTTTCACTTGAAGGGATTATTTTGCATAGAGCATTCTACTTGCCTATAGTAAGTTTTCTTGCCACTGTGAGGATCAAAACCACTGAATGGTATCAAACTTGTTGTTTTGAAGAGAAATGATGTGATAAGTGATTAAACATAGGGCATTGAAGCACCTGCTAAAATAAGGGGCTGTTAAAAGGACATACACAGGTTTCTTTAATGAGAAAACATAGAATAAAATGAAGACACTTTAAAAATATATTGGGACACCTAAATTGGAGTGGATTGTTGGAAAGTTATTCATTACCTAGATAGATAGATAGATAGATAGATAGATAGATAGATAGATAGATAGAACAAACTGAAATGCACTATATAATAGATAGATAGAACAAACTGAATTGCACTATATAATAGATAGATAGATAGATAGATAGATAGATAGATAGATAGATAGATAGATAGATAGATAGATAGATAGATAGATAGATAGATAGATAGATAGATAGATAGATAGATACTTTATTAATCCCAAGGGGGAATTCACCTATCCAGCAACTACAAAATGCTAGCTACCTGTTTTATGCCATAGTGCTTTGAAGTTGACCATTTTACAAATAAGACCCCTGCTTTCAAATCACCTCTGTAAAAATGTATTTGCTTGGTCAAATTTCCATAAAACTGCACTTTTCAGTGTTCCACTGTATTCTTCAATCTTGCTTTATTTTTTCTACTTATGATATTTGCAAAGTGAACCTCTTTATGAATAACTAAACAAGCAAATTATCACGTATTATACATCCATCCATCCATCCATTTTCTAACCCGCTGAATCCGAATACAGGGTCACGGGGGTCCGCTGGAGCCAATCCCAGCCAACACAGGGCACAAGGCAGGAACCAATCCCAGGCAGGGTGCCAACCCACCGCAGGACACACACAAACACACCCACACACCAAGCACACACTAGGGCCAATTTAGAGTCGCCAATCCACCTAACCTGCATGTCTTTGGATTGTGGGAGGAAACCGGAGTGCCCGGAGGAAACCCACGCAGACACGGGGAGAACATGCAAACTCCACGCAGGGAGGACCCGTATTATACAACCCACCCCAATTCCAAAATCTAAAATGTAAATAAAAACAGAATGCAATGATTTGCAAATCTCATAAACCCTTATTGTATTCACAATGGAACATGGAAAACATAAATCCCGAAAGTGAGAAAATGTACCATTTTAAGAAAAGAATAAGGTCGTTTTGCATTTGATGGCAGCAATGCAATGGGACAGGGCCACGTTTACCACTGTGTAGCATCCCCTCTTCTTTTACCAACAGTCCATAAATGTCTAGGAACTGAGGGGACCATTTGCTGGACTTTTGGGAGAGGAATGTTGTCCCATACTTGTCTGATATAGGATTATAGCTGCTCAACAGTCCTGGGTCATCTTTGTCATATTTTTCATTTCATGATGCACTAAATGGAGAAAAGTCTGGACTGAAAGCAGGTCAGTTCATCACTCAGAATCTTCTATGAAGCTGTGCTATTGTAATAGATGCAGTATTTGGTTGAGCGTTGTCTTGCTGAAATATGCAAAACCTTCCCTGAAAAACATGTTGTCTTGATAGGATCACAAGTTGCTTTAAAACTTGTATGTACCTATCAGCATTGATGGTGCCTTTCCAGATGTGCAAAATGTGCCAATTCCAATGGCACTAACGTTTGGTGCAACTGGGTGACAGACAACTTGGCGGCATCCTTTACCAGTTAGATAATAGTTAAGTTCAAAGAGATTTTTTAATGATATTTAAATGACAACGTAGGGTGCCAGAAAATCCACAGAATCACCTGCTTTATGAGAGGCCCAATACGTTGAGAGTAAAGATATTCCTTAAGCCGTACTCGCAGGTCACCGTTTGTATTCTAGATAACATTATCCTACGATTACAATCAATACAATTTATATAAAGGATTAGTAATTTTGGTTGCAGAAGATAATGTAAGGTAAAGTTTGTTCCATCTGCAGAAAAAAGTTCTTTCATCAATTATATACATTTACTTTCAACATTTTAAATCACGCTGTCATTTAAATGTAATTAAAAAATGTCTTTGAACCTAACTATTACTTAGCTGGTAAAGGATATCGCCGAGTTGTATTTCACTAAGTTTTTTCTTTGTCGAATTGTCTTTCACTGACTTGCCTTTTCACAGGGTTGTCTTTCACCGAGTTGTCTTTTCGCCGAGTTGACTGTTGCCCATTTGCCAGGCACTAATGCACTCCCATACCATCAGAGATGCAGGCTTTTGAACTAAGTGCTGATAACAACCCAGATGGTCCCTCTTCTCTTTAGTCCAGAAGAAATGGCACCCATGTTTTCTAAAAAGAATTTAAAATTTTGATTCGTCTGACCATAGAACAGTTTTGAACTCTACCTTAGTCCATTTTAAGTGATCTTTGGCCCAGAGAAGACAGTGGTATTTCTGAATCATGTTCATATATGGCTTTTTCTTTGCATGGTACAGCTTTAACCTGGATTTGTGGATGGCATGGTGAACTGTGTTCACTGACAATGATTTCTGGAAGTGTTCCTGAGCCCATGCAATGTTTTCCATGGAAGAATCAGGCCTGGTTTTAATGATAGATAGATAGATAGATAGATAGATAGATAGATAGATAGATAGATAGATAGATAGATAGATAGATAGATAGATAGATACTTTATTAATCCCAAAGGGGAAATTCACAATGCAGTGCCACCTGAGGGCCTGAAAATCACAGGCATCCAACATTGACTTGTGGCATTGTCTATTGTACACAGACATTTCTAGAGATTCTCAGAATCATTTGATGATATTATATACTGTAGATGATGAGATATTCAGAGACTTTGCAATTATATATTGAGGAAGATTAATTTGTGAAATTGTTCCACAATTTATAGGCACAGTTTTTGCAATCTGGAGACTCTTTGCCCATCTTTATTTCTGAGCGACTCTGCCTCTCTAAGATGAGCTTTTATACTGGCCTGTTGTTAATTAACCAAATTAGTTGAAAATGTTCCTCCAGCTGTTTCTTATTAGTACCACTTACATTTCCAGCCTTTTGTTGCCCCGTCCCAACTTTTTGATAAATGTTGCTACCTTCAAATTCAAAAGGAGCTAATGTTTTTCATGAAATAGTAACATGTCTCTTTTTCAACACTTGAAATGTTTTCTGTGTTCTACTGTGAATAAAATATGGCTGTATGAGATTTGCAAATCATTGCATTCTGTTCTTATTTACCTTTTGCCAATGGCCTTGTATTGTTTCCCAGAATGAAGGAGTATATACTATTTTCCTTCTTAAGACTACTAGTGCTGTGTTTGCCCTAAACAGAAGTCAAACTGGTGGCTGCAGTGTCCTAAACTGCATTCACTACCTTCTGCAGTGCTTGAGTGTGGTCCCTCCCCAGCAATGCAGTCAGAACAGGAGGAAATTTCTAACATAAATGCTTCCACATATCCCACTCTATGGCAGCATTCTGATTCCGTGAAGGTGCTTCTATTCAGTCAGTGGTAGAGGGTCATTTTTTAGTGCAAACAGTAATGCAAGCAGATAAACAACCAAACTCAATTATAAACTATAAATCAGCATAAACGTCACTCTTGACTTCCCCCTGTGGTTGAGACACAACTGAAAGGATTGTGCTCTGCCCTTTTTCCCTTTAGCATGTTGGCTCATCCAGCCAAATCATAGCCTGCAGGCATTTTTTCTTTTCTATTCCTCCCTATGAATAAGCTGTCCAAACTGGCTGACATTTAACAAGCAGACACTGTTTCTTTATTTTCTCTAGCTATGGTACAGCTATGCTATATTTGGCATATTACTTAAGAAAAGTAGAATACACACTTAATGTAATGGTCTGATTGAAAAAACATTTAGTTTCACTTCTTCATATGTAACTATGGGGTATGTTTTGCTCTTTAAATGAAAATATATGACTTTATGTGAAATTTAAACAATATGACAATCTGAAACTCTTGTTAATTAAATTTGTGAAATTTCTAAGTGATATTCCAACTTACTAAAAAATTTTTTTTCTTGGCAACCTCTTTTTTTGCTTTATACCTTCCAAACATTAATTAGCAAACCGCAATCATTCAGTAGTAATTCGTTCCAGTCTGTATAAGAAGATTAATCCTTTATTTATTTGGCAAGAATGTTTAAAAACATTATGTGAAAAGAAGATCTGAGAAAACTAGCTTGTATAGCATTAGAATGTGCTTCACTCAAAAATTATCTTTGTTTTTTAGACATTATATATGTCTATACCCATTAGATATTAGACATCCTCCAACCTACAGTTAATGACAATATGACACTGAAAAGCATTGGAAATGGTGATTTATTTAAAACTAAACATGAACATTAAAGAAAGGGTTGCAAACTCATGGACAAACTTAAAGCAAATGTTTGGCAGTACTACAACTACCTGTAATGTGGATCCAATACACTGATTGATTAGACTGCCCACACTAATTTTTACAAAGGCTTGATTTCAGCATCACACCCTTGGTCATAGAGACTCCATTAATGTCCTACGATCATCTAAGAATAGTACGCTCTGATGGCCACAAGTATTCAAGGATGACTGAGACCCCAACAAAGTTCTGAGACCTACTCTTCATCCTGTAAAATGTATGGCAAGGGCCATCTTAGCCCAGATGTGAACTTTTTGCTAAAAACTACTTTCATTAAGCCATCTTCAAATAATGGCTCCTGCTACTTACTCTGGCATTCAGGAAGCACTGCAGTCACAAGTATGGGGCTCTTTTTTCCAATAATGCATCTGTCAGCTGTCATCCCATGTTCATTTGGCCATTGTAAACCCTTACCAGGCTGCATTTAGTTTCACAGCAGTGATATGACAGCAGACCCATTAGAGAAGCATCCTAAAATCCAAAGGGAATAATTTATTTGGGAGGAGGATAAAAAAATCCACCATGAGCATTGTTGAACAAAAGGATAGGGTCTGTAATGTCAATACTTGGCTGCAGTTATGAAAGTTTTGTGAACAATGAAGGCATTGTCACTTTACGGAGAACTTTTTGCTATAAAAAATGGCATCAGACCATATCAGATCTAACAGTTACATGGTTCCTATTCTTTCTTTACAGCTAAACTCTGGCAAAATATGTCATTATTTTTAGAACCCCTGAATTTTAAGTAGCTTACCTTTCTATGACAAATACTCAGCAATCAAAAATAATACTGAAAATAGGCTTTTGTGAGCAACATCAAACTGTCTTGACATATATATTATTACATTTACATTTGCTCTTCAACCTGCACTCATAAATCATCCTTGTAGTGAGCACGGGAAATGCTCATCCTGCAGAGCTGAAAAATGAAGAATTTTTTGGTCATGCTAAACAATCCACTTAGTCAAAAAACCTGTGGCAAAAAGTTCCTAAGACTTCTCTTCCTAAATAACTAATCAGAATTGCAAGATTTCAGTCGATTTTAATCTAAAATCTATAACACTATCTGAAGTGCAACATCATTTTAAATACTGCCATGGTGATGACACTAAACGGTGCATCCAATGTTGCATAATTAAAAAGAGACTGTGAATAAGCAAAATGCTGCTGAGAGAAAATTCAAACCAAACTAATAAACTCTAGCAACTAGTATGAGATGAAAGTGAAAATAAATTGCTCATAATTCCAAATTTCAATTAAAAAAATGAATAGACAAAAGGAAAAAAAAAAACCTCCATCTGTGGCAGAGCGACGGGCATTAAGCAAACTCCAGTCAATCATGAATAATCCACTGCATCCACTGAACAGTGTCCTCTCCAGACAGAGTAGCTTCAGTGACAGACTGAGGAGATCGTTCCTCCCCCACACTATGCGACTCTTCAATTCCACCCGGGGGAATAAATGCTAACATTTATTTATTTATTTTTATTTTTTTTTTCATTTTTTCATTTTTATTACTATTTAATTTAATATTGTTTCTTTGTATCAGTATACTGCTGCTGGATTATGTGAATTTCCCCTTGGGATTAATAAAGTATCTATCTATCTATCTATCTATCTATCTATCTATCTATCTATCTATCTATCTATCTATCTATCTATCTATCTACTATTGACTTTATATAATATCTTTTAAAGAAAGCATGATCAAATGCCACATGACAAAACATACAAAAATGCAATACAAATTAGTACCAGACAATAACAGTACAAGCTGAAGATAAATGAAAACAAAACTAAGGGCGAAGTGGACCCCAGAATCAAATCAGCGTAAGAAACAATGAAGACAGGAGCATTGTGAAAATCAGA
Organism: Polypterus senegalus; assembly: GCF_016835505.1. NCBI lineage: Eukaryota > Metazoa > Chordata > Cladistia > Polypteriformes > Polypteridae > Polypterus > Polypterus senegalus. The sequence goes on along the minus strand of NC_053170.1, from coordinate 69,917,777 downwards.
ATCAATACGCAACATAATAGGCTTCTGAAACGAATATACCCTTGGCAATACGGCTTCTTCACAGATCCACCATGCAGTCTCCTGCAGATACTCCAGGTTTCGTTGTCATCTGAAAGATATGCAGTTTAGATGACTCTAAGCTGGTCCGATTTGAGTGTTATATGCATGCCAGGGTCCTAGCGTGGACTAGAACCCAGCCCAGAATTGTTTTCTAGCTTGTGAATGATGCTGTTGAATTAGGCTTCTACCTTTTGTGGTCCTTAACTACAGTAAATCAAGCAGGTTTGAGAATATTGTTATGTCATGGTAATGAGTCAGGGCTTTATGTTTTCATTCAGTGATTTCATGCATTCTGTGTAGCTTAAATGTATTTGTGTGATTTCTTCCACATTGAAAAGTCATGCAATTGGCATAAGTGATAATCCTAAATTGCCATAGTGCGTATCATAGTGTGAATTGGTATGTCAAATCAAATCAAATTTTATTTGTCACATACAAATTATACATACAGTACAGTATGCAATGAAATACTTAGGTGCTCAACTCCAATGAATGTGCTTGAAGACGAATATAAAGTGACAATACCATTTCTAAATTCAAAAATCATTAATAGAATTATATGTAGTAAATAAATAAATAATAACAATAACAATTCGATGTGTAGCATATGCAACAAACAAGAAGAGACAACAGACCATCTAGTCTCTGGCTCCTCAGAACTGGCCAAAACGGAATACAAACAAAGAAACAAAGCAGCAGCATACCTTCATTAGGCAGTGTGCAAACACTGCAACATCCAAACCTAAGGCAAATGTTACGAACATGAGCCATCAACAGTAACTGAAAATGATGAGGCAACTATGCTATGGGATATGCCAATACAAACTGATAATAACATCAAGAATAATAGGCCTGATAGAGTAGTGAAAGACAGGAAGAAGAGATCTTGTCTGCCCATTGAAAGAAAAACATCACTATAAACTACAAAAAAAAACTCTACAAATATAAAGATCTAGAAATAAAAACTGAGAAAATGTAAAGTATGAAAACCACAAGAATACAAGTGGTAATGGATGCTCTTGGGCTGGTCAAGAAATGGAAGAAAAACTACAACAGAAAAATCCCTGGTAATATCGATATACAAGAAGTCCAGAAGATTGTCCTCCTTGGCACTGCTCATATACACTCTCATGGTAATGTTAAGTTCAAGGGATGGACTCAGCTTCATGAGTGAATAGAGCAGAACTTTAAGGAAAGATGATGATGATGATAATAATAATAATAATAATAATAATAATAATAATAATAATAATTAAATATATGACAATCTGAGATAGTTAACAAAATATTTCTAGACACTTTAACATGTGGATGCACTTGGGATAAAGTTCCTCCTCAGTCCATCTGAATTGAACTTTGGGCAGCAGTAGTGTTTACCTGATCGCAGCACAGAAAAGAGGCCATTTTTGGGATGGCTGGGGTGACAGATAATTTTCCTTGCCCTGGTTTGACATTGTTTTGTCGTTAGATATCAGGCCTAACACATCTGTGTCACTGTGGTTAGAGTCGTATACAGCTGTGCAGTCAGTCATACATGTAGAGAGAGTATGGCAGTTGACTCAGGACACTGCCCTGTGTGTGTGTGTGCGTGTGTGTGTGTGTGTTTGGCAACACCCTTCTCTCCTGCCTTTGATGTGACTGGGCCATTTTAACCAAGGTAAAAGTAGGTTGGGCAGCATAAGATTTTTTTGAATTCACCCACTCATTTTCCTGGACCAATTATTCTGACATAAATTGAGATTTAAAAGAAAAAAAAAGATAGTCTTTTGTGTAAAATAATGCAAACATGTAAATTATCTAGTATTAGCAACTTCAATTATCAAAGCTCTGTAGTAAGCAGGACAGAATGAAGTCAGTTTTTATGTATCTAGTATCAAGATAAAAAGTAATTTGCCACCACTTTTAAAACGCTGAATTTAAATCCTAAGCATATGATGAACTGAGCTTGTTCTTTCTGCTATTTCCTTCTTTCAATAATGCATTTCTGGTCCAGTTTAATAAACAAGTAAACGCACTGGTTCCTACTCTGACAATAAAATGCTAAGTGCTCAAAGCTACAAAATCTGAAAAATATGACACCTATTCAGACTAAGAAGAGACATTGTGACAGATTGTATGAATGATTTTTGTACCTTAGGGCACCCGTCTCATTTCAAACACTAACACTCAGAAAGCCACATGCCTGGAGAAATATCTTCTAATAATATCTGTTACATTTTTAATGGTCTTGTGTTTAAGTGCATTACCAAGCCCCTGAAACAAGTTGTATAATGCAAGAAATGTATCCTTAAAACGAAAGATGTAACATTTCTAAATAAACACATTCCCTGTGATTATTGGCCTCTGGTAATTCAATAATGAGGGTTGCACATGGCAGTTGTGTACAGCAGTTCTATCAATCACCTGCCAATAGAGACAGGGCTCCAGGGAGCAATGTAATGAAAATTAAATCCTTTCTCCTTCTACGGCATTCAAACAGAACAGCCAGATGTACCAACAAATGAGTTTGTAGGTCTGCACAGTCAAACAATGAGTTCCACCTTCTACTGTGTGTTTCCCTATTTACATTCCCTGATGTTAGCAAAGAAACATTTGCTCTGTAACTGTCAGAAAAGGACAGATTTCTAAAAATTTTACAGAAACGAGTAAATTCATTATAAGCATCAATGAGCATGTCTACAGTGGCAAATGCTTGCAATTTAACCAGCCATAAGTAAACTGAAAAAATATCACTGTCTTCTTGTTAGAGACATGAATAATAATACAACTCTGCTGCATGTTACTAATACTGATGTTCCTAAATTGTTGGTATCATCACAAAATCAAGCTTGTTAAATGATAACATCACATTGTGCTTTGTGCATAAAATGCAGTTGAAACCCAGAAGGTTTCCTTTTTAACCCAGGTATTAAGAAGTGGGTCTACAGAATGTTACAGAATACAGGTTTTGAATAGGTGTAGACTATTGTTATCTATTAAATGAATTTGGAAATTGGGGGTTTAATATTCCAAAGAGTCCCCACAAGGTAGTATAGGATTGTGGCAATGATACAGTTAAGGTGAACCTATTCCTGGAATGAATACTGACTTTCACATGTAAATAATATTTGTAAAAGGAGGTAAATTGCAATATTTTGGTATAGTACATAGCAAGAGCAGACAACGTTCAGGGCACAGAGTGTCTAGCAGAAGAATAGAAAAGGAGAGCAGGAAAAATCATAGTGCACTCAAAATATAACATTTATTTTATTCATATTGTGGCAGACAGCCAGGGCCCTTACCCAGCCAGGATGCCATGACTATGGTAGGACCTGGGGAGAGAGTATTTCCAGGACAGTTTTTCCCCCAGACTGACAAAAGGCAGTCCCCTTGGTTATCCTGTTGGGACCCATGGCCGTCAACAGGAGACGCATTGATGTTTTCAGGGACTTATTTGGCAGCCCCTTTGTCACACACATGCTTGCTGTGTTCCTGGAGTCCTTGTGCCGCATAAAAAGGGGTAAGTTGCCAGAAGTCAATGGCCAGAGTCAGGAGGAAGAAGACAGAGCCTGTAGGGAGGACTGAAGGTGACGGCGAAAAGACTGTTCTTGCTTTGTATGTTGTGGTAGGCAACTGTGTAAATAAATCATGTGCTGTGTGGACTAGAATTAGTGTCCTGCCTGTCTGTGTTGGGGTTGGGATGGCTGTACATATATATATACTGTATATATACATATATATATATATATATATATATATATATATATATATATATATATATATATATACAGTATGTGTGTGTGTGTGTGTGTGTATATATATAAAGAGATGCCCCTTCAGTCTCAGCTTTTAAATCCTGGTTGAAGGATTACTTTTTTAGTCTATCATACCCTGACTAGAGCTGTTGATTAGCTGTGAACACTGCATTTCTCTTTGGTATTCATTTGTACAGAAATATAAGTATTACAATATGTTTAAACCTTTACTAACCCTCCTTTATTCTCTTTCGCTTCTCCACCTGCACTACTGCCAGGCTGCTCTCCTACATACAGAACAGTCATCATGAATAAAGGGGCATTGGATTCATCAGAAGGAAAGATTATCTAATCAAATTGGATGGCCAGAACAGATTCCACTATAGAAAACCAAAAAGCGATTAGTCAGCCAGTTGGCTGAGGTCTCCAAAACCATGACCTTATTTTTCTTTTATACAAATTTAATCTCCATCATTTGTTTCTGGCCATAGTTCACCAATTAATCAATGAACAGATATTGTTAGTTTGTATTTACGTTTAATTAGTTCTACCTTGTTCTTTGTGTGTTTTAACAATCTGCATTTATATGTGTACCAGTTCTGCATTTAGTAATTAGAAAAATCTGTAATTGTATTTTAACTGACAGTTGTTCCAGCCATACAAAAACAAGTTAAATTGTTTTGTTAAAATAGGAAAGCTGCCCCACTTGAAAGTCAGTTGAGGATTCTGTGTCATAAAGCCCAAGCCAATTGTTTGTTGTACTACCTGTGGATATGTGCTGTGTATACAGACCAGAGGGTTTCAATATAACATTAGAATCATACAATACTTGACTTGATTCCATCACATATTTTTCACATCAGATAAATCTCCCCTCTGCATTTGTGAAGAACAAATCAGACAAATCCGAGTTATGTCAATAATAATTTTCACAGAGAGAAAAGCAAGTCACACAAACAAGGCTGACTGTCAGAGACACTTCAACATTCTCACTTTCTTTCATATTTTACAGTATGAAAAGGTAAAAAAGTGACATAAAGTTAAGTATACTGTACATACACAGCACCCCCCAGATGTACTATTGCAGAAAGGTCAAAATGGCCTTTTTCTGTTGTATACTCATCAGCCTGTCTTTTAGCCTTTTTCATTCATGGAATATGCAGTTTAATTATATTCTGCTCCTTCTACCTCTTACAATTCTCCTGTTTTAGTTCTTTTTATACATATTTTGCTATTATTGGGAAAATCAACAAAATGAACCAAAAGTAAATTATAAATTCCTTAGTCACTCAACTGTTTTCTTCCCTTTTCATTTTCAGTGTATTGTATTTTATTAAAACGCCTGCTTAATGATGAACACACATATAGGTGAAAATGGCACTAATTTAGCTGATTAACTGTTGTCTCCCTTGTAATTTGTTATTCATGGTTAATTGCTTTTTGGTTATTAAAAAAGAAACAATAAAGAACTTGAAGTGAATTATAAAAACAGCAAAAGACAGAAAATTAAAAGCCTCCCAAGCACTAAAAGTTATGGCAAGAGTAAGCATCTTTCTGAATTTCAAAGATACATTATTAATAATTTCAAAGACAGCAGAGTTAGAAAGAGCCATCTGTGTTATATATGTGCACTGTGTTAGGACTGAATAATAGAGTTTGATTATGCAGTTTTGTTACATTAGATATTTGTGAAATGAGACTTTTATTGTTTATCTGAGGGTGTTGTGAAAAAGTAAATGGAAAAAGGAGATTGTTGTCATACATCCAACGGTTGTTGCTGTCTTTCTTTGAAATGTAATATCCTGGACAGGAATGGCTAAATTTTCTCTCCTACCTACCTATAGTATCTAATCTCACCCTGTACACCTCTGACATGGTGGCCTTGCTAATTGTAGTACGGTAAGACTTCCCTCATTTCCCTGGGGTTTGAAAATGTTGCTGCCACACACAGGTTTACTGCCTTGGAGAAGAGCAGCAGCATGTGCTTGGGATTTGGGGCCTGATGACATTTACAATTCCACAGTTCCACTTTTGAGCAAACTCTTCTCTGCTTATAGACTGCTCATTTTCAGACAATGCCATCAACTTTCTGTTGAGGTCATGGATCAGTACATCACTAACTTGAGAGGGCTAGCTATCTAATGCAAGTCTGAAGTATTACAGTATGAAATGAGCTACAAACAATTAAACATGCACATAAATAATGTTAAAGTTTGCTTGATGTTAGTGTACACAATGGACTTCTGTGGGAAAATTCAAGCTGTTTCTCACCATCTGTGACACATGGTTGTTGGCTATGATTTATACATTAGGTTGGAATCCTTGGCCACAACAGTTAGTGAAGTTACACCGCAAGTGACCATTAACATTGTGGAGTCTCTGTGTTTGAGATGTGAGCTACTCAGGCAATGGGCCTTAGTTTACCTCTAATGAACTTTTCTCATTCAATGTTTCATTGGGAGACTGGGTTGTTGAAATCATGTCATATCATTTTCTAACCCGTTTAATCCAGACTAGGGTTACGGTAAGGTGGTCAGAACCTATCCCAGTAGCATAGCACACAAGGCAGGAACAAACTGTGGACAGGGCACCAGTCAATTGCAGGGCAAATGCGCACACACACACACAAGTGTCTACCAAACACTCACTAGGGCCAATTTAGCTCCACTAAACCACCTAACCAGCACATCTTTGCACTGTGGGAGGAAACCAGAGCACCTAGAGGAAACACACACAGACACAGACATGGGGGAACATTGAAACAACATGTAGAGAGGGCCTGGGATGCGATTCCAGTTCTCCTAATTTTGCTGCCCTCCATCACAAAATTGACACTATAAATATATAACAGCTTTATCATCAGTTATCCCTTGGTATATACTCTACAGTTCATTTCTTTTATTGCAGTTAGCATCTTTTCCAGGTAGGAAAATTATTAGAGCTGTGATAAAAAAATCTCCAAAACAAATTTCACTGAATTTATCAGCAATCTCCAAAGTGGCTGGCATCACAGTCAACTGTTGATTAATAGAGGTTCCAATGGAAGCAAACCTTTGAAAACAACACAATAGATTTTAGCATTAATTGTTATGAATGCCTGGGTAAAATAAAAATCGATTCAAGTCATGGCAGGGAGGAAATATAGATAAAAGGAATGGACTACAGACAGCCCACAGAAAACCATCATCTGTAAAACATGGCAAAAGCAAGCGCTATGATCCCAGAATGCAAAGCTAACCTGGAATTGGTTTGTTTTTTCTTATTGATTAGTCAACAAATGATTTAAGGAGTGTGCAAAATGCTCATATCTGAATATGCAGAAGAAACTATCTTGTTGGCTGCTACTTCATTATGGAGTAAGATGACAATCCAAATCACATTGCCAAAGTAATCAAAGTGTTAATCAGGGACTAAACAAGATTGGCAAGGTCAATGTCCTTAATCAAATCCAATAAAACATTAATTTTGGCTGTAAAATGCAGACAGAAATCAGAAACCTCACAAAACAGACTGTAAACAAATGCTGCCTGTAGTAATAGATTGGCAAAGCAAACAGTTTGGTGATGTCAGTTGGTTCCCAGCTTACTACAGTAAAATCCTGTATCTGTGTATATATATATATATATATATATATATATATATATATATATATATATATATATATATATATATATATATATCCTATCCTGTATATACTGCATTTGTTTACTTTAGTTTAATGTGTCCCTGATCATACCAATCATATTCTCATCCAAAAAGCAAATTAAAAAAAAAACAAAAAGGGAAATTACTGTAAAACAAAATCCAACAGTTACTTTGTTCTTCATATTGATTATTTAATGCACCATCCCGAGTTTTAATATATAAAGTAATATTTTCAAACTCCCTTCTATTAAAGACAGGAAACAGCCCTGGGCAGGGTGCAGGGCCACAGAAAGGCAAACACAAAGAGTCAGTCAGTCATTATCCAACCTGCTATATCCTAACACAGGGTCACAGGGGTCTGCTGGAGCCAATCCCAGCCAACACAGGGCGCAAGGCAGGAACAAATCCTGGGCAGAGTGCCAGCCCATGCAGGACACACACACACCAAGCACAATTTAGGATTGTCAGTGCACCTAACTGTGGGAGGAAACCCACGCAGACACGGGGAAAACATGCAAACTCCATGCAGGGAGGACCCGGGAAGCGAACTCAGGTCTCCTTACTACGAGGCAGCAGCGCTACCACCACGCCACTGTGCTGCCCAGCACACAGAGTACCAATGTAAAATCAACAGTAAACCAAACATGAAACACAAGAAGAAAATTGGAGTATCCAGATGAAAACCCTTTAGACACTGGGAGAATATGCAAACCAAGCATGAGATCTGAACCCAGGAGAGTGGATTCATGAATCAGTAACAGAGTCAAACAATCTGTGTGAATTTGACATTACTTTAATATCCTTGTCTCAATAATTATGCTCATCTGAATAGGAAGTCAGCAGTGCACGTCCAGTGATATTATTCTGAAATGTTAAAGCTTTGCATAGCAATAAAAGGGCAGATTTTGTATCTTTGCATCATATTCATCTTTTCATTTCAAATCTGAATGTTGAAATGACTGTCATAAAACCTATTGAGGAATAAATGCTAAATGCAATAAAAGCTCCAAACAACAGCAATTATTGGTCAATTATTGGTCTTAATTAAATCTCTGACATTATCCCAAGCACTGATATAACCTATAAAAAGTACTGTTATCTATAATTACTAATAAATTTGAGTTATTGGTTCTTTCAAAACACTCATTGTGCTTAACAAGATAATTATTCATTTCATTGTACTCTATACATGTGAGAATAATGACCCTATAAACTTTGTAGAAAGAATTCTGCACTTTTTTAAAAGCCAAAACTAAAAATAAGCAAATCTGACAATAAAAAAAATCAAGCTTCAAATAAGTAATGTAACATAAAAGAAGACAACAAATTTTAAACATTTACAAAAAGATGAACAAAACTGTATGTTTCTACAAGCACTGTTACTGATACATTAAATCTCAAAATAAAAAGACCTTTTATAATAAAAATACATTTTAGATATGTCAAAAAAGCATATGATGCAATGTAATATGCAGGAGATATCTGTAAATATTACATTAATATGGCACTTATTATTTTACACATTGCAGAACATGTGAATTGTGTTAGGTTTAGTGAGAATGTAAGCAAATCTGTTCAACCAAACATGTTTTCTTTCAGATAATGCATTTCATGTAGAATCCCTTAACAAAACATTTTAAGATACAAAACACTGAACTGCTGAATAAGGGGAAGCACTTGATTCCATAACAAAGATAGAAACGGATTAATCACTCAATCAATGTTAATTTCATATCAAGCATTTCCAAAAGTGTAATTCAAGAAAAAGAGGAAAAGGAAAATTTGCAGGGAGGTAATATCTGGCTTTGTTTGGATGTAATTCTGACACTGACAACAGTTTAGACAAAATCCTCTTTCAGTGCATAAGTAAGGATTCATGGTGTCTTACTTTTAATGAAAGGTACGCTTTGTCTGTTTTTTTTCTCTTTATTAAAAACTTGCATTAATAGATCTATTTTTTCATTAAACGTTACTTCAATTATTGTCCGTTTTAGTAAGAGCTGACGTTTCCTATTAAAAGTACCCATGACCAATGTCATTTCTAAGTCTTTTTGAAAATGTTCTGATCATTTTATAAGATTCAAGTCTTTCAGAGACATCAAAGAAGCAAACACCTTCCCACATCATAACAATACCAAACAGATGCCAACTTTCTTGCAAGCTTAGCTAGGCCAAGAGCAAAATAGCAAGAAACTAACATCAACTCACTTTAACATTCAAATGATCATAACATCATTAGTACTAGGGTGTTGTACCATATTTGCCAATATGAATGTAGTGAGAAGTCAAGCAAAATGACACATCTTGCCTGAAGAAGGGGCCTGAGTTGCCTCGAAAACTTGCATATTGTAATCTTTTTAGTTAGCCAATAAAAGGTGTCATTTTGCTTGAATTCTCACTACATTCATAACATTATTGTAAAGGTAAAGGACTTAGAACATGTGTAGAAGATGCAAGAATCATGCTGCTCTAAAATATAGAGCAATTTATACTATTGTTCTGATATCGTTATTCATCCATTATTTTGTACTTACTATGATCCTATACAAGAAGAGAAGTCAAAAAAGACTGAAAACTCCTTGAATTGCTACAGCACAACTAAACACGTGTTTATAATGATTATCTTCAAAACTGCCTAGAGAAATCTGTGGTAAATGCAATATTCTCACATCTGCTACCTAACCAGTTTCACAAATTTCAGTCTTTAATAAATGTTGTAATATTCCGGTAATAGACCATTTGGCCTTTAACATCTTAATGTTTTTGGTGTAATTCACCATCACTGACTCACTCGGTGCTCTTCAACAAGACATGTATCCTGTAGGTACTCGAACTATAGACATACTGTATGAAAGCTGTTGTGATTTGGGATGTATGGTGTCTGTGTGTATGTGTTGGATAAAATTAAGTATCTAAATAAACAAATCATAAAAGTATATACTAAAAACAGTGCCTCTGAAAAGTATTTGTTCCCTTGGAAATGTTCACATTTTATTGTTACACAACATTGAATCACAGTGAATTTGTTTTTTTAGACACTGATCACCAGAAAAAAGCTTTTGACATTAACTCGTTCAGGAAGGATGTCGATTTTTGTCGCAATTCAGGGGTAGAGGACAGTAATCAGCTATAAACTATGACAAAACTTTCCATTACATTTAAGTTCGTCTCTCTTTGCTAGAAGGAAAGTTAGCTTCATTGATTTGACCTCAGTTCCCTGCACGTGCATGAGTAGCAAAGAGCAAACAACCCATATGGCATCTGGTGAGAAAAAAAAAGCGAATGCACAAAGCAGCATACTCCATGCACGACAGTTTGCGTATTATCGCTGAATCGTATTCTGACATCTCAGACTCCGATTTTGATGTGGAGATGGAGATCGAAAATGAAAGTGAGGTATCAGCAACAGCTGATTAGTCCCCAGATGATTTTAATGCTGAACACGTTCATGTAGCTGATGGCAGGACTGCCCCTTACGATGACAGGAGGTACAAACCAGATTGCGTCACTTTGCAACTGCCATTGCCCCCAGCTACAGCACAAAGACAGCCAGGCAGCTGGTCCACCACTCATTTCTGCTGGCCATCAAGCTGCCCCCATGCAGAGATGCCAAACAGGGACTAACAGCATCCACAGCATGGAGCAACAGACATTTTTATGTTGATTTATGCGTGAAACCATTGCTTTATATGCTTTTCAGCTTTTTTGAAAAAAAACATTCAGTCCTCAGAAAGTTAAAGTTAAAATAGATCTATGCAAACTGATCTAAATTCAATACAAATATAAACTTCAAAATAATTAATTGCATAATTATTCAAATTAGTATTTAATAGAAGTACCTCTTTAGCCACTACAGCCTTAAGTCTGAATGGACAGGTTTCTATTCAATTTTTCCCCATTCTTCATTCCAAAACTGGTCAAGCTCTGTCAAATTGCATGTGTCTCGCAACTGAACAGCTTTTTTCAAGTCTAGTCACATATTTTCGATTAGATTGCGATTTGAACTCTGAACTGGCCATTCCAGGACGTTAGTAAGCCATTCCTGTGTAGTTGTGTCTTTACAACAACACTTGGGGATCACTGTCATGGCAGAAAACAAATTTTTTCAGAGGTTTCTTGGAGACTCCATCAGATTTTAGTCCAAGATTTCCCTGTACTTTGTTGCATTCATTTTACTCTATATGCTCACAAGCTTTCCATTGCCTGCTGCAGAGAAGCATCCTCAACAGAATGACATGGTCATCATTTGGCTCCACAGTGGAGATGGTATGTTTTTGATAATGTGCAGTGTTTGGCTTATACCAAATCTTGTTAAATCTCATCAACAATTTTGTTCTTATCACACCACAGAACTTTCTCCTGGCTGATTTCAGGGTTTTCCATTTGTCTTTTTAATAGTGGATTTCTCTTTGCTACTTTTACTTCTTGAAACACTTTTAAAACAAACAGTTGTTGTCTGCACAGTCCATTCAGTTTTATAGATCATTGCTTCTAACCCCTCCAGAGTTATCATAGGCCTCCTGGTGGTCTTCCTCACCAGTCTTTTTGCATGATCACTCAGCTTTTGTGGATAACCTGATTTAGGGAGATTTACAGCTATGCCATGCTTTTCCATTTATTATTGACTGATTTATCTGGACTCCAAGGAATATTACGGGACTTGGACATTTTCTTATCCTCTGACTTGTTCTTTTCAACCATCTTTTTCACAAAGTTACTTTGAGTGTTCATTTATCTTTATTGTGTAGCTTAGACTCACACTTACTTACTTACTTTACAAGTAAGATTTATGTATACTACTATCAGTTGAAACCCCTCCATGAGCTGGACTTGTATATTTGTTTTTTAATTACTTACTCAAGTGTGTTAAGAATTTTAAAGAACAGGCCCCAATCTCATAAATATTTAATATTATTTTCAGCCTTGATCACCCTATGGGTACCTGATTACAGACATACCACCACAAATGAAACAATGTGATTGTTAATCTTGAGCATACTGATAAGCATTAAGTGTATAGACAAAAGGGCAGATACTTTATGTTCCACTCTGGCTCACATTAGTTTCATTTACAACGTAGCCAACAATATAATTTTTCCAAGTACACGACCAATTATAGGTTCAAGGTGGGGTGAATCTGCAAGTGCCATTACCTCTTTCTGAGTAATGAGAACCATGCTTTTAATCAGCAGCGGTCCTGCTGTAAACAAATTAGAAATGGAGAACAGAGCAGCAATACGTTTGTCTCTTTCCTGTATTGGTCTCATTTAGTTCACCATTCTAGCCATTTTAATAGCTCATTAAAGACATACATTACCCAGCTACATATTCATCAGGCTTTCTTGCCCCAGTTTTTAGAGCAAACAGTTTTTGCTTATAAGAAACAATCTTTCTGGGAATGTGCACAGCACACAGCAGCAAGTTTTTCTCATTTGACTGTTGCACTTTAAAAAGCTTCTCTTTACATTTACATCAGCCTAAAAACCACAACATGCGGCAACTGCAAACAAGACTATTCCTTACCAACACGTTAGTGGTGCTGCCACTTTAATTAAATTTTCTCATGGAAGCAGCATGGCTCCAGAGAATTCATTATAAATGTTCACAGTTCGATAAAACCAATCTTTTTTAATCAATCGCTCCAAAAAAAATTGGCTTAAATTAAAGAGCTTCACCTTCTGTAGCTTATTGTATTTAATGGTTAGCCAGAGCCAGTTCTCATCTCCACTGACACTAACTTGTTTGTATTTATGGTTTACTGAAATCCATAAACAACTACAGAAAGGTAAATCCATAAAACTTACTGTAGCATTTAAGAGGAGCTTTCAGGCCAAGAAGCCAGGCATGCTTTCTGACCTTCTCATATATAGCAATGGCTGTGAGTACACCATGGCAGAGTTTCAAATAATGATGAAAATAACAAGTACAGTGTATATTTTATACTGAATCCCTGTTATGCCTACCAAATGGGTAAAGATATCTTATCTGGTAAATGTAAGTTACTTGAACTGCCTTTGTCTGTACATCCTTTGCTATGCCAAATACAACTTTCCCAGTCTAAGACAAAGTAAAAATGATTGCATGTATTTGAATTTTCAGACAGGTTTAGTTTCTGTCAGTGTCTCACAATTGTTACAGCTGGATCCAGAACCAAGTCGAGGCAAGTCCAGTGATATTTTGAGACGTGACACACTTTCAGCTAACTCTTCCTTTATTGTTCATTAGTTTCAGTCTTTTCCAGGAATGTCTATAGTTTTAGTACTTTGCAAGGAATAGAACCAGCTGTATTCTCTGCAAAACTCTAAAATGCAGCTATTAAATGAGATTTAGATTAACTGAATTAAATTTCAGTAGGACCAGAGGACCAAATTTCTTAACAAGAATGAATGGGTTCAGTCACTCTGTGAGACTACATGCAGCTTCAGTCTGAAGGTATACTCTCCACCTTTGACTAGACTGGTTTTATGGTCCTCTTAGGCTTGACTCAATTATGCCAACCCAAAACTAGGACTTAGAACCTGGCTAAGATATAAAACTGAATAGATTTAAGAAGCTTTTGAAGAGCAGAAACAGCTGTCATTTTAAAACAGTTTTAGTTTTTGCTAAAGAATTGATGACTTACTACTATTTTCTGTGTCTGGATATAGAGCATCAAAGTCAGGTTTGGGTCACTTGGAGCTTCAGTCTGTATCCCTGGATAGACAGACTTTATTTTTTTTATGATGGATGTACTTTAATTTCTTCTCTATCCTGGAATATGTTTTAAGTTATAAGACAGATTTAGTTTTATCATTAAAACAAAACTGGATTTTATTTTCAATCATTATGCTAGACTTGCCAGTTAATAAGATTGAAACCTTGTGCAGTGGTGGCACACATTACAGGGAGTTTTTGGGTGCTATGCAGCACGTGCAGAGCTGAGCAGAAATCTAAGAAAAGATTGGTCATTGGAAGTGTCAATGGAGCCATGTATGCCCTATATTTAAAGAAAGTGCTCTAGAAGTATTTATTCCCTAGGCATAAAAATACATTGTTAATAGGCAGCATAGGAGGCTTCTACTCAGTACCAGGATTGCCAGGTCCTTAATGTAGAAGCTTTGGTGCATGCAGAAATTCCTAGGGCCACTATAAAGAACTCTAAGAGCATGACAGAAGGGCTTCCAGAAGGCATTCCCTACCACTGATCCCTAAATGGGGATTAAAAGTGATTTTGTGTCCCTCAGTCAGTGAGCCTAGAGTTCAAGCAGAAGTTTAACTGATGGGAGAGAGTGAGCGAAGAGGATTAAGAAATCTTTGGAATGATAAGAAAGTAACTTCATCTGTGTCTTCATTTAGTATTTTTGTTCTTTTGTTACTTCTGTGTTTCATTCATTTGGAATAGAGGCACCCTTTTTATGATTTTTTGGCCTCCTTGATTTTATGCTGAGCAATTCCATAAACACCAAAAATCACTGTTTCTATTCCTATATATATCAAATCCAATGTCTGTCTATCTGTATGTCTGTCCACTTTTTACAAAAGATTTGCTTAACGGATTTAGATTGTATTTTTTATCTATAGTTTGCTTGAACATTCTGATTGATTTTGCGACTACTCTCATCACGCTAAGTATCATAGTTCGCTTGCAGGAGCGATATATTCACTCTAAACTGAGGCAGAGGCTGCGGGTCGAGGGGAGGGGAGGGAGAAGTGTGACATCAGGCGTAGGGAGTGGGGCGGGGCCATCCTCACTCACATGCCACCTCCATTCGAGTCATTCTACCTCTGGCCATGTTTTGGAGCGTACCTTGCTTCTGCTTAGCTAGATACCTGTTTGTTCATTGATTTTTAAAGTTTGTCCTGATTCACTGCTACGCAGGCAGACAGCTAGCCATAAGTTTAAATAAAAGGTAAGTTATAAAGAGTATTCCAATGTTCAAAGTTTCTTTAATACTGTATATACAATCTGATTATTTTTTTAGAAATTTATCTGGTATTAATACAGTATAGATCTTTTTAGTTCTGTGTTCCATACCTATTTGTGAGAAAATGAAGTAAATATATTTTGGACTTGCCCATTATAGTCTTGTCCAGTTTATTTTATATAATCTATAATATTTTTAATGTTTGTTTCATTACCTATTTTTGTAACCTTTTGGCATTTCAGGCACTGGTATTTTGTCTGTATTTTTCTAATCATGGCCATATTTTTTACATTTACCAAGTCAATTGCAGATCTTGTGATTGAAAGTCTACATGTAATATATGACATAATTGTTGATTTCTTGTTTAAGATGGCAGTGCACAGCTCTCGTTGTCCATCCTTGTGAATTTAAATAAAATAAACAAATCTCGGTCAACATTACAGATAAGTACTGATATGGTCTTTATTAATTGTTAGAACCTTGAATGCTTCTTATTTTGACTAACACTTTTGATTTGTTTCCTTTTGGACACTTTTTGACTGTTTAAAAACTATCCTTTTGTTAGGCCTCTTTTAAGAACTTTCTAAATCTCCTGGCCTAATTCTGTCTTCAGTTTGCCTTATTGGACGAACCACTAAATCTTGCCTAGAAAATGGAAAAGAACAGAAAATACAATATAATGTTGGGAATCATGTAATGATTATGGATGGTAAAAATTTGACAGCAGATTCATAGGGTAATTAATTCATTACGACATGCCAATCATTTCACCCAGTGTTGCCAGGATAGTCTGTGAGCCACCTTGACCTTGAACTGGATTTAGCAGGTTTCAGAACATTATATTCTGTTAACCAGGATGAAAATCTGTTTTGGAGCAGAGTCGTGCAGATTTTTACAGTCACTTATACTGTGAGAAATTGGAATTGGCAATTCATTTTATATATATATATTCTGACAGGTCGACAGGCCTGCCAGCCAAACAACCTGACACAGACAGACGCAGGAGGCACACTTATAAAAGCACACGTGATTTTATTTTCTTTTTTTCTCTTGTGGTTAATGTCTTCCCAGAAGCACAACAACACAGTACAAAGCACAAAACACTTCACAATACTTTCCTTCTTTTTTTTCCTTTTCTCCTCCACAACAAGCTTTGTCTCCCTCCTCCCGATTCTGGATCCCTGAGTACTGTCTGCTGGCTCCTTTTATATGTTACGTGGAAGTGCTCAAGGTGCTTGATGATCTACTTCCGGCAGTACGTTCGTGTGTGGTGAAAGGATTGTCCATACCTGCTATGGAGCAGCTGCAGCACACCCTGGTGGTGCCTCTGGATCCCAACAGGGCTCTATCCAACGCCATTTCCCATGAAGCCCTGAGGGAGTCCAAGGCACCACTACCATCTAGCGTTCTGAGGGAGGTAATGCTCTGTCCACACTTGCTCCCCCGATCCCAGCCATCTATGACAATATATATTTTACGGCTAAAACTTCAAATCGGCCAAAGTGGGAAGTGTCTGGCCAAATCGGGAAATGGCCAATGTCACTGTAAATTGACCAGCCAATGTCCAATCTTTTTCTCAATTTCGGGATTTGGCCAGCCAGTTTGTGAAAGGGCATGGGGCGATCGGCCAAAGTCAGAAGAAAAAAGGCATGAGTAGCGGTTTGTTGCGCACATAGTAGTGCAATTGCATTGAGTGTAGCCTTGGCCACCGGTCAGTGATTGGGAAGACGCAACGGTTCGTAGTGATTTTTCTTCTGTGCCTACAGATTCCAGTGTGAGCAGTTTCTTGTGCAGAATGGAAAACTCACTTCTGAATCTGCATCTGAAATTTTTAAGCGTCTTCGCACCTTGAGCGGACAGTCTTACATCAGCACATGGAATTTTACCCAGGTAGTTCTCGCAACTTTGCGAAATGGACGGCCAAAGTAGCATATACACTGGTCATTTCTAGTAATTCAGACTTTGGCCACACCTTGCGGCCAAAATGCTAAATAGCCAGCCAATTTGGGAACTGACAGAACTTCAGGTTTTGTAAATAAGTAAGTAAGTGAACTTTATTGTCATTCATACCATACAACAGTACAACAGCGGATGCATAACTGAACGAAATTGCATTTCTCCCAACATAAAAGACAAGTGCACGCAAGACAACAAAAAGACGTTACAACATTTCACTTCTTACACAGAAAGTAGGTAAAACAGCGTAAGACAGCACAAGGCAGAACAGTACAAACAATAAATACAAAAGATATATATAAATGTAAGCCAGTCAGTGGATGAAATATAATATGAAAGAAAATATTGCACATCATTTCAGTGATTGTGTTATTGCACTATATGGATACAATATTTATACATAATATATACAATATATACAATGTAATATTGTAAAGTATTACAATACAATATAATGTAAACTTAAGACCTATTTGTGGTAATAAAGTGCACAGTAAGTAAGAGAGCAAAAGGACAAAGGTTATTTAACAGAGTATTCTGATAGCCTGGGGGAAGAAGCTCCTGTTAAATCTGGTCACTCTGCAGTGCATACAGAGGTAACGTTTTCCAGATTGCAGAAGTTCAAACAGCCCATATGCCGGGTGATTTTTATGATCTTTTTTATGATCTTTTATGATCTTAATGGATCTGCTCTGGCAACGTGAGTAGTGTAATTCTTGAACAGATGGGAGCGAGGAACCGAAGATTTTCTCCACTGTCCTCACCACTCTTCAAAGTATCTTCTGTTCCGCGACAGTGTAGCTACCATACCAAACTGAGATGCTGCTGGTCAATATATTTTCTATAGTGCCTCTGAAGAAAGTTGTGAGGACAGGAGAGGGGAGGTTTGCTCTTTTCAGCCTTTGGAGAAAATGAAGTCGCTGGTGTGCCCTCTTGACAAGAGAATTGGTATTTGTGGTCCATGTCAGGTCATCAGTAATGTGCACTCCCAGAAACTTGGTGCTTCTCACTGACTCCACACTGTTTCCATGGATTGCAAGTGGCCAGTGTGGCATGTGCTTCTCCTGAAATCAATGATGATCTGTTTTGTTTTGTTAACATTCAGTGCCAGGTTGTTTTTTTCACACCCAGCAATGAGTTGATTAACTTCCTCTCTGCATGCGGAGTCATCGTCATTACTGATGAGGCCCACTACTGTTGTGTCTTCTATGAATTTTATGATGTGATTCAAGTTGTAATTGGCACAGCAGTTGTGAGTCAACAAGGTGAACAGTAGGAGGCGTAGAACACAGCCCTGGGGAACCCCAGTGTCATGATGGTAGTCTCAGAGGTGTTTTTTCCAAGACGTACTGTCTGGGGTCTGTCTGTGAGGAAGACTAATAACCAGTTACACAGAGGGGTGTTAATGCCTAGTGGCTCCAGTTTCTTTACCAGGTGTTGTGGGATTACAGTATTGAAGGCGGAGCTGAAGTCAATAAAAAGCATCCTCACATGACTGTTCTTATTTTCCAGATGAGCCAGTGTCAAATGGAGTGCAGTTGCTATGGCATCATCAGTGGAGTGATTTAGGCAGTATGCAAATTGAAGTTGATCAAATGTAGCAGGCAGTCTGGATCTGATGTGATTTTTGACCAACCCTTCAAAGCACTTCATCATGATGGGTGTGAGAGCTGTAGGGCGATAGTCGTTCATTGATGATGTTAGTGATTTCTTTGGCAGTGGAATAATGGTAGTGGCTCTGAAGCACTGAGGAACAATGGCTTGTTTTAGGGAGAGTTGTAGATGTCTGTGAGAACAACTGTAAGTTGGTCAGCACAATTTCTGAGTACACACCCTGGTATGTTGTTGGGACCTGCAGCTTTCTGTGGATTGACCCTGTGCAGGGTTCACCGAACATCACTGTGGTTGAGACAGAGTATTTCATCATCCATAGTGAGAGGGGCTTTTTTTGCTGTTGTGTTGGTACTTTCCTCAAACCGGCTAAAATATATGTTAAGTGTGTTGAGGAAGTCTGTGTTATAATCACAGGGTGGCAGGGAGGGTTTATAGTTCATAATAGACTGGATGCCTTGCCATATAGGTGCTTGAGATCTTTTGAGTCAGTGAAGTGACTCTGGATTTTATGCCCATAAGCACGTTTTGCTGCTCTTATGCCTCAGTTCAATTTAGCTCTAGCGGATCTGAGAGCATCTCTGTCTCCGGATTTGAAGGCCGTATTACGTTCTCTCAGAAGGGCATGCACCTCCCTGGTAAACCACAGTTTCTGGTTGGCACTTGTGGTGATGTTCCTGATCACTGTCACATCCTCCACACACTTGTATATAAATCCTGTCACAGACTCTGCATACTCCTCCAGGTTGATGTGCTGGTTAATCATGGCAGCCTCTCTAAACATATTCCAGTCCGTGCATTCAAAACAGTCCTGGAGTGCTGAAAGCACTCCCTCTGGCCAGGTTCACATCTACATTGTAGATAGTTTACTTCTAGTCAGCAGTGGTCTGTATACAAGAATTAGCATAACAGAGAGATGGTCCGATTTTCCAGGGTGGGGGTGGGGAGTTGCCTTGAATGCCTGTTTGATGTTTGTGTAAACCCAGTCCAACATGATTACTCCCCGGGTTGCAAAGTCAATATGTTGATAAAAATGTGGCAGAACTGTCTTTAGGTTGGCTTGATTAAAGTCTCCAGCAATTATATAAACACAGTCCAGATTTGAAGTTTGCATTGCACTGACAGATTGATACAGTGTGGATAGCGCTGCCTTTGTGTTTGCACTGGGGAGGATATACAAAGCTGTAATGCTAACAGCTGTAAATTCCCTCGGCAGGTAGAATGGTTGGCATTTCAGTGTCAAAAACTCTATATCCTCAGAGCAGTGGCTCAGCAGTAACATATATATACATATACAGTAAATATGTATACATACTGTATATATATATATAAAGATGTGGACAGACACCCGAATTTAACAGAATATTTGTGCCCCATTACTCAAAGGAGGACAATCCCAGATGAATTAATTCTTAACCCTTAAAGTTAATGAGTGTGTTACCAGAAATGGGTCTTTGGTGGAAGCTTAAAATCCTGTTCTGGTCAGCTGGCACATAAGCTTGGTGTTCAGAGAGTAGGTTCTCAATGAGCAGGAAGGGACAAAGAGAGATATAAGAAGAGCAAGGTAGAAGGTAGAAGCAGAAAGAAATTGAAAATGAATACAAAGCCACAAGCAAGTGTGTCAGAAAGATGCAGCACAATCCTGCATAAAAGGTTCCAGTGTGGCTAAGGGTTTCTTTTTATTATTTTTATTTTTGTGTCATGTGTCTTTAATACACTGCTTTTTCTTGTTTTTGTCATTTTTGTTAAAATACTTTCTTTTCCTTTTGTATATTTTGGTCTCCTTGGCATGGCACTATTCAGGTTCAGTAACAACTAAGTAGTACCACCATCCTCCCAGAAGAATAGCCAACAACATTAACATACGGTTGATAATCCATTAAACTATGTCATTGTTGCCAGAAATATTCTTCTGGTCTCCAAAATTCAAACTGCCAGTTTACTCAGTTAATGATAATACACAGATTTTATTATATTCTTTGGCAACACTACAGCCTGAATATCAGCCTGAGTCTCTCATGTCATTTATGTTCACCAAACTTGTTTGATACACAGTGGAAATGTTCTCCTGTGTCTTCATTCTGGCATTCTGTTGTTTTCCCTGAAATATGTTATATATTAAAGTTCCTTGTGCGTCCTTCTGGGATATGATTTATATTTTTCGATAAAATAAAAGTATTCTTTCTGGGTTCTTTAACAGCTAAAATTATTTTATCCTTAAGGCAGAAACCCTACACTTTCCAAACGTACTGTATTTCATTCTCACCTTTCAGTTTTTGATTTACTTTCTGTAGCCAGAATAAATAAAACCTCCACCATTTTATTTTTGAGTGTATACTAGAGGAACAGGCAGCTGGGATGAGAGCTCCTGGAGAGTAGTGTGAGACTGACACTTGGAGCAGTTGAAATGGGTCACTCCGGCTGAGTATGTACAAGAAGAGGCAATGACCAGGCCTGTGAATGACTTGCCACAGGAGACAGGGAAGGAAGTGGGGGGTTGATAAGGCTCGGACTCAGAGACCCAATGTCAGTGCCATGACCTTTGGGCACCCGAGTCTAGGTCCAGAAAGGGAGCCTTACTGTTGCCATGGAATGGCAGGGACCAGAACCTGTTGAAGGTTTGCTGTGTCTGCCAGCAGGGTGACTCCTCTGCTGCGTGGGCCGAACGGGATAAGCAGAGGAGACATCAGTTTCACAAAAGATGCACCAGGCTTTTAGAAAAGTACATTTTCTTGCCAGATGGTTTTTACCCTTATTTTTAATGGATTAATATGAATTTTAACCCCCACTTTCACTTTTTTCAGATAATTAATTTATTACA
Organism: Polypterus senegalus; assembly: GCF_016835505.1. Taxonomy (NCBI): domain Eukaryota; kingdom Metazoa; phylum Chordata; class Cladistia; order Polypteriformes; family Polypteridae; genus Polypterus; species Polypterus senegalus. The sequence goes on along the minus strand of NC_053170.1, from coordinate 69,896,046 downwards.
GATTTTGCATGGAATTTTTGAACATTATTTGGATTTTTTTTTTTTAATAAAAGCACTGAGCTGTTTCACTTTCCCCTTGCTTTTTGTGGCCTCCTCATTTATTCGACCTATCTCTTGGAAACGTTATCGGCAGTGGCAGGTTGAAGTGGCTGACAGGAGGATCTGGTAGCATGGATCTGGTCCCTTAGAACATGGAACTATGAAGCAACAGTGTGCCACTCTGTCCTATTTTCCATCCCAACTAAAATGTCATATTCTTATTGTATTACTTTTTGTAGTATTTTCCAGGGGCAACCATGTTTTGTTTAATAAAAAAATGTAATTTAAGAAAATCGAGGTTAACAAATGTTTCAACAGAAAATAAATCAGTGCCTGATGTCACTGCAGAAGAAATTTCAAGTGTGTCAACACTTACTAACAATGGAGAGTAATAAATATCACTAAGATATGCATGCCAGCATTTTCTGCTAGAGGAAGTCACTGTCCTTTTCATTCTGACAAAAGAATTTACAGTGATATTGCAATAAATTTATATAAGCAAATTTCTAACATGAGGTTGAAACAATGTCATATTTATGTTCCAATCTTATATACATTACTGCTATATTAAGCTGTGTATCTTTAAAATGCATTTGTTGACCTTGACTAGTGACATCACAAAGTACAGGGTGGAGGGTGTTGTTGGTGTGCGTTTGGAAGTAAATAGGATGTCAACTGCTTCCACATTTTGGTGAGGAGGATGTAATAGTTGTCCTTGTCTCCACCAGCACTTTTTCGGCCTGTTCCAGAAAACCCCCTAATACCATGGGATCATTGCTTTAGGATCTCTGAGATGTACTTGTTGGCTCTTGATCTGCAGGACATTTTGGATGCACAACAATTTGCCATGCCACTTTGAGGTCTCAGTGTAGCAGGTTGCGTTATTTTGTTAACATTTCAGCTAATAAATGAGTTTACAAAGGAGTAAAAGCACTAGAGATACACTATACAGGCTAACCCAGTGATACAAAGCAAAGATTTCTCTCCCATCAAAGAGCTCAGCTGCCTGTTGAGTCAGTTGCTGAGTTTCATTCACTGTTTTGAGAGGTCACTCAGCCACTAATTGAGAAAATGGTGTGTGCACAGTTACATGAAAGAGTACAGCTGGACCTAACACATTTGAAAAGGCTTTGGTGATCAGAAAGCAAATGGAAGTCACTCTTGCTGGTTTACAATGTCTGTAATAGGCAGTACAAGAAACTCATACCACCAACACCACTACTGTACGAAATCTCCAGTAAGATTCAAACATGGTACAATGCATTAAATGCAGTACATAAGGACATAAAGTTAGAGCACCTTTATATACCAGGAGGGGCTAATTCTGCAGATGCTGAAATAGAGTCAATCACTCTCTGCTCATTGGCGCAGGTCAGAGTCTATTTCACAACACAGCACAAGTGCAGAGCACAAGTCTAATGTCAAAATCAACACAGTGCAATAAGGCTCTCCAGATTTTAAATACTGATTGTCAATCTGTGAGCCACAGACAAAACTACCATCTCTGACAAGTAGCCCCTACCATCAGCAAAAGGGATGGCAACTTGTTTTCACAGGTACACAGTCTTCAGCAGGTTGGACTTGTGAAATGGCTATCTTCAGGTCCTCTTAGAATCAGATAGTAGGGATATCACAGCTTTCATTATACATATGGAGATTTTCAGGGGCAAGCATATGAGGACACTCCTAATCACTGGTACAAAAGGAGTCTCATTCTGCCTGGATGAGACTGTTAATCATAGAGTGACAAGAGCACAATCATCAGAGCCAGGTCTTTTAACACCTCATTCAACACAATGGTAACAGATACTTCTGACGATCCGGGTCAGCTCCACTGTCCCTGACATCGTTAACCAGGAGCCGTTGATAATAAAACCAAGGATTAGCCGGGCACCAGGCACATATACAGTTAGCAACAGTAGGTGCAAGTGTTTTCTGCCTTATTTACAAATAATAAAGTGTCCTAAAGTACAGTGCTCTTCATACAATAAATAAAGGTGTTCAGTAAGGAGGTTAAAATCCAATAAAAAATAAATAATCATTTAAAACAAGGTTTAAAATACTGGGCAGAAAAACCAGTAAAAAAGACAAGGGTTAGGGTTAGAGACAAAAAGGCAACCAGAACCCTTTATCCTGGCTCATGTCTCCATTGCCAGTCCCAGGGCATTCTATGGGGCGCCGCTTTAAGTCTCCTCCTACTCCCATCACCAGACCCTCAGGATTTGAGGGAACTTGCACTGAGCACATGGTTGCTCCTGCTCCATGAGGTGTTTAGTAGCAGGGACCTCAGCCCTCAAGCGGATGGACAGATGTTGATAGACAGACTTAATACAGAAAATGTGGTTGGTCAAGATTTCAAAGATTTAATTCCTGGGTAATCAGCCTTTTGGTAGAGCTATTACTCCAATCATATCTCCTCTAGATGTTATTCAAGCAATTCCATCACCCAATTAGGAAACTCAACTGGCATCATTTCTTGGGAGGGCAAATCATTATTTGTGGTTTCTTTTCCATTATGCCAGTATGACTGCTCCATTATGGGCACTGGTTTAAAAACAAACAAACAAACAAACGATGTTCCATGTGATTGGATTTCCAATTTGTGAGGTAGCAATACTTGCCTTCAGGAGCAGCTCATTTCTATCCTGGTCCTCTTTAGTCACTCACAGCTAACAATAGTTACATATAATGCCTCCTCCTTAGTTGTAGGAGCTGTCTTATTCAATCCCAGGGAAGAATGGAGTGTTCTGTTGAATTCATACCTAAGACCTTGAATTTAGCAGAGAAAGTGGAGGAGTAAGATGCACAGCCCTGCACATGGGCTTGTGGCAAATGTCCCTTATGTACCCATGTCTCATTGTACATTAAAGTCATCATTGTAAATAATAAGTATATTTAATTTTGACTCGTCCCAAGTAACATTTCCATTATTACTGCCACTGCAGATGGGAATATATTAAATCTTTCTAGCTGGGATAACTGTTTGGGATATAATTTTCACAGTTTATTGTAAAATAATATCTAATGAGATTACCGGCAGATGTGATATTAACATTGATGATGTGGTATAAAATATAATTGTAAGTAGTGCCTATAAATCTTGGAGCATAAAAGCATGTCTGTGCCCTCCTTCATATGTGTAGAGAGCAAAAAGAGAACTGTTCATGGAATTAAAAAGACATTTTAAACTTGAACTAAAAAAAAGTTTGGCATAGTCCAACCTATGAATTGTTTTATTTATGCATTTTCTTAATTGTCAGATTTACAAGGGCACTCCCATCACATGAAAATCAAGATGTTTGGTAAAAGGTTTGGTCTTACATACTTCGATTAGAATTCAACAGCAACTACAAATCCATATGCATAAGAAGACTGGAACTGAAAATGGTCTTCATTTTAATAAAAATGTGTACAGCTTTTGTTTATCATTGTCATTTGCTGTTAATTTATTCACTTTATTATTCAAATTATAACAAAATCTGCAGTAGTGTTTCTTTACCCTCTTATGTATGTTTGAGAAGGCATTTTTATTAAGTACGACACATTGCCAAAATCAACAATGATTATATGCAAGTTTTATATTATTTTATAAAGTGTCAGGTCAAGCAAATCTGAAATGTATACTTACAAAATCAAAGATTGAGTACAAAGTTAAATTGTAATAGTTAGTCAGTCAGTCAGTCATCGTCCAACCCGCTATATCCTAACACAGGGTCACGGAGGTCTGCTGGAGTCAATCCCAGCCAGCACAGGGCGTAAGGCAGGAACAAATCCTGAGCAGGGCGCCAGCCCACCGCAGGGCACACACACACCCACACACCAAACACACACTAGGGTCAATTTAGGATCGCCAATGCACCTAACCTGCATGTCTTTGGAGTGTGGGAGAAAACCAGAGCACCTGGAGGAAACCAACGCAGGCACTGGGAGAACATGCAAACTCCACGCAGGGAGGACCCGGGAAGCAAACCCAGGTCTCCTTACTGCGAGGAAATTATAATAGTTATTCAGTATTCATTTTTATTATTGAGTTTTTGCTTTTGGAACCCACATTTTTGGAGGATGAACCTAGTTATCTATGTTATGAGTTTATAATATAGCTAATTATCCATTTATAACAGAAACAACAGTAGCAATAATAATAATCCTGAAACCGGTGAGCTTAGAAGACACAGACATGGCAAAATTTAACTATAAATATCTGCCAAATGGGTTTACATTAAAACTTGCATTAAAACTTAGAAAATATTGTTCTTCACTGTCCACCACCACCTATGGAATTTGCTCTTGGCACGCTAAAAATGTCCGCCTGAAAAAAAACTCTGAAATTGTGCACTGATTGGATAGTTAAATACCATTATTTGCATACGTGTGGATACAGTAAATAGGATTTATGGTTAAATGTGAAACTTCAATCTCATTGAATTTTTGAGACTATATTAGGTTTGTCAATGTATATGCTAAGGAGCCATTGTGTTAAAAATTACAAATAGACTGTCACCATCATCGTAAGGTAGCTGGCAGTTTAAATAACGACCTACAAACATATCATGTCGTGGCTCTGGTAATTTTATTGTGTACAATGGATTTTTTTTTTCCTTTTCCTTTACAGAGATGTTAAATACAAATAACTAAATAAAGGGTGCTAATACAGCCCAATTTCTACATGTTTTCTGAAATGTCACCACTCATGAGTGTATTTTTTGAGACAGTTTTTTAAACAGACTGCTATAAGAAATCAAACATCCCTTTGACAAACTCAATCTGTAAATTCACTGTTTTGTATCCAAATACTTCATAATATTTTTTCTAAAGTCCTTGCTCCTCTCTCATGTCTCCAGATTTTTATGTATAGGTCCAGTAGTGATGAGTCCACTTAATAACAAGAAGATTTATTTATATAGCACATTTTCATACAAACAATGGAGCTTAAAGTGCTTTACAAGATGCTGAAGCAAATGACAGAGATGGGGTGCCATTTGCAGCTTCGCTTAGGACAGCCAAAATACTTGAGTCACACCTGCATAAAATTAGTTACATTCAGCTCATATTTTTTCTTTTCTGGATGTCTTTTTCCAGTTTAGTAACTTTTCAACTTTTCTCAGTTTCCTCACTTTTTTGTTCTTGTTTTGAATTAATTTGTATTGCTTTGTACTGGGTTTTGTTATTTTATTCTACTAATGCAAGTTAAATGAAATGGTTTAATGTTTGCTGATGACATTGTGATCTGTAGCGAGAGTAGGGAGCAGGTGGAGGAGACAATGAAAAGGTGGAGATATGCTCTGGAGAGAAGAGGAATGATGGTCAGTGGGAACAAGACAGAATACTTGTTTGTGAATGAGAGGGAGGTCAGTGGAATGGTGAGGATGCAGGGAGTAGAGTTGGCAAAGGTGGATGAGTTTAAATACAGTGGTGTGAAAAACTATTTGCCCCCTTCCTGATTTCTTATTCTTTTGCATGTTTGTCACACAAAATGTTTCTGATCATCAAACACATGTAACCATTAGTCAAATATAACACAAGTAAACACAAAATGCAGTTTTTAAATGATGGTTTTTATTATTTAGGGAGAAAAAAAAATCCAAACCTACATGGCCCTCTTGTTAAAAAATAACCTAACTGTGGTGTATCACACCTGAGTTCAATTTCCGTAGCCACCCCCAGGCCTGATTACTGCCACACCTGTTTCAATCAAGAAATCACTTAAATAGGAGCTGCCTGACACAGAGAAGTAGACCAAAAGCACCTCAAAAGCTAGACATCATGCCAAGATCCAAAGAAATTCAGGAACAAATGAGAACTGAAGTAATTGAGATCTATCAGTCTGGTAAAGGTTATAAAGCCATTTCTAAAGCTTTGGGACTCCAGCAAACCACAGTGAGAGCCATTATCCACAAATGGCAAAAACATGGAACAGTGGTGAACCTTCCCAGGAGTGGCTGGCAGACCAAAATTACCCCAAGAGCGCAGAGACAACTCATCCGAGAGGTCACAAAAAACCCCAGGACAACGTCTAAAGAACTGCAGGCCTCACTTGCCTCAATTAAGGTCAGTGTTCACGACTCCACCATAAGAAAGAGACTGGGCAAAACGGCCTGCATGGCAGATTTCCAAGACGCAAACCACTGTTAAGCAAAAGAACATTAGGGCTCGTCTCAATTTTGCTAAGAAACATCTCAATGATTGCCAAGACTTTTGGGAAAATACCTTGTGGACTGATGAGACAAAAGTTGAACTTTTGGAAGGCAAATGTCCGTTACATCTGGCGTAAAAGGAACACAGCATTTCAGAAAAGAACATCATACCAACAGTAAAATATGGTGGTGGTAGTGTGATGGTCTGGGGTTGTTTTGCTGCTTCAGGACCTGGAAGGCTTGCTGTGATAGATGGAACCATGAATTCTACTGTCTACCAAAAATCCTGAAGGAGAATGTCCGGCCATCTGTTCGTCAACTCAAGCTGAAGCGATCTTGGGTGCTGCAACAGGACAATGACCCAAAACACACCAGCAAATCCACCTCTGAATGGCTGAAGAAAAACAAAATGAAGACTTTGGAGTGGCCTAGTCAAAGTCCTGACCTGAATCCAATTGAGATGCTATGGCATGACCTTAAAAAGGCGGTTCATGCTAGAAAACCCTCAAATAAAGCTGAATTACAACAATTCTGCAAAGATGAGTGGGTCAAAATTCCTCCAGAGCACTGTAAAAGACTCATTGCAAGTTATCGCAAACGCTTGATTGCAGTTATTGCTGCTAAGGGTGGCCCAACCAGTTATTAGGTTCAGGGGGCAATTACTTTTTCACACAGGGCCATGTAGGTTTGGATTTTTTTTCTCCCTAAATAATAATAACCACCATTTACAAACTGCATTTTGTGTTTACTTGTGTTATATTTTACTAATGGTTAAATGTGTTTGATGATCAGAAACATTTTGTGTGACAAACATGCAAAAGAATAAGAAATCAGGAAGGGAGCAAATAGTTTTTCATACCACTGTACTTTGGATCAACAGTATTGAGATTAAGGAGGATTGTGGAAGAGAGGTCAAAAAAAAGAGTGCAGGCCGGGTGGAATGGGTGGAGAAGAGTGTCAGGAGTGATTTGTGACAGATGGATATCAGCAAGAATGAAAGGGAAGGTCTATAGGACGGTAGTGAGACCAGCTATGTTATATGGGTTGGAGACAGTAGCACTGACCAGAAAGCAGGAGACAGAGCTGGAGGTGTCAGAGTTAAAGATGTTAAGATTTGCACTGGGTGTGACGAGGATGGATAGGATTAGAAATGAGTATATTAGAGGGTCAGCTCAAGTTGGACAGTTGGGAGACAAAGTCCGAAAGGCAAGATTGCGTTGGTTTGGACATGTGCAGAGGAGAGATGATGGGTATATTGGGAAAAGGATGTCAAAGATAGAGCTGCCAGGAATGAGGAAAACAGGAAAACCTAAGAGAAGGTTTTCAGGATGTGGTGAGGGAGGACATGCAGGTGATGGGTGTAACAGAACAAGAAGCAGAGGACAGAAAGATATGGAAGAAGATGATCCGCTGCAGCAACCCATAATGGGAGCAGCCGAAAACAGAAGAGGAAGTTAAATGAAATGGTTTAAAACAAAAGTCCAGTGCATGAGCTTCTGTATGGATCTGATATAGGAGAAAGACAGTAACAGAAAATGAAAAATGAAAGTTGGAATATGCATAAGCAGAAATAAAAGAGCAAGAGCTAAAGGAAAGCATTGTAATTTAAAAACACACAGAGGTGTTTAATATAGATAGCACAAAATACTTTTTTTATTTTATTTTATTTAATTAAAGAAGGTTGTATTGCCTAATCTATCTGCAGAATAAGAGTAAAATACACTGAAACGTTGAAAGTCTGGAAACTTTGCTCTAGCCACACATCTACCATATTTAACAGAATATTCCACATGGGTTACATGGGAAACATCCTTAGTGATAATAGTCTTTGCTGCATACTATATATATTTTGTATAACAGGCATACATACTGTCATATAATCCTAGTTGTGAAGGCTTACATTTTTCAGTGTTACATCGGCATATGTGTCGAACATGGTATCTCCAATGCCATTTGAATGGTTCTATGCCAGGTTATTAAGGTGATCTCATTAACCGAAGCGCCTTCAGTCCTGTTATTCCTTGCTGATAAGGCTAAGTTCCCTGCCTTCTCCTTTCTAAAACAAAATCTGATACTAAAGAGGCTAATTACCAAGACCTCCAGTTAGTGTAGCTCAAAGTTGCTAAAATGGATGCAACAGAAGACCTTAAGAGGAACAGTTAATTAAATCACTGATTATGATTATTGGTAATTATTTCTAAATTATCTCAGAATGCCCTCTTTAGACACTTGGTACAATTACACTAAAATTTCTGAAATGACTAACACTGATAAGCTGGTTTTCTCTCCTGCATCCAGAGTACTTAATAAACCACGCATCATGCATCTGAAGTACCATTTTCATAGAAACTGGTGTTCACCTTCCAAGAAATAAGAAACAGTTATGTCAGTTCTGCAAGGTGAGACAGAAAAAAGCTATAAGAAATGTCCTCATTGCCAAATGAAAATGGATATTAAAATTAGTAAAAGTTGATCTATAATAAACTTAATTGACAAGGAATTTCTTAAATCATGGAATTATTTACTCCATATGGTACTTAAAAACAAAAATAAAAACAAAACAGCAGGGCATAAAACCTCATTCCCAGAAATCTTCACCAGTTTTTGTTTAAAATGTAATATTTCTGCAGTGATTAGACAAAAGGCCAAGCATTTAAATAGCACTACTGCTGTGCAGGATGACACCTATATGTGTTATCTGCAATAAGATAATTCGTCCTTTCTATGGTCCTTTTTCATTTTTAAGGTCTCTTCACACTGGACATGCTATGATTCACCAAAAGATAAACTTGTATAGCCTGTTTGACGTGGATGGTGAAAGCAGCTGTGTGGCTGCCCTTTAAATGGCAAACAAATCACAGCAGGGTGGTCCCTTCCTAGGAATTCATGCAAAGATGTTAAAGGGATGTCAGCAGAGACAGGATGCTAGGACTAATGTATTTTTTTATTACATTCAAATATTTTTCATAGAGAATACCATAACCAGAAAGTACTTAAAATAAAAAAAAACATGTTTAATGCACTGTTTTAATGTATGCAGTATAGGAACCACAGATATGGGATTGTTGTTCTATGGATAAAAATTGAATTAAAGACATCCACTAGCAAATTAATTCCTAAAAACAGAGTCTGAGTTTGGGTTTTAGACCAACCAGCTAGCTTCATCTGTTCAAGCTACACACCAGCCAACCGTGTAACTTACAAATACTTCATATAGGTCCTCAATCAAGTCTGCATTGCAAAACCATGTGAAATGAAAATAACGGCTACCACTCTGCCAAAAGCATGTTTTCATTTTGTCACTTTCTTGTTATAATGTGTACTTGTTCCATTTGAATAGCAAATGGCGGTACCAAGCATCAAAAGCACTGTATCCCTAGAGCATCTATCTGTAGCTAAAGATAAGTCTTGTGCAGGGGCCCCATCAAACATGAGCAGAGTTGTGTCTTTCTTCATTTATAGGAGTTTTACTTTAGGGATTTGCAAAGTTAAAAAAAAATAAATAAATAAGCACCAATGGCCTTTTCAAAGTCACCTTACTGGCATGACTCATGCCAGCTGTCAAGCTGAAAGCATTGAGTATAATCCAGTTTCCACTTTCCTTAGTGTACATGTTTAGATGCAATCTCAGAGATCAACAGCTATATAACATGAAATATCAGCATGAACACTACAGCAAGTCTCTGGGGCTTTTTACTTTTTTCATTTGGGTACAGACTTGATTTTTTCCTTAACGTTATCTGACAGCCTCGATCAGCTGGAGACTTGTTTGTTTATTCTGTTAGCAAGAAATGTGCATGTTTTAATACAAATTACTATTTCTGCTCTTTACGGACGTTTTTAGTCTAGGGACTAAGAAAGCTTTTACTCTGACTTACTGTCTGCTGTTTCCAGCAGGTATGCAGCCAACGAAACAAAACGGATTTTACAGATCCAATGTCTTCCATTCAAACCGCACATGCCCTAATAGGACAGCAGAGTACCGAAACTTCAGCTAAATCAGTACTTCAGTTTCATAATGTTAAACTTTAATACACAGTGCCAAGTATACCTTTTAGAATTTATTACATTTCCACATTACTTTTGATAAGATATGATTTAAGTCCCAGTAACAAAGATAACCTAATTAAACTAGTGATTTTACTGTTATCTGATGTTCCCGACCATTTTGTCTCACATGATGTGAGTTTCTCCAATCAGTGTGATGACCACAAGTAATGGTTTGAAAAACATGAACAATTTTGGGTGTTTACTCTCATTTTCTGCTCTTTATAATGAGTTCATTGCCCATTTAACAGAGATTTCTGCAGACCTTCATCAATCCATAGACAGGCAGAGAAGGCATAAAGTCATCATTTTTGGTATAACCCAGTGTCACTCCGCAACACCCTTTTTCTTTCAATCAGTGGGCAGTGTTGCCACCTCCAATATTCACATTTTAAATATCTGTAGCCTTCACTTTCCCCTCCTTATCTACCCGCCTCTCCTATTATGTATAGCAAATTGACAATTTACTCCAAGTTTACAAAAAATACTTTAATCTTTACTTAAATGTTCAAAATAACAGTCATAGATAACATAAAAACAATTTACAATAAAATAGAACATCCTCCAAATTATTACTCTTGAGCTAAAACCTTATTAATTATAATGTTTAGGAATAGTTATTCACTCTTTTTTGGGGATTCTAAACTTTAGCTTGGGTACGTGGTGGACAAACAAACCAAACCAGAACTAGCCTCTTCACTTGAGGTTTCCCCCCAAGCAATTAATGATCAAAAAAAAAACCCCAAAAACACAAACTTTTGCTGAATCAACTTCTTCCTTTCACTACATATATCTCCTATTTACTTCTCACCTCACCATGTCAGGAAAAACACCAACTCGACAGCAGTTTGCCAGAGATGAACTCATGTCCTCCCATCTCCCATGTCTTCGGCTCATCGAAACATTGCTTTCACGTCTGTGTGTCATTTCTCTTCCTCTGTCATGTCTCTTTGTGTCCTCCTTTTCCCTACTTGTAATCCCCTTGTCGGTCAGTCTGTTGATTATCTCTCTTTTTCTTTTCCTTATTATCTTCTCTCTGAGAACGTACGTTGTGATTAGCACTTACTTTTGTTAGGTGGAATCATATTTAGTATCAGGTTTTTTTTTTCATGGTGCTTCAATGTTTTTCTGAGGCTTTCCCTGTCCACGTCTTGTCAGCATTTTGATAAAGCTTAGATACTGTCTTTAGAAGTAGAGCTTCTTCTTTCTCTTTCTTTTAGCATTTTGCTAAACCTTTCTCTTCCCTCTTCTTTTTTATCGTACTGCTAAAGTTTTGTTTTCCTTTCTCATCCCTTTCACTTTGTTGTTCTCCTAAAGCTTTTTCTCATTCTGCTGCCTCCTTTTCACATGTCTCTCCTCTCTCATTCTTTATTCCTCCAATCCTGTCCTGTAACTATCCTACACAGCCTAGCAGATATCATTCTCAGCTTTGCTCACCTTATGCCTATTAGGTTTACTACTCTTCTACCAGTCTTATTCTATGTTATTGAATTAGCTTTATTTAAACACTTTGCATTCTGCAATGCTCTACAATCTATACAGCTTACACCAGTAATATACACATTTAGCAAATCTCATTGTATGAGAAGGTGTTTGGAGATCTACATTGACAGATATAGTCAACAATGAGTAAGATATTCAACAAGGGCGGTATGCATAGAAGGTTAGCAGATTCTAGCTCAACAAAAATAAAAAAAACCCTTTTACTTTAGCAAGTAAAATGGTGTATAAAGCTAAAATCAGAATCAGAATGTGTCTAATTGACTTCTGTCTGGTGGCACTCACACTTATTTCTATGAAGTGTTCTAAATGGTTAGTCAAAGTGAATTCAAGTCCAGCATCTCAGATACACTGGACGTGTAAATAGTGTGCAGATTGACCCACAGAGGATGCCATCTCCACAGCCATCCATGCAGCACTAACACACCTTAAGAAAGAGCACTCATTTCTTGATACTATTTGTTGACTTTGGCTTAGCGTTTAATAGCATTACTCTTCAAAACCTAGAAGGAATGGTCAGGGTCCATGTGCTGTATTAACTGAATCAAAGATGTACTGAGTGGTAGATTTCAAACTGTCAGGCTTAAGGAATGCATAACTGCCTAACATGGAATACTGGAGCTTCCAAAAGCTGCCTGTAAGCCTTGTCAAGGCCATCAAATTTACTAATTATACCAGTGCAGTGGATCTGATTTAACAGCAAAGATGAGATACTGTAGCTAATAGAGTAAAAAAGTAAAGTTCTTTTTAAAAGAGGCATTGACATCAATCTGTCCCTCCATCTCCTCATAACTAAGGAGCTAATAGTGAACTTTAAGAGAGCAGCTGGGGGGACTGTAGAAAGTTCTTTGGGTCTGGCCTCACAGCCACTAAACCCCCGTGTGTCTTGTTAAAAAGTCTCAAATCCATCTTTACTTTTTGAGAAGGCTGAAGAAAGTCAGTCTTTTCAGTCTGGTGTGGCAACTACATTGTGGTAGATTGCAGAACCCTTGCCACAAGAGACTGAAATGGCCTACTTCATTCTAATGACAGATGACATTTATGATCAAAAGATGCCCAAACAAAACCCTTTCCATTGTTAAGAAGCAGACTCACAAGCAATGAACTGTTTGCTTTCCTGCCATCCTACAGACAGCACTGCCACATTCAGGGCAGTACAATCTGACTCAACAGTTTCCGTGCCTGGCCATTAAACTGTCAGCCCTCCTACAATTATCTGCTTGACCAAGGGACAAATCTGTAGCAATTAAAATATTGTCCTATTGTTAGTGGTTCTAATTCATGCTGCGTATTTACTAATTTAAGTTTGTGGTGTTATTCTACCATGTAGTGTGCTGTGACTGTATATTTCAACCGCAGTGGACTTGAAACAAATGTTTTTTATTGTAATGTAAGGTATAATGACAACAAACTGATGTTGTTTTTTAGGATGAAGTGCCAGTCCATCACAGAGCACACTCACAAACTCCCTTATTCACATATAGTGAGCCATTTTAGAGTTGCAGGTTAACCTGACCTGCACACACTGTGACTGTGCTACGCAATGAATTCTCAGTTTCAACAAAACCTTAACAAGAGAATGGCCTTTACTTTCACCAAGCTAAAATTCTGACCCTAATCGATTTAAATAACTTTGACATACCCTCAAGCTGGCAATTATGGAAAAATAAAGTATTACCTCTTTGAACACTGCCCTGTTCGGATCTGTTTCATTAGGATGTGTATTGCCAAGAGCAGTTTTCCACCATATCATCGCTAACACTCATTCAGTGTGCCTTGTGCAGAATTCATTTAATAAACATGCTCAGCTGCTGTGTACATTGTCATGTATTTTACACCTTACATTTATATGCATGTTGGTGATGTGATTGTGATTGGATAGCACTTGACCACAGTAAATACCAGCTATACATGCTCTTGTGATCAGATTATAATCAGTAACACATTTGGAAGTGGTCCGAAATAGATGGTGACCATATTTAACATATGTGTAAATGCAAATGCATCTCTATTGAGTTTTAACAATTAAATAATATGAAAAAAGGCAAAGGACTGAGAGAGTGGCAGACAGGTAGCCATGCAAGGTTTCAATACCAGCAACTGTGCAGGTTTAAAAAGCAAAAGGAATGGCAGCTGCTGCATATGTGAAGTCAAGGTAGCATTCTTCTTCATGAGTCTGTCAGATCTTTGGTGTCATATTAAAACCACTAAAGTTTTCTATGAAAGAGTTGTCTGTCACCTTATTTTCACTTTCTTTCTATGCATCAATATCTGTAGATGGTTTCCATTATTACTGCAGTTTAGTGGCAACAGTGTGATGGCAAACCACTTAAAGAACAACGTAACTCTTAAATCTTACACAACAACAGTTCTGCACACTTGCTGGACTTATGCAGTGGAGACACTGTTGACTAGTACATTTATAAATGTAAGCAAGCTAAATTACATATGAATATAACAATATATGTATGATGCAACCTAGAAATGAAGCACATGTTAATTTCAGATGTAAACTGTCAAGAACCCGAACTTCACAGAAGACCCACTGTCCATAGGCTCATCTAAAAATATAACTACAGGTTGTGACCTTCATAAAGAAAATGCATTTGTATTTTCACATTTCTAATAAGCTATAATGTTATAATGACCACCATACAACTGTTTCAGTTAGTGACTAATCCCCTAAAATGTATTGTGTTTGTTTACTGTACTCCTAAAATATCAATGAGATAAAGTAAAGGGGTAATGTGAAAGAAACATACATAAAAACCAATGTATGGGACTGATCCAGGGGTACAGAATGCTACTTTTGATTGATGTCATTGCCAGCGGTGGCTGGTGAAAAAGAAACAAATTTGGGCAGGTTGCTGTTTTGGGGGGACAAACTGAAGCAGCACTTATCTATTATATAGTGCCTTTCACATCTATCTATCTATCACAGGGGTCTCTAACTCCAGTCCTGGAGAGCTACTGTGGCTGCAGGTTTTCATTCTAACCCTTTTCTTAATTAGTAATCAGATTTTGCTGTCATTCTAACCCTTTTCTTAATTAGTAATCAGATTTTGCTGCTAATTAACTCTTTGCCTAAAGTTTAATTGATGCACAATTTAAGACTCAGGTCCCTTAATTATTTCTTTTTTCATTAATTAGCAACCAAACAATATTAAGACACAAAATGAACCAACACATAAACAACAACCTGCGTCCATCACAGAATAGCTGAAAATAAAGAAAGATGATGGCCTCAGTAATGCTGATCTGCTCAGGCCCATAAAACATTTTGACACCGCTCTTAAAAAAGAAAATCAACAGTTTTGGAAATGTCTGCCATGGCACAATGAGTGCCATGGAATTAAATAACGGGTTTAATTAGCAAAGAGAATTGGCTTCAAGTTAAGAAACTGAATGAAGGTTGGAGTTTGAGGGCCCAACTTAGTTGGTCATCTATTGGCTCACTTCACATAAAATTTATGTTTAGGTGTCGTTTAAGGAAAAAAGAATCAATTCAGTGGTCAAAGTCTCAAGAAAAGCTAATTAGAATACAAGGAAATAGTTAATTAGCAGCAAAAATTGGTCACTAATTAAGAAAATAGTTAGAATGAAAACTTGTAGCCACAGTATCTCTCCAGGACTGGAGTTGGAGACCCCTGATCTATTACATAGTGCCTTTCACATATATGTATTATACAGTGCCTTTCATATCTACAGTATCAATGTATTTAATCATTCCACATTCTCCCTTGGTCCTCATCATAGTGCCAATTCACATTTTGGCATGCCTAGTACTAGAACCATAGGACAAGTCCAGACTAAAATGCATTATACCCTTTCAACCATGCTGCCCAGTCTGATGTCAGCTTTCCCATTTCTGCTGTGCTCTAACACATCAGCCTGTGCCATCCACAGGTGTACGTGCCACCCAAATTTTATACTACACCTGTCTCTAAATAATCCAGTCCTCTGCCAGTTTGCTCTGTTTCCCATTCTGCCAAAACCCACACCGTAATTTCTGCACCCCCACCTCTGTAATCTTCTAATAGCGCGCACTTCTGCCTGTTCTGTAACACATCCATAGCATAGGTTTAATACAAATGTTATTCTGCCCCTGCTAATAGAGTGCCCAGTCTTTGGCTATTTCCACTGTATTCCAGAAATCCACATCATACAATTACTAGTCCTCTGATTTTGGCGGTTTGAGCAGGCAGCGCCCTAGTGCCATACATTACAAACCACCACTGGTCATTGCCATTCAAAATAAGGTGCTGTCAGTCTTTTTTCTGCAGATATTCAGTTTTTATACCATGGACAACGTTGCATCAATTAGGTCATATAATGACATAAACAAAAATGCATATTTTGGTATTATGTTTGTTTAATTATCTTTGTCTTATATATTAGTAGTAGTAATAACAGCATTTATCATGTGCTCTGGGAATTTCCTGAGTTTTCATTCGAGACATGTCACGCATCTTCCTCTGAGAATTTGCTGATAATTTGATTAAAGATTACCCCTAATTATTTTTTATTTGTGAAAATAAAAAGATGCCTACAGTAAATGGATTAAGCATGTACCACATCACTCTAAATACAATCTATCTATATATATAAAATTATTTTTGAAACGGAAATTACGTATGACCACAGAATATATTACAATACACAGGAACTAATCACTGCGTTTGTGGACGCCATTTTTATATCATCTTTATGAATTTTTATTATTTGTGTGAAAGTTACTTTACTAATATTGAAAAGAAGTAAACACAAACACGCCGATCTATCCCATAGAAGGGCGCCCCACGTTGCCCTCTCTCAGCCCTCCTCTCTGGACTCCAGCGCGTTCTGACAGAGAAGTTTTATTTATTCGTCCACATGGCTGTCGCGGAAACTGACACATTATAACTTTTTTTTTTAATTGGCAGAACTTGATAGTAGAGGAGATGAGGAAAACAGCTTTGCGTCTTTCTACTTTCTAACTGTGCCAAGCTGTAAACAATGTGAAGACGACACTGCCTTCAGCGGAGAGCGGTCGTGAGAACAAAGTGGACACTCGGAGGCACGGAATGTCGGGCTGCTCTGCCAGGTTGAGAGCTTTGCAGTTTCGGGCGGCATTCTCTCTTCTTGCAATGTTTGTGACACTTCGAGTTTCCCGTCAGCTCCTGGGAGAGTGGAAATCATTGCGAATGAGTGTGATCGGCGCCATCGAAGCAAAACTCTCTTTGTAAATTGCGCTTCACGACTACTTACTGTCCCTTAAGGTGAGTTCAGATCACTAAAAACCCACAACATTCAAGGTTGCTTTTGTGATAAATTCTTTTAAGAAGATGGAGGGTTTACATCTAAGAAGATGTACCGACCTCTTCATGTTAAGTTTTGGACTTGGGAATTGTTTGAACCTTCTGCCCATTAAGCACAGAAGGGCAGAGTCCATATTTCTCAGAATAATTTTTCTCTTAAATCACAGGCACGTAGTGCAAGGTTGTCAGGCAGAAATTTGCAGGATCGCATAGAAAATGTAATTTCTATACCACAGCGGTCATGTAGCGCCTTTCACAAGGGATCTGCTACAGAGAGATGATCCAAATACATTTAAGCTGCTGTTAGTGCTACTTACCTGTTGCGTTATAGCGCCTTTAAAATGTACTTTACCCGAAAGCATTTCAGTACTGCTCAATGTATCTTTACTTATTACATGTTAATGTTTTACTGTTTAATAATTTATATACTACATTTTATTTTTTTCCCTTGCACCAGCGAAGCCACTGGGTAATCAGCTAGTGCAACTATAAAAATAGCCATTTCAACCTCACCTGGTTATTTTTAAATAAATACACAATGAAATGAATTGAGAAATCAGTGGTATGTCATAACGTAATTAATTCAGGAAACAAAGTTACCTCCAAATTGTCCCAATGGAAGCTACTGTTTGTAACGGTGTTCACATGAAATTTCCCACAGGGAAGTTTGTATTTCCCATCTGTCTCTCAATGTGTGCACAAAACATTACATGAAACTTAAATCACCATTTAGGTCACATTAATGCAGGGATTGGGACAATTCTATCAATTCTATATGGTTAACAAACAGTTTGTCAGTACTTGGACATATCACACAAATGTACAGTTAAAGTGTAAGACGGCTCAACTTTGGTAATTTCATTAATTATTCAAACATTCAAGCTCATCTTAGGTAAAGAGAGTGGAACTACATTAGAGGGTCGTCTCAAGTTGGACAGTTGGAAGACCAATTCAGAGAGGCGAGATTGCATTGGTTTGGACATGTGCAGAGGAGAGATGCTGGGTATATTGGGAAAAGGATGCTAAGGATTGAACTGCCAGGCAAGAGGAAAAAAGAAAGGCCTAAGAGAAGGTTTATGGATGTGGTGAGAGAGGACATGCAGGTGATGGGTGTGACAGAGCAAGATGTAGAAGACAGGAAGATATGGAAGAAGATGATCCGCTGTAGTGACCCCTAACAGGAGCCACCGAAAGAATAAGTAGAAGAGGAAGAAGAAGAACAACAACAATAACAACAACAAGAAGTATAGTCAAGTGTACATTTCACTGTCTTCATAGAAACATTTCTGTGACGGAGAAGTTCAGGACAATCTGGTTATGATCATCTTGTTTCCCCTCTACTCTTTGCCCAAGACAGATGTTTCTGCCACTGAACTGTTTTAGACTATGCAACATGTGTGTAATTTAAGGCTGGACAGTCTATTGAAACATGACCTAAACAAGGGAAAACATTCTGGGCATTGTGGGGCACTAACTAATTAATGATTTGTGCTAAAACTGCAGGTAATTTTCACTTCAATGGAAAACAGATGGATCTTCTCTAATGTTGGATAAGTTTGACATTAAATTACTTTATTACATTATTTACTTTCCAAAACATACTAATTTAAGGAGTTTTAAACTATCCCGGCAGCACTGACAAAACATTGGATGAAACAACAATAAATCAATGGACATATTCAGTTGCACACCAAAGTTTATTTATACCAGGCTCATCTGAACATTCCAGCCAGCTGAACATGCATGACTTTGATGTGTGGAAGGAAGCCTAAAGAGAAGACTGAGATTTGAATTGCACACATGCAATGTTATGATGTGATCTTTAGCCAAGACTCTGGACTCTGTATGCAAGCAGTGCTAACTATCACACCAATGTGCTATCCAAAAAAAAAAAAATAATGTTAGACTAAAGGAAAAATTGGCAGAAATAAAAATTGAGCACCAGTAATTTCCTCTGTCTAGACTAATTGACAATATTCCATACATACTGTATAGTAGCACAGTTGTTAGCACTGCTACTTCATGGGTCCAGCTTCCAGGCTTTGAATCTGGCACCTAGGCTTAGTCCATGTGGAGCTTGTTGTACTCCCCAGGTCTGAATGGCTTTCCCCTGTCTACATTTAGATGTGTAGATTAAGTTAATTGTTCACTGTATTATTGTGAGGGAGAGTGTGGGTACATGCATCTGATAGACACCTTTTCCTGGTTTTCTTGACTTGCACCAAAGGGTGCCAGTATTGTTCTGAGCACATGTGCCCCTGAAATTCCTGCCTACGAATTCCATTACTATAACAATATTTTACTTGTGATGGATGGCCATGGCCATTACCTGGCCAGGATGGCAACTGCATTTAAGGACCGGGGGAGAGAGAATCGGCAGTGCAAAACCTTCCCCAGGACACTTAAGGGGCTGCTCTCCTGGGGCACCACTGATTCCCGCAGGGCATACTGGGGGACTTGGAGTATGGCATAGCCTTGTTGGGGGCCAACAGGAAGAGCTGCAGAGTGATTCCAGGTCCAATTAAATAACCACGTGAAACACTCTCAGGGCCATCAAAAAATGAGCCGCCTCACTCACTCAATTTGAGGAGCCATAGTCAGGTGGATGAAGGATGAAGCTTGTGAAGGAGGAGTGGAGCTGGAAGGACTGTGAATTGGCAGCTCAAGAAAGGACTGTGTTGTGCTGCTTTATGGAGTGTACTGTACTTTTGGGGAGAGGAGAAGAAACGCTTCCCCGGCCATAAATAAACCTGTGTTGTGTAGCAATTCGTCTCTGCCTGTCTGTGTGGGGTTAGGGCAGCTGTTCACACCCCAGTATTCCACATACTGTATCATATTACTTTATATTACAACAAAGATACAATAGAATACAATTCAGTGACTTCAGAATAAACTGGGCAACAAATGCAATGTGACACAGCAGTACACTGTTTCTGGAATTACATGTATTTTCACATTTTAACTAAAATAGTGCACTTCAGTAGCCATAAATCAATTTTCTAAAGCAATTTTAGTTAAAAAATGTGAAAAAACTTGTTTGTAACTGAATAGTTAAATGACTAGTAATTCAGCTACCAATCATTTTCCTGTAAGAAACACAGACCATCATTTTTAACCACAAAAACAATATCAATGTTTTGTAGAATTTATATTGTCAGTTGGGAAAGGAAAGGTTGCTTTTGTGATGTCGGTTGTGCTACAGGTTCACCAGTTCATCAAATATAACAGCATAAATCAGCTTAAATAACCACAAAAAAAACCTTCGCCACACACAGAAAAATGAGTTTGCTAGCCATCTTTAGTTTTGATTCTCACAGTGCAAAGCTGTGGGAGTCATCAGGAACAATTTACATTGTTGCTGAAAAGGTAATGTTCTTTACACAACAATACTAACTGTATGCAAATGTAGTTTTCTGTGCCATTGTGACTTTACAGCTATACAACATATTGAAAAAATAATTAATATTGATATCAAAAACACTGTTGAAATGAAAGGTTATGTGCATTTACTATATCACCATTGTCACACACGTTGAAGGGTTCAAATCAGGGTATTGACATGCTGGACCGAGGGTTGGTGCTGAGTGCTAATGTCTCTTCTTCTCTTCCCACAGTCCTTCAGAGGAATTAAAATCACTTAAATACCCACTTCCGCCTATTCCTGACCTCCCTTCCGGCCCCTACAGGTGACCTCACTGCCGGCCCCCACAGATGATCTCATTCTACTTCCTGCCCTGCAAACATGGCCTGCCGTATTTTTTCTACAGCCGTCTGGAGTTTTTTTGTTTTTTCTGTCCCCCCTGGCCATTGAACCTTACTCTTATTCGATGTTAATTAATGTTGATTTATTTTGTTTTCTTATTGTGTCTTTTATTTTTCTATTCTTTATTATGTAAAGCACTCTGAGCTACTGTTTGTATGAAAATGTGCTATATAAATAAATGTTGTTGTTGTTGCCTGCTCTCCCGCTATAAATTCACTCAGTTAATCAGTTTGTCCTGATAGATGGTACTAGTCTCAGTCCTTAGACACTGCTCTATTCTACAATACAAATTAGTGTTTCCCTAACTCTGTCCTGGGTGCACACTGTGGCTGCAGGTTTTTGTTCCAGCCAGATTCCTAATCAGTAACAACACCTGATAACAATAATTTCATTTAATTAGCTGGCATTATTTTTCTTTTATTCTACATTCACAAAAGCACAACAGCATGAATTTTACATTTATAAGACATTTAGAAATATTTCTGCTTTTGCTATAGATTTAAATGCATAACTCTCTTTTGTCGATTTCATTATATTTTGCCCTTTCTCTGTGCAGTTTTTCCCCTTCGTTGTATCTTGTTAAAAATGAACAGAGCAGACAACAACACTGAATAATCAAAGGCTGCAACTACTTTAGCGTCAGACCCACTAATTAATAAATAATAGATTAATTAAACAATTAGAACACCTAGAAAAGTAGAATGAAAATCAAGATTAAAATATATTGTTAAAAAGAAAAAAATACATTATTCCCATATAACTGCTTGGTACATTTTAATATATATATATATATATTTTTTTTTGTACCAAACTTAGTTTTCTAATATCTATTTTGTTCCCAAAACACAGAACTTGGGAAATGACAGTTCACTTAATTAGCCCAAAAGTCCAATTAAAAACAGAAGCTGTTTGGAGCAAACACCTGCAGCCACATTGTGCCCCCAGGACCGAGGGTCGGAAACACTGATATACAGAATGGATTCCCCAACTCTTTTTTGGCTTGCCTTTGTGTTTCTTACACCTTTTATTAAATTAGTTTTTTGACTGTGACAATTCACAGTTAGTGTAATGTATTTGTACAGGTTTTTTTTTTTTGGTTTTTTTTACCGTGTATTCAGCTATTTTCCTCAAAACATGTTGAGTTTTGAATGTCACTAAAGTTCGGTCCACATTACTACTTGGTCACTTCTTCCTTGTGTCTCTGGTTCTCTGTGTAAATGAAAACTTTCTAATCTGTGCATGTTTTTAAGTTTCCATCAGTGTCCCTGTAGCCAGGATGTCACCACATGTGTAACTGAACCAATATGAAAATGCCTGATATGTAAATATCCCTCAATACAACACGGACCTGTCCAAGCCATATTTCAATTTACATTAATTTGATGTCTTATTGTGGAATATGGCTTAGCCTGCAGTGATTACACAGTACATTTTTAATATGGTATATATATCATAAAAAATTTAGGCAATTCCTATGAAATGCTGGCAATCTTTTTACAATGTATGTAAAGTAAAACCTAAAGATTAATTTTGTAAAATCACACATTCATCATACAATAATAAAAAAAAAACAAAGGTGAATTTAAATTCTAGGTACTAAAACACATTTATTTAACATTTCAAAATAAAAAAAGAGAAATTGGAAGGAGAAATTAGAACATATTTTGGTGACCTTTTTCTGTTCTGTAATTAAGAGCTCCACTAAGCACTACTGTTTATTTAAAAATGCATCTTTTTTGCTTTTTCAGACACATCAGCCACTGCTGCATCCCAGAACGAAAAATCATATTCTTATCATCAACAAAGATAATTGTCCAAAAAATTGCCTGCCCCAAAGCTTAGTATACTGTAGACTGATTTCAAATGTAGGATCAAGTATCAAAATCTGAAGCTTAGAGCCTGAGTTCAGAAGTAAAATATCATGCAAACATTCAATCTGCAGAAAAATACAGCAATAACAGAAATATGTAGCAATAGTCCAGAAAATTGATTTTCACCACTCCAGCTGGTAACACAGAGAAAAATGGTGTCCAGCAATAAAATATTTGGATTAGATATATGTAAGATGGCTCTGGCCAGCCAGGTTGCTGTAGCAATTCAGTTAGATAGAACAGATGGACATCAGCCCAGTTCTGCGAAGCATGAAACACCTTGTGTTTCATTGTTCACAGCAATTTCCAAAAATAAACAGTGGATCACAACATTAATTATTCTCTGCTTCAAGGAAATTAAGTATCCAAAAATTCAACACTCTTTTGAAATGCCACTTACATATAAAACTACACATGAAATTACAGGTGAATACAAAAACAGAAGAGACCTTTTTCCAAGCCAACAGTCATACACGTGGTAAAGGTGCATGCTCTTCTTAAGGACATCCTCCCTTAACAATGCAATAATAATGTGTTTTTGTTATAAAAAGAAAAGAAAAAGAGGAAGAAAAAAAACATGTATAAAGAGAAAAAGAAAAAATTATGCAAATACTTTGAATACAAGTACAGTATTTCTTTTCTCCTAAACCTACAACAAGGTTAAAGAAGGCAGTCATAAATAAACAACACAAATAATTTACTTTATACCTCTGGTGAAATTGCGTGGTATGCTCCCGCGTTATTTCAGAGCACCTTGTTCTCCCCGCTACCTTAACTCAGAAGATTTCTTACACTCCAACTGCATATCTCTAGGCTGGTAAGTTCAACATTCCATTTATATATTACAAAACTGTTTTCCTTCACCCAACATTACACTGACCTTTGCCATTAAACCATAAAGTAAATAATAGCTTTCAAACAAAGCGCTATATAGCAATTAATACAAAGGGTAAAATAATAGTAATTACTTCCAATGTCAATTAACTACACTAAATATATACAGATAAATTAAGGCATACACATTTTAGCATTCTAGGACATGCTGACAGGCATCAGTGCCTTCATCAGAATATGCATAACGAAAAGCACCAAATTAAAGGCCATATCGATGGTCTAAAAGAACACCTCACCTCCTTAATTAATACAGTAGAGCCCTAAAAAGCTTAATGTTATTCAAAATCTTTCTTTACCTAACACGTAAAAAGAAGTCAGAGACAGACAAATAAAGCATACAGTGTGAACAGAAAGAGTACATTACAAGAATGAGGAAGTATACAAACCAGACTTGTGAATAAAATAAAGGGAAGGCTCTTAGAATTAAAGTTTACATGCATCTAATGCATTATGCTCAGGAGTATAGCATGATTTATTAGTGCTAATGCCCAGGTTCCACGACAAGAAAGAAAATCAGGCTATCAATTACTTCATGAGCATAAATCACCACTTGCTGAGAGATCAACACAAACTAAAGTGCTGAGGCACCTTTATTACAAAGCAAAAATCTAAATTTTGCTGAATAGAAAAGAAATGTGCAAATACTGACAATCTTAGATTTTGCTGATTTTGCTAATTTCAGTACAGTTAAGTGACTTCTTTATTCATATATTATTAGTGAACAAAACAAGTTGTGAAATGCATGTTGTTTAGCCAACCTGTCGATAAGGAAAATCTTATATTTTCATTTATGCCACTACCGAATTGAACAACAATATATTCTCTGGTTGTATTTCAGTATTATTAGATATCGGATAGCGGCGAGATTGAGTGTTTTCCAGTATTTTGTGAAAATAATATGTGATAGTCTAGGAAAACTGTCTCCTAGTACATGGTGCTTTACTATTTTTCATTCATTTATGTATCTGTTCTTTATTATTTTTCAAATCTTTGCATCTACATCTTGGTCTCAGAAGACTGTATTCATTAATGCCGTTGTACTGTACGTCCAAGCTCGGTGTGGGAGAAATTATTACAAACCACTCAGTCCTCTTAATCTTTGTAAAGTGTTTTTGATCTATTAAAAAGAAATACATTTAAAGCATGTAAAAACCTAAATGATCTTTCATCTTACAAATTCAATTTTTTCAGTATGTGCTAAGAAATACCAAAAAGACACTAAGAAGAATGTGAGGTAGTCTTGTGAATAAGGAACAGTTTGTAGTGTCTTATTATGAAGTTATTTTAAAAGATGACCAGTTGATTTTGTCTTTCACAGGGCTCACTCACAACTGGCTTGTTTAGAATTGCTAATCAAAGTAACATGCTATATTAAAACAAGTAACAAATGCAGCAAACCCATGCAGGAAAGGTTAGAACATACAAGCTCCATGTAAATAGTGACTTCTCTCAGGCTTTACGTGTAGAATGCAGGACTGATGAGGAATCATGGCTATTCATGGCACCTCTGTGCTGCTCCTGTACTCTATGTACAATATGTAAGTAGTCTGAAGTGCACATATTCTAAAAAGAGGGGTTAAATGCTTTCACTATGTACTTGGTTCATATAAAACTGCTTTTGTGGATTAGTTCACTACTTTGCACATATGTTTAGAACAACAGAATGTTTTTTTTTTCTTCTCATGTTATTATGATAGTCAATCAATCCATTCATTTTCCAAACACTTTTAACCCAAATTTAGCATCAAGGGAGGTTGTATCCTATCTGACAGCAGTGGGCACAAAGCAAGATTCAGTGCTGGATGGTATATTAGCCCATTACAGGTCACAATTATTGACACACACACATTCCCACTTTAAGACAACCACCAACCAACATTGTTTCAATACCATAGAGATCTGCAAAAATATGTCTGAATGACTACTGGTCTGTGACTCACTCCTGTCATCTAGAAGTGCTTTGAGCAGTTGTTCATGGATGTCAAACCATCCTAGATACACAGAACTTACACCGATTTGCCTACTGCACAAATTGATCAATAGTTCCCATAGCCATCCATGCAGCACTAATCCATTTTGACAAAGAAGCACTTATAGTACAAGAGAGTTCTGTTTATTGACTTTAGCTTGCCATTCAACAGTCTTATTTCCCTGAAGCTATTAGTGAAGCTCAAGGTTCTTGGTTTAAATACTAAAACTGTGTAACCAGATCCATTATTTTCTGACTGCTAAACCTCAGACTATGGGGCTTGGGGAAGGCATCCAACAGCTTCTGTTTGTACTCTCAATGGTTTTTTGCTCAGTCTATTGCTGGTCACAACCAACTGTGTAACCAAGCATGACAAAAATTAATTTAATCAAGTTTGCTAATCACACAACAGTAGCAGGGCTAATTATGAGCAAAGATGAAATAGATAAGACTTCTCCCTGAACAGTCAAAACATTAGCTGGATTGCTATGGTAAGAGCGAGTAACTTTAAGTTCTTAGGGATTCATAAAACTGATGACCTTCCAATGGTTACTCAAAGCAATCTGCCTTGATAAGAAGACTAAGTAATGCCTTCACTTTTTGAGAAAGGTGAGGAAATTCACTCTGCCTCCTCAAATAACCACTTACTTCCATAGATGCATGCAGATCATCCTGACGAGTAGACTCACAGTCTTGTGTGGGAAAAGTCCAATTCATCAGTGGAGTCATATTCCCATTCATAAAGGGCATCAATGATAGTTTTGTACTTTTGTACTTCCAAATTCTCAGATGGTTTCCACCCTTAAACCTTTAAACTGTTAGCTCCAATACAATTTAATGCTTGACCTGATTCACGTGCTCTATTATGTTAGCGCTAGCAATTTAATTTTACTGCCTTGTTTTACTTGTTCATGCTTTTATGAGTAGTATGTATATTTCTGACATTTATTTATTTGTTTGCCTTTTGCTATGACTGAGCTATTTAGTAATTTCTGTCTGTGGAGTTTTTCAGCCTGCAGTCTAGGCATTATCTTTGACACTAGCATATAATTTAAAGCACACATTACAAAACTATCCAAAACATGTTTTTCCCATCTTAAAAATGTTGGAAAATTAACGCATTTTTAAACATTAAATTATTTCATGTATTTATTTCTAGTAGGATTGACTACTGCATTGCAGTGTTCACTGGTTGTTCAAATTGCTCCTTATACACCTTTCAATTAATTTAAAATACTGCTGCAAGAATTATTACAAGAACCAGAAAGTATGAACACATAACTCCAGTTCTCTAGTCCTTGCAGTGGCTTCAACTTAAGTTTAGGGCAGATTTCAAATTCCTCCTTTTAACATATAAAGCCTTAAATGGCTAAGGCTCTGCTTACTTATCTGAACTTAGCATTACTTACTGTACAAACAAGAACGTACATTAAGATCTAAAGATGCTGGGGTGCTTATGATTCTAAGGATTAATGAAATAACAGTGGTAGGTCGAGCTTTTAGTTACAGGGCCCCAAAGCTGTAGAATGTTCTTGCTTGCTCCTATAAGCAGTGCCCATTCACTCTTAGCTTTCAAATCCTGGCTGAAGATTCACTAATTCAGTTAAGCATATCCCGGTTATTGCTGCTGATTAGCTATGCACACTGCATCTCTGTTGTTAGTCATTAGCACTAAAATACAGGGTGGTCCAGATCTAATTATGCAGATCCAGATCGTCTGGATGACTTTGATTTATGCAGGGACGATTCCAGTTCAGCGCAAAGACGATTTTTCATGTCGTCAGTTCGCACACTTCTCGATGGTCCGGGATTTTTCGGGTGATTTTTTATGTAATAAACTTAATAAGTTATGATGTAATGACAATTGCATAATTAGATCTGGACCACCCTATAGAAGTAATACAATAGTTCTAAACTGTTACAAACCCTCCTCTATTCTGTTCCTCTTCTTGGTATCCTCATGTGGCACTTGGTGCCACTGCTCTACTATTGTTTGTTGTTTACCTGCTTATGAAAAAGTAATCTCAGATAAAGGAACACAGGAGTCATGGAGTAGAAGGATTGTTTCCTCAGACTGGCCAGTAGGGGGTGTACAGTTAGTAGCCGAGGTCTCCAGAACTCTGACTGTGTCTAGCTTCTCTGACTCCTTTTCTGCAATTTGGTCATGGTTCTACAATTAACTGATAGGCAGATAGTCTTGTTTTGTATTTATGTTAATTTGTTTCTACTTTGTTTTTGACAAATCTGTATTCATATATGTGATAGTTCTGCATTTCGTGAGTGGCATATTCTGTTCTTGCATTTTGCCTTGAGAGTTCTGAGGTGGTCTGTGCCTCCACTTGGTGAATAGCATTATGCAAGAACATAGTAGTTTGTATTATTGTGTTCAATTTCTGTGTTGGCCATGATTTTCTGTTTTGTGTGATGTATTTACCCCATATTTTAACACCCATTGCATACCAAACCTATCTGGAAGGGGTGCTCTCTCTGAATTGCTCTTCCCAAAATGTCTTCCATTTTTTATAGGATTTTTTGGGAGTTTTTTGCCTTCATGGGAGGTTTATTCTTGAATTTTGCTTGTAATTTGCACTAATGTATTGTACCTCTGAGTTGGCAATGATAAATTGGTCATATAGCTCTGTGAAGAGGATAACTTGCTCTGTTTTGTGTATTGTATTTACATCATTTTTTTACAGTCCATTGCATGCCCAGCCTACCTGGAAGGGGGTCTCTCTTTCTGAATTGCCTTTCCCAAGATTTCTTCCATTTTTGTCCTCCTACATGGGCCATTTTTTTGAGTTATCTCTTGTCTTCTTAGGGAGTCAAGGCTGGGAACCAACAAAACAGGGCCTGTTAAAGCCCAATGAGGCATTCCTTGTGTGATTTTGGGCTATACAAGAACTAAACTGTTTTTGTTCTGTCATTTACTGCATTGTCACAGGATATTTCTGTGCCAGTTGTTCTAGCAACACATGCCTTACACTGTACTGAAACTAATGAACTGATCAATATAAACCATACTGATCACCCATGCCAACACAAGCAGAACATGCAAATTCTCCAATGAGACAGTGATGGGCACAAGTTACAGACTCCATCTTCTGGAACTGTGAAGATAAAATCCTTTAACTATGGCTTAGTTTGACTAAAGGCCATGTTAAACACTGTGATATGTTTATATTCAAAAGCTTTCTGCTGATGAATGTTGACATTTTATGTCCTTGGGTAGTACATTAAAATAAAGCTTTTCCAATAAACCTTCTGAAGCCCTTATTGTATTGATATCATAAAAAACATACTTTGAATACTTATAGCTGTGAAGTGAATATGAGCTGAAGATGCTGACTAGATATTTGCCTCTGTAGCCTTCCACAGAAAATAACTATTTTATTGATTGTCTCCATAGTTTTGAGCTTATAGAAATAATAAGCCCCTGTCTTATTTTGTTTTCCTTTCCCCTCCTCCCTTTTTTTTTAAACCTCTGGTTGACATTTATTTCATAATCTTATTTCTTATGTAAAGCCCTTGAAAATGATGTATGCTGTGAATGCTGGTATACAAAATAAAGCCTGATTGATTGAATATTAGCACTTAAAAACACTTAGGAGTCAACCTTAGTGACATAGAGTACTAAACATGTACTGAATTACAATTATTTTGTAGACCAACTTCACAAAATTAAAACTATTTATAGGAAGAGTCTGCTTTTTGATTCACACATTTAGTTGGGCATCTAGCTTTGAATTCAGGTTATACAGTTTGAAAAATAGACACATGTTGTTCTTTTGCTGGCATATTGAATTGCTGCAGCTTTCAAAGATCTAGTGTGAGAACATTAAGTGTAAAATTAGCAATGCATAAGAAAGGAGCTTGTGATCCATTGTCATAAAAACTTGCCTTTAATAGGCAGTATAACACTTTGCAGTGCAGGTTTGGTATGAATTGTATTCAGAATTTTCAGCAGGTACTATGCTCATTTGAAATACTCCTTAATGAACTGAATTTTTGCAAAAAAAGTAGGTGATAAAGCTTCTTGTTACTACTGTGGTTCTGTGCTCCCACCTCCTACAGATGTATTTCACAATTTCTGCTTAATTATAATTACCATTTAAAGATTTAGAATTCAGATATAAAATACACTGCGTACATATTCAAGAAGTTTAAATAGTGCAAAATAGCTAAGGTATTACTTTGATTTACAGAACATTTTTTGGACATGAACACTAAATAAACGACTAAGCCTAGTTCTATAATTGCAGTGGAACTTGTATTGTTCACTAGTATTAAATATATTTCATGGTTCATCAACTATGTATATGTTCAGTTTTATCCATCCATCCATCCATTATCTAACCCACTATATCCTAACTACAGGGTCACAGGGGTCCGCTGGAGCCAATCCCAGCGAACACAGGGCACAAGGCAGGAAACAAACCCTGGACAGGGCGCCAGCCCACCACAGTCCATAATTCATCCATCCATAAATTTGTTCAAGTCAAGTGACATGGAAGACAAGTGCCAAACCTAACAGCCCTGAACATAAGGCATAAGCAAATATTGAATGGGGTTATAAACCCATTATAAGACTTATATGGGAACAGCAAACAGACGTAAAGCAGTATAGACCCTTATATATATATATATATATATATATATATAGTAAAAGATGTAGAAGCACACAGCATAAAGGTTTGTAGACAATCCACAATAAATCAAATGAAAACAGGTCAAAATATAAACTAAACAGTTCATATGCGCGACGCCGTATCATGGCGTCGGCGGCCATTTTATTAGGGAGGAGCCGGAAGTGGAGAAATAATGCTGGGAAGGACCGTGAGGGAGGATGGGATTGATGACGTCAGGACAAGATGGCGGAGGAAGGGCGGAAGTACCATACTGCGGTCAAAACCCGGCTTATGGTGGAGGAAGGTCTTTTCTCCTATGAGGAAGCAGAGGTAGAAAGTTAGTACCCCGCCATTCCCTGCCGGCGAAAGTGTCCCCAGGTGCGTTCGAATCCGTCTGCGGTCTCCTACTCACGCGTGCGTGACAATATATATATATATATATATATATATATATATATATATATATATATATATATATATATATATATATATATATATATATATATATATATATATATATATAGATATACCTTTGTAATATTCAGCATACATATGTAATTGAATACAAAAGTGTCTTTTTGGAAAAAGTGATCTAATATCTACTTAGCACTATGGTCAAGGCCAAAGACGTTGTTACAAATAAATAGGAGACATCTGGAAGCACTATACGCTTTTTTGTAATTTTTTTTTAAATTACAGGCAGAAATGCATTTGTGTGAAGTGACAAAAGTACACAGTAACAAATCCATGTGGAAAAAATTGTGCAGCTAGTAAGGAGCAACTGCACTGTGCAATTTTGTGGTCTACAAACAAAACACATAATACGAGGGCTAATATCATAAATAAGTGCAGGACAACACAAAACCATGTAAATTAAAAAGTAACTACACTTTTGGTATATGCAATTTATAGTGGCACATCACTTGGCCTCTTCTAACCCTTAAGTTGTCAACAGGGTTGGTTTCAGAATTTCTGTCTGGTTTCCTATGCTCGTAACTGTCAGCCAGATCATTTTCTTCCCCATTTCCAGCTCTCCATTACATTGTCTGCCCTTGTCGTCCTAGATGACTTCTTCAGTCATTCTCTCTCTCTCCCTCTCTCTTTCTTATATGTGATATTATTATTATCTCTTATTACAGCACTGTAGATTTCAGTCTGTTCCAGAAGGCCACTAACAAAGGCAGAATTGTCTTATCTCTTCTGTATCTCTGTCCTCCTACAACTGCATGTATTGGTATTCTCTAAAAGCTCTGTTGTGTTCTTCCTGCTTCAATGAGACACTACTCTGCCCTGTGCCATTTTGGTAGGATCATTGCCCTGCCTAAAACCTTAATAGCCAAGTACCACAATACTGTAGAACAACAGGAATAATCATTCATATACAGTATATTGTTGTGTTTGAGCTTCTGAGTTGCACAAAAGACAGGCAGAACAGAAGTGAGCAGGAAGACCTCCTTCTGGAACTTGGGGGTAAAGGTATTCAGACTTTATTTGAAGACAAAGCAACCCCACAACTTCCTAATTGTCTGTCGTGCTCCACTTTTGTTCTTGAGATTTAAGAACTTGAAGCTGTCTTTCTTGGATGATTCAGCTGTAGAGAAAGATGTGCACTAGCTGTGATGGAGCTTGCCACTGTTTCCACAAGACAGGGAAAGAATGGAAGATCAGGTGAACAGGTTGGCTTTAAAGCATCCAAGCAACATGCAATAAGTTCCTCATGCAGTACAGCCAACAGCTGATCCCACAGAACAGTTTGTAATCAGCCATTACTGGGCAGGGACACTTATGAACTGGAAGGACAAGGGGAGAAAGCAGACATAGGGCATTTGCTCCCATAGAGGGCTAGATGACAGCCCTCTGAATTGCTGTGGATCCCACAAGGCTCCTGTTGGGTTCCATGGGTCTCCCCAGGTGGTGCTGCAGGGGCGGCAGAGCTCTGGCTCATTGAGCTTCTATCTACACCAGAAATGCTTCTGGAACACAATCTCAGGCCACCAGAAGTACTCTTGGGTGCAGTATTAATGGAACCAGCTTTCTGGAGGATGAGTGGAGGCAGAAGGAGAGACAGAGGAAGATAAAAGGAGACAAGAATATATTGAGTATTTTTGTTGGTATTATGCTGTGTGCATTGGTGTTATGGGAAATGATTTGGGAAGCATTTCCTGCATGCATAAAAGCCTATGTGTTTCTGGACGTGTGCCTTGTGTCTGTCTGTGTTGGGTTTGTGGAGCTGGTGCACCCACTGCAGGTCACAATATATATACAGTATATATATATATATATATATATATATATATATATATATATATATATATATATATATATATATATATATATATATATATATATTGTGGCAGTAGGGGGCGCTAGTGCTCCCTTGAACCCTCAGGTACCACGCTAGACACTGGATAAAAGTCCAAGACTTTTTATTAATTAACACTAACATGCACAAAGCACCCTCCACACTACTCATATTAATAACTTAATAAATACAACAATAATACTCTTTCCTCCTCTCCCAGACACTTCGCCCTCCTACCTCCCAGCTCAGCTCAGTGTCTGGACTGGCCCATAGTCCTTTTATACACCCTGACCCGGAGGTGTTCCTGCCCAATCAGACCACAGTCCCTTATTCCTTCCGGGTCAGGGTAAACAGTCCTTTTCTTCAACCCGGGAGCACGTCGTTCCTTCCTGTCACGTGACCGTGACGTACTCCCGGGTTATAAGGCACACAAGAGCCCACGAGCCCCCCTACAGCGACTCCCGGTGGCCCCCAGGGTATCCAGCAGGGCTGTGTATAAATACTACATAGTCCATGAGGCCCTGCTGGAACTCAGGGCACGATCCTGCTGTCGGGAGAGCTCCTCCTGGCGGCCTGGGGGTGAGGGCCGGAGCACGAAGCTGGCAGTCCTCCACAATATATATATATATATATATAATATGTGTGTGTGCGTGTGTGTGTGTTTATATGCATATCTACTATAATTTCTAGGAACATGATTGACAGAGGTTCAGACACACGATGATAAGAAGAAAAGGCTATGAAACTACACATAGTGCAAGAGATAACAAGCATTTTAAAATGATTCTATTACTTGTCTTTGACAGGTAGATTGGTTAGTATACATTTATTTAATAATAGCAGCTATGGCAGGGATATCAATCTGTCGGGATCACATTGACACAAAGAAATGTTGATTGCTTTTGAAATATTTAGTACTGTCCTGCCTTCACGATAAAAGTGGCAAATGTTAATACTAAACAAATTGCAGTTCCAAGAAAAGTATTCAGAATCAAGAAAAAGCATGTGCTGACTTGTATTCTCAAAGCAATGCCATGGCTTTATTTCTATCTGCATTGTTTACTTTGAGGAGCTCATTGTCATGTTTGTAGCAGTTGAAACAAGTTGTCTTCTCTCTGTCTTAATTATTCTTAATGATTATGCATGCAGCCTATATTCTAGAACATGGGTGGGCAATGTTAGTCCTGGAGAGTCGCAGTGGCTTCAGGTTTTTGTTCCAACCCAGTTTCTTAATGAGAAGTCAATTATTGTTGATGAAGCACTTATTACTTAAATGAAATTTTGATGTTTCATTTTAGTGGTCTCGCTTAAATGCTTATTTCAATGTTAAAAAGCTAAATTCACTGTTTTAATGGCTCCTTATTAACAATAAGATGTAAATGACAAAGCAGCCAACAGTTCTCCACCTAACTTGTTTCCATTTACATCTGTGTGTGTTCATCATGCACTGTTTGATTTAATAAAGCACTTAATAGGAAATGTGACAGACTGAAAATGAGCCTTTTTAGGCTTCAAATCATTTGGATCATATGTTACGATATAAGACCTTACATTGCAGAGCAACAAGACATAAAATTAAATAAGGTCTGAGATTGACAAGGATTGGTTTCTAATTAAACAACTGGATTGGAATGAAAACCTGTAGCCACTGTGGCTCTTCAGAACAGACATTGCCCACCCCTTTAAGAAACCTTAAATTTTATAGTTTGGTGTTTGTATGCACATGAATTCACCTCATCTTCACACTGATAAAAAGGACTCTGAAATAGTCACAGATACAATGGAAACTTATTCAAGATCAGGAACCAACTTAAAGTGGAAGTAAAATACCGTATGTACTTCAATCAAAACTTGTTTTGTACAGGAGGTGAATTACAGGTTGGTCCTAAGGGTGGATATATGTATATAGATTTTTTAATGCATTGATTAAACTAATAAAATCAACACTATGGGAAAAAAGTCCTAATATACTGTGCTATAACTCGGGTACAACAGAAGCATTTAACTCAAGATTTTCATCTGCTGCAGATCTTGTGTATGGATTACATGTTTGATGGCTATTTTAAGTCTATCAATAAATTAATGTGTGTGATTAAACTTTTTATTGAAGTTCTTCATGTCTCCTTAATGAGTATCATGACCTCAGAGAGGCACGTTTGCTTGAGATCTTATTAGTTGGCTCATTATCCTTCCACATTATTTAATTTAAGAGGTGATGTGTGCAGTATATTGTTTTTGCTGAAAGGAAGGGATTTACCTGTGCAGTTGAGGGGATGGTAAGAATTTCTAGACGAGAGGGATGTCTCATATCAAGTGTGGATTTTGTCCAAAAAGCAGAAGCCATCAGTATACATCAGGGTTCAACTTTAAGATTAGGCACCCTTATACTATTTTAAGATTAGGGACCCTGGTGTTCTTGGGCCTTATCCCCATGAACCTTAAGTTCAGGGTTTATTCAAGTTTATTCTTAGCTTGGTAAAAATGCACAATACAATTTTAGAATATATAGATTATTTCAAACTTAGTTTCAATGCTTTGTGAATAACAAAATATGCTAAAAATTTTAAGAATAAATAGAGGCTGAGCAAAGTGCCTCTATTATTACTATAGATGGCACGCCACTGTCTTTATTCTTGACTGTTTACTTTTGAATATTAGAGTAAATTTAGTCTTTTTACACACCTCCAAAACCCATTTATCATGTTTTTTCTGCTTCTGTGTCTTAAATAAGAGGGTTATTTGAAAGTGATCAAAAATGAAAGAGAAAATGTTAAGATTCATAGCTATAAAATGATTAATGAAGCAACACTTTTAGGAAGGATAACCTGGAAGAGCTGGTGTCCAGCACTCAGTTTGTTTCTTGGGATGATGTGCAGCTATTGGTAATGAATGACTAGTATTGTTCTGGCAGAGTATTAAAGTAGAATAAACACATCACATCACATCACATCCCCGTCATTTCTCTTACCATTTTTCACACAGGTGGTAATCTATAATGAGATCAAATGTGCGACCAGGTTGAAAAATCAGCTGCCACATGTTATACAGTGTATAGTACATTTTCTACAATGTAACAGTATAATAAACTGGTATGTTTTGGTTTCCTCATCTTACTGAGGAAAAAATATTGTTGGAAAGGACTCATTTCAAGAACTCTTCTGAATTTTTCAATTTGTAGCTTATGGAATGTAAATGCAAAATGTTGTCTCTTGTCTCTATAATTTCTACTTGTCACGCATTGTCAACATTTGAATATGGTTGGCTTCTCATTATCCGCTTTTATAAAAAACCCACTAATGGTCTTGACCTCCTCTTCATATCAAGTTCAGGTTTATTGTAATGTGTACATAGTACAATGAAATTCCTGCTTGCATGTCTCCTCAGAATAGTGACCTGTTCCTTAAATGTTACCAGCCAATTTTTGACAGCTGATTTTAATTTCATTTTTCTGGTATCCTGAGGGAAAATAGATTTCAGTGTCTCTACCAAAGGAGAAGCAGTATACAGCTAAAGACATATTGTGGTATAGCGGGTCCACGGCCTCAAAACAAACGGCCAGTTTTAAATAAATCCATATAGCCATGTCAGTTTCTGTGGGTGCGATTGCACGGCCACGGGGAGTTAATGAGGTAATTGGGGCGAGTTGCACCTGCTCTCAGTTGGTTCACTGGCTTCCTGCGGTGTGTGATTAAGGTGCTGCGCCCATGGAGCCGTGTATGTACGGGCCGCCACAAGGGGATGGGGGAAGGAAAAAAAAGAGAGAAGAAGAAGAAAGAATGAGAGAGAAGTTAAAAGGTGTGAAAAGCAGTCACAGAAAGATGATCTGTCCACCTGGAAGGGGAAGGCAGCACGAGCTGGGGCCCCACAAAGGAGCATAGGCTGTGGCGCTCTACGGTTCACTCCACTGAATATTTGTGTGGAGTGCGGCAAGCATGACAGATGACCTCCCTATGGATCTGAGCAACAACTGCGGGTGTGTGAAGGAAGATGGAAGGACAGCCAATCTCAGACAGTCTGGCTGCTTGGTTTGAGGCAGCCAAGATCGGGGTCGGAAGACTGAGGTTCGTAGCTGCTGAGTTTCGACTGGTTGCGTGTGTAATGGGTGAGCAGGGGAGATGAAGAAGGAGGTGAGCTGAGATCGGGAGGAGTTAATGACTGCATTTTGACCTCTGATTTTAATGGATTTATTTATTATCGTTTTTGACCCCCACTTTTCACTTGGTTTTTATGGATTATTTGTTTATGGAAATTTGGAACACTGCACTGTGGACACTTTTGGTTTTGTTTTTGACTGTTTTTAATAAAAGCACCTGAGCACTATCCACCATCCTCTTGCTCCAAGTGAGATTTGCCCTCATTTGTCAGCTCATCTCAGTCATAACTATCGATGGTGTTGGGTTCTAAAGGCTCCCATATGTTAACAGGGACCTGCACCGTCACACATATAACACATCTAGAAGAGAGTGGTCAAAGAGCCTTTCCAAAGTGTGTCAGTGCTATTGAATAAAAAAGCATAATTAGCAGAGCAAAGAATAAAGCACAAACACTTGGATACTACACATGTAATAAATAACCTTTAATATCTGTGTCATGATAACGAGAAAAGCCAGTCTGGAAATGTGATTGACTTGAGTAAATTTAATTTGAAATTAACCTTCATATTGGAAGAGTAAAGTAATTTTCATCTGAATTTAATTTTACTGTATAAACTAAATTTTGACAAATATATTACTTTGAACTTTAGTTTATGTTGAGAACCATAGTGTCAGGAAAAAAAATTAAATCAGGAATTTAAAATTAAAATATTCCTTAACATTTAGGTACATTAAAAATTACCTTTTATTTTGGCATACATTGTAACTTCAACCAAAAACTGGTTTCCCCTAAACTTTCTCGTACACTCAGATTTGGTGATGGATATTTGATGAGTAAACCTCAAGACAATGATTATATTTTTATATTACATATACATTAATGAACCATCAACAACAAAACAAACCAAATTAATAATATATTGAACAATTATTATAAAAGTAAAGTTGAATAAATCGGACTCTGCAGTTGCATGAATAAAAGGTTAAGTACCATTTCCAGTTAGCAGAAAAAGCCCAAACGTTGACAGACATCTATGTTTTGTGCCTAATACTTGTATGCAAAACTTGGATGACCTAAGTGATAGCGTACTCAAGTTATTGTGTTTATATATGCACACACACAGACAGACACACAGACATAATTCCAAAAATGGTATTTTCAGACTCAGGGAGGTCTAGAACAGCGAGATTCGTCAAAATCTTGACATCAAATTTTTTGACAATTACAATACTTTCCCTTTACTTTGTATACGACAAAGTAAAAATAAGTAATCTTAAGCATAAATAAATATTCAACAAATTCCATTTTTCTATTTTTACTGGGTTTTATGGTACGTCCAAGGTTATTGCACTGGCTTAAATTTATTTCTTGTTTGTTTGATGAATTTGTTTAGTTTTATATGTTTCCATATTTTGTTAATTCTGTTTTTTAGTTTACCTTTATGTCAAATTATGTTTTTCTTTAATGCTGTGTTGCTTAATTATTTAATTTGTAAGTATTATGTTTTTCTCTCTTTTGTTTTGATTCCTTGTGTATTGAGGGTGGAATCCCATGAGGCTCCCATGATGTCACTACTGTGGGACCACCCTCAGCCTTTATATTGAGGTGAAACAGGTGGTCTTGGTAGAGGTTCATTGAGTTACTGTGGAAAATTGTATTTTTTGTTCTGCTTCTGGTTTAGGAATTTTTGGTATTTGATTATGAATCTAGACTTGTTCTCCTTAGATTTTCTTATTATTTGAATCATTTTGCCATTTTTTTCCTATTCACTTTATTTATTTATTTATTTATTTTTTTTGCTTTCTTTTGTTTTCTACTTTTTTATTTATTAGGATTCTTAGGATTTTAATTAAATTACTTGTTAGATATTTCTTGTCCCTTAAAAGGCATTTTTCTAATTTTGAAGAACATTTTAAAGTATTTTGAATGTTCAAAAGCCAGGTCTCCAATATAGTAAAGATTAAAATGGTGATACCATATGATAGTACAGTCCAGATGCAATAAAACTAGGATATGATGTTAAGAAGTTCCCTTGGAAACTGAGATAACTTATGATAGTACAGTCCAGACACAATAAACCTAGGGCAGGGGTCCTCAATCCCAGTCCTGGAAAGCCGCAGTGGCTGCAGGTTTTTGTTCTGACCTGAATGCTTAATTAGAAAGCAATTCTTGCCAATAATGCACTAACAAGCTATGAAATTAAATTAACTCTGCTATGTCAGGTCATTCTCATATCCTAGATTTTCTTTCCCTTTCTATCATGCAAATGATTTGAAGGCTAAAATGGACGAGTAATTCTCAGTCCTTCACTTTTTTCTCTTCATTTTTCTTCCAAAGTATTTAATTAAACCCAATAGTGCAGATAAATACACACAGGTGTAAATGTAAATAAGCTAAATGGAGAAATGCTGCTCTCTCTTGTCATTTGCATGTTATTGATAATAAGGAGCAATTAAAATGGCTGTTTAAGACAAAATTAAGCAATAAGGGCTCAAAATCACTAAAGTGAAGCAGAAGTGTTACTTTAGCAATAAGTGCTTTTTATTAAGCAACTGGGTTGGAGCAAAAACCTGCAGCCACTGCGGCTCTCCAGGACCGTGATTGAGGACCCCTGACCTTGGGTATTATGTTAAACAGTCCCCCTTAGGCAGAAAAAAAAGAAAAAATTCTAATAACAGAGTAAATAATTAAGTGGTTACCAAAATACGCATATATTCAATAGAAGAAATGTTAATATTGTAATTGAAAAGAAAATGAAAACAAAGTCAAAAAAAGTTACTGAAAAGGAAATAGAATGTATAGTTATGGCAAATGCCACATTACAAATAGACCAAGTTGCAAGTAGAATGCTCCTTGCATTACCAGGACACGATATGACTCTCAGTTTTAATCTTTACCACACTGCTACTGGAGAGTTTGTTTTGTTTTGAACATGCTCTGTCTCTTGGCATGTCAGAGGACTGGGACTTAGTGAAGTGTGGTCTTTTTAATTTTAGTCTAATTTTAAAGAGCACTTTGAAGAAAATCCGAACACATTTCTCCAGTTTTGATGTCACTACACTGGTTGCCTGTGTCATTCAGGATTGACTTTAAAATACTGGTTAATAAAGCCTTAAATAATCTCGCTCCATCTTATATATCGGAATGCCTGACACATTATATTCCAAATCGTAACCTAAGATCTTCAAATGAGTGTCTCCTTATAATTCCAAAAGCTAAACTTAAAAGAAGTGGTGAGGCGGCCTTCTGCTGTTATGCACCTAAAATCTGGAATAGCCTGCCAATAGGAATTCGCCAGGCAAATACAGTAAAGCCAGTTTAAAACACTGCTGAAAACACATTACTTTAACATGGCCTTTTTATAACTTCACTTTAACTTAATCCTGATACTCTGTATGTTCAATTCTTCATAATAACTATTCACAGTGGCTCTAAAATCCGTACTGACCCCTACTCTCTCTTCTGTTTCTTTTTCCGGTTTCTTTGTGGTGGCGGCCTGCGCCACCACCACCTACTCAAAGCATCATGATGCACCAACATTGATGGACTGAAAGCCAGAAGTCTACGTGACCATCATCATCAGGTCCTTCCATGAAAACCCTAAATACAAAGAGGACTGTTTGATTTATGTTAGGTAGATTGCCCAGAGGGGACTGGGTGGTCTCTTGGTCTGGAATCCCTACAGATTTTATTTTTTTTCTCCAGCCTTTGGAGTTTTTTTTTTGTTTTTTCTGTCCACCCTGGCCTTACTTATTCTATGTTAATTAATGTTGACTTATGTTTATTTTTTATTGTGTCTTCTATTTTTCTATTCTTCATTTTGTAAAGCACTTTGAGCTACATTTTTTTTGTATGAAAATGTGCTATATAAATAAATGTTGATTGATTGATTGATTGATTGAAGATTTAAAAGCCAGGGCTCCGTTTTATGCCTATGCAGACTAAAGCCTAATATATAATTTCAGGGCCGGCTGCATGGCTTGAAGCTATCCCTAGGCAGGTCAATGAAGGTCCTAGCCTGGTTTATGGGTCTCTCGGATGCCTCACACCTTTTTCCCCACCTTGTATACACTAAATTCGTAACATTGACATGTCATTAATTAGATTACAAATGATAATGTACTGGCTGCTGCTTTTAAAGTAATGAGCACTCTATTTATTAAGTACTGAGACTGTCAGGAACTTTTTTGCAGTAACCTCCATTGTTTTCTTAATTCGTCCCCAACCCTGGCCTCATCTGGACTGGGCCTAAATAACAGAGGGAAAAAAAAGAACATAGAGAGGCTTTGTATTGTTTTGGGAAATAACAACTGAAAGTCTTATTTTGTGGTAGAATTAACGGGCTCAGTTTAGTTTTGTTATTAGTTTTAGTAACAATCTGGACTGAGTAAGAGTTCCAGAAAAATGTAGCTCAAAATCCTTATGTTTTATTTTGCTATTGGGCCTCTTTTTCTTTTCAAAATATGTGATGATCAGTGTCTGTGTTGTCCAGTGAAACCCACCATGTCTTACTGAACATCAGTGGTCTAATCCTCCTAAACTATTTGGTCAGCTCTTTGTCTACTGTTTTGTTTTTGTCCAATCACTAGTTCAGCAAGGTCCAGCCAGACAGAAATTAGACACGCTCTCTTTTGTATGTGTAGATGCCAGCCTTCATT
Source organism: Polypterus senegalus (assembly GCF_016835505.1). NCBI lineage: Eukaryota > Metazoa > Chordata > Cladistia > Polypteriformes > Polypteridae > Polypterus > Polypterus senegalus. The sequence goes on along the minus strand of NC_053170.1, from coordinate 69,854,852 downwards.
CTAAGTAGGAACTGCCTTGCTTCTCTTGGGGTTTTACAATTGTCTTATCTGTGTATTTTTGTGATTGTCATGAGTTATACATAAATCATCATTTTTTATTCTTGTTTAATGTACCTTCATTTTTCTTTTTTTCTTCTTTCTTTTTTTTTTTGCTATTTGAACATAGCACAAAAATGTCATCATCATAATGCCTATGAGTGCCACAGCCATGCATACATCAGTTTCTTCTTAAGGCTGTTTTATGGATTTTGGTTTCCACTTCTTTTGTTTATTACTTTGAAATCATCTAGTTCATTTGTTTTGGGTTCTGATTTCTTAGACTTTTTATGAATCAAGTCCTATTATCTTCAGGCTACTTCTTTACTTACCCTTAAAAGACCTCTGTCTTAGTCTAGTAACTATATGTACATATATTGGTATACTTTAATAGAAAAATCAAATTAGTTCACAAAAACTTTGATCTTTACAGACCCTACAACTAATTTATTACCTTTTTCCTTTGTAGTGTTGCTGCAGATAGTTGCACTTAATGAGTATTGTGAAAAAGATAAACAGGAGGTGATTGCAAGAGACTAAGAGAATAAAGAGGGTAGAACCGAGGTCAAATGTGAATGTGTTAAGTTCAAGGGGCAAAGCAAATATGAAATGTGAAGATGAAATGAATGTTCAAAATCAGAATAAGGAATTCAACACTAGGCCTGAATTAAAGCTAATGCTAAGGATAGATATCAAGAATGCTTTTATCCATTAAAGAATACTGAATCATCAGAGACTTATACTGGAAAAGCAGTGACATCATCAAAAGGTGGTGTTCAAGATTACATGTGTCACACACATGCCTTTGGGAAGCAGTCAAAGGGGTTAACTCTGGGTAATGACACGTTGGACCAGGGGTTGGCAATGAGTACTAATGCCTGTTCTTCTCTTCCTACAGACCTCCATAAGGAAAGCCTGTTTGAATACGTCACTACCACCTCCAATTCTGATCTTACTTTTGGCCCCTGATCATGATCTCACGTCCACTTCCTGTCCTAAAACACACCTTTCTTGCCTTCCTGCTATAAAACCAAACCTACCTGTCATTTCACCTCAGTTCAGTGCATGTTTATGTGTGAGGACACAGTCCTTTGTGATTACTCATTGTTTCACTGTATATGGGGTCGATCCCCAAACATTTTTCTTGTGTTCTTGTCATTCTTACACATGATACTTGTCCGAATGCACCAAAAACAGCATTGTCTATAATTCCATCATGAAACGGAGATAAAATAAATCAACACAGTTGAAATTAAGACAAAACTCAGAACAAATGATAGGGAATAACATCCATATGTTGTAAACCTCCAAAGGATAAAGAAATGTCAACATAAAGAATCTCCTAAAGTTCAAATAAATAAATAGGCAGCATTACAACACAGTCATCATGATAGCCAGCCAATTTTATTTTGTTTTTGGAATTGACTCCTTAATTAAGTCAGGTTTATTCTCTGGTTTTAGTACACCCAGACCATTTGGACCTTCCTCATTTTAGAACAAGCTTTCCTTAAAACTAAATTCTGAATTGTTTTCCACCTTGTTATTTATTGAAAAGAAGTACGGGGTTATGACCCATGTTTTTTTTCTGTATATTTAGCATTTAGGTTCTTAACCAATTCCCACTCAAAAATAGTATTAGTAATCCAGCAGTCATAATATTAAACGCATTTAACTTTTTTATTCGAATGCCAGAGTGCACCAACTTAACAAAATTCATAGAGTCCAAAAGTGGTTATCTACTCAAGAAAAACAAATAGGGGATCACAAAAGTACGATATAAATAAACAGAATGCAACTCTAGCTGTTCAGCTGGGTATAAAGCGATGCATTGTCTAGTGAATATCTGTCAGTTGCCTATTAGTATTTGAGGCAAGCTCTTGTTCCTGCTTGCTTTCGATGTCAGGTAGCTCCCAATTTATTTACTGCCATGACAATGTAAATTAAAAAAAATCACTTGTGAGATCTGGAATACTGTCTGAAAGGAGAAGTCTGGGACCACCCAGTAAGAGCTCTCCTAGCAGCCTCAGATATTCTGGCTCTCCTGACCCCTAAACCTCACACACAAGGCCAGCCATACTTTGTGGTTTCATTTCTGTCTGCATTCCACAATACGATGCAGAGCTTCATGTGTTCTTGTGTTCTACTACAGAACCTTCTGATACCATGACTTCTTTCTGTCTTCAGTGCCCACGGAGTAATTGTTTCTAAGCAACCCTTTGATCACACACATCACAGCACACTCTAGCAAATGTTTTCCCACATTGGCTCTAAGGTTGCTCTAGTTACCAGTATATATTCCTCTGTTTGCAATGAAAACCCTGCCAAGACCAGCACTTTTTGTGTGCTAGCTCATTGCGCTTTCTGCCCCTGACAATCCCTTGGTAGTTTAGCAACCTGTCACAGTAACTATATTTGATAGTATTTTAACATATAACAGTAGAAACCTAAAGAATATAAAATCACCTAGACTTCATCATCATTAAAAATCACTTCAACATGGCCTACAGATTTGCTAAAAGATTTTCCATGTTCTTTATAGAAGATAAACATTACCTTAGTTTGGATTAATGACATCTTTTCTGACAAGTAGGTGGGCTTTCACATAGTAATTTTAGACTTCATTTAGACTTGAATTTCCAAAGTGGTTATCTTCCCCCATCTTGCTCTCTAAGCACATCCTACACTACTTATGAAATTGTGTTTTTCTTTTGACAGAAAATTACAATAGAAATGACATTGATAATGCTATTTGTTCTGTCTTCAGAATCAGAAGATGACAAGCAAAACTTTAACATTGGAAAAAACTGACCAGGCAATAAGATAACTTTTATCCAACACGTTAAAGCCAGACTCCATGTCATATATCTGAGCTAAATCTAAATAAAAGTTTTGCTTGAAAGGTGCATGAATACACATCACACTCATTTATCAGTCTCCTTTATTATTTTTTCATTATGTTTTCAGAGGCTCAATCCCACTTGCTTCAGAAGACTGTTGTTTATTCCCCAGTTCTCATTGCCTTTTTCAGCATTACCAATTTGACAAAATCTTTGCATACCTTAAATAATATTGCATACATGCTAATTCATAGGTATCTCCAAGGATAGTTCTGGAGGTTTCCAAAAAGATTTGTAAATGTCTAACTTGTGTGGGATTAGACTGTTAATCCTTCCTTATTGGTTTCATGGTATGTCTATCTATCTATCTGTCTATCTATTGTAGACACTAGGGGTCGTTGTTACCCTTTAAAGCCACCAGACAGACGTCAAGGACATACTTTAAAAGCACCAAGAAGATTCTTTAATAATATTCTTCAAATAAATTGCACAAAGCACCGCACACTCCACAATTCTCCTTAATAAATCAATAATCAATAATACAATAACCAATAACACAATCCTCGACTCCCAGCAGCTCTGTCGCACTTCCATAACACTGTCTATCTATCTGTCTATGCTCTCTATGTTAAGTGAATAGAAGGATGCATATTTAGTAAACAATGAAAGAAGGAGAAAATAGATTATATGCTAAAGAGCCTATTTACTAAAGTCCTGAAGTTTTCATTTTGTGTTTACATGGCACTAAACCCACAATCCAAAACTATGCAGTTGATAGGGCATCAATATACTGTATATTAAATACTGTATCAATATATCCCCAATGTTCTGATCACTACAGTAGTGTATGTATACATACACTGTTACTTTGCTTATAATTCATGCCTTAACAAAACTGAATGAGTTTTGGGTTATGCAGTGCTCACAGTAGCATTTGAAGCAATTAGCAATATTTTTGTGGGATACAGAGGCTGATGCAAAATAGTATGGGATGTAATTGTGGCAGTAGCAGAATCAGGTGTTGAGGCAAGTTTAAGCCTATTTTAAGGAAGTGTGAAATAGGATAATTTGGTTTTGTGCTGTACAGAAGTGGTGTGTGCCATTATTTTTTTGGCACTCGCTCTGATGTTCTTTAAGGAGATAATATGCATAGCATGTCAAATGCCCACTTGCTTTTCTCATGTTACTATGTATGATAAAACGTTTAATTATCTAAAGTGCTTTTTTCCTCATGTCAGAAATCAAAATCTGTAAGCCTAGCTATTTGTTTAATTTATAAGTGTATAATTTACATGAAGCTTACATCTTTATTGCTGTAAAGTATATTAGTTTTTTTTTAAGGTGAATAATGAAAACACCTTGAAACTGCCCAACATCCATTTGGGGATGAATGTCTCTTACAGTCTAGAATGTATGATTGCTGCAAGTCATTTACAGAGGGACTATCATCTTTTTTGGTGCATTTTAGGAATTTTTAGAAGGGAAGAAATTCAAGTCGAATGAGGAGGTTATTGATGCTGAGCAAGAATGGGTCATCATGCAGTCAAAAGACTTCTACTTTTCTGGAATTAAGATGCTTCCTGAGCATTGGAACAAGTGTATTGCAGTGGCAGGAGACTAAATATTGTGTAAGTCGTTTCAGTGTATGCAATAGATAAAGTATAGCTCATAAATTACTGCTTGTATTTGAACGTCCCTTGTATATAAGTTTTCAGACCTTTAGTTCACTCAAGGCCAGCTCAAACATAAATGAGAACTAAGCGGTTGCCCAGGGCTTCAAAGTAAGTTATGGAGGGGTGTGGCTTCAGGTGATTTTCCCTATTTTTACTCCACCACTATCCTGCTATTCAATTCAACATCTTTTTGCAATTCACATGGATCACCAAAGAGTAAAATGCTCTATTATCTGCAATAATATGAACAGCAATTGCCTTCAGGACTCTGTGGTTTGGGTGCACCATTTTCACTTTTGCCTAGGGCAGCAAAACGCTAGTCCTTAATTCTGTACTTTGGTAGAGGCCCCTTAGATAGCATTTACAGCCTTGAATCTACTTGAGTAAGTTTCTACAAAGTTTATACACCTGGATTTGGGCAGTAGATGCAAATTCTTCCTAGCAGACAACTCAAGTATTAATTAAATTAAATGGTAAGTGTTTTTAAGCTGCCAGCCTTAGGTTTATCCAGAGATGTCCTATGGGGTTTAAGTCTGGACTTTGGCTGCACCACTAAAGGACATTCAGAGACTTGTCCTGAAACCACTCAAGCTGAAAAATGAACTGTCACCCCAGTATGAGGTCACATGCACTCTGGAGCAGGTTTTTCTCAAGAACCTCTGTATATTTGGCTGCATTCATCCTTTCCTCAATTGTGACAAGTCACCCTGTCAATGCCCCGAGAAGCACTACCATAGCATGATGCTGCCACCACCATGCTTCACAATAGGGATGATAGGTGATGAGCAGTGTCAGGCATAGTGCTTGGAGTTCTGCAAAGAGAGTTTAATCTTGTTCCTCAAGTTCTCAGAGTCTAAATGGGCACTTTTACTCAAGAGTGGCTTCTGTGTAGCCACTGCAACATAAACTCCTAATTGACGGAGTGCCACTGAGACGGTCGTCCTTCTGTCAGGTTCTCCCATCTCAACAAAAGACTTGTGAAGCTCAGTTAGAGTTTCCATTGGGTTCTTGGTCCCCTTTCTGACCAAGGTCCTTCCTACCCAGTTACTCAGTTTGACCAGATGACCAGCCCTAGGAAGCGCCCTGTTGGTTACAAACTTCTGTTTCACAGTTATCTACGCCACTGTGCTGTTGGGAACACTTGAAGCTTTACAAATGACTTTTAGACTCTTGCTCTGATCTACAGTATGGCTCTCCTCAGATTTATCATGGTGGCCTAGAGAAAGGTCTTTGGACTTCTTGGCTGTTCTATGGTAGAACCTTATGAAGACAGGTAAGTGACTTTTTAAACGATTTCCAAGCAATTCAGTTTGCCAAAGATGGACTCTAATTAAGCTCTACATCTCGAGAATAATTAAAGCAAACAGGATACACTTCATCACTATTTTAAGTGCCACTGTAAACTGTCTGAAAGTATATTTGTTAAACAGTGTGTCAAACTGGTGTGTATGTGGCACCAAATCCTAATCCCCAATAAGAAGGGTGAAGCAGACCAGAATTAAGTAGAATGACTCAATTAACTGCTGAACATTGCAAAGGAAGGATTCATTGCAATGGTTTAGTAAAGCTAAACATTAGCTGCAGATAAATGTGTATGTAGTTTCTGAAACAGAACAAATACAATAACATTAAATAACTGTCACAAAATTAAAAGTCCTCAGAATACTAGGGTGTTGTACCGTGTTAGCCATTATGAATGTAGAGAAGAGCCAAGCAAAATGACACCTTTTATTGGCTAACTTAAAAGATTACAATATGCAAGCTTTCGAGGCCTGAAGAAGGGGCCTGAGTTGCCTCGAAAGCTTGCATATTGTAATCTTTTTAGTTAGCCAATAAAAGGTGTCCTTTTGCTTAGCTCTTCTCAGAACACTACAAACAGGTAATACCCACAAAGGTCAGTAGATGGTGGCAAAAATGAACAGAGCGCTATGACTTGCCTTCATTGGCAAAGGCACTGAATAGAGGTTACCAAATGCGTTAGCACTGTAAAGACATTAATAAGTCACTACTTTATCAGCCATTACCAGGTCTTATATATTAATAAAGAAACAACATTTCGGAATGTACTTTATATAATTTTAAATATTAAACTGAACACACTTTGACAGGTTGCCTGAACACGTTAGTAAAACATCAGGAGCTTTATCATTACTTGCAGAAAAATTGTTATATTTCTAATAAAATTAACAACAAAGCGGATAACTTAAGTCAAACAGATGCACAAAAAAACATAAAACAATCGAACAAATGTGGCAGCGTGCAGATTCCTGGAAGAACATTGTTTCTGTGTATCAGATACAGAAATAACACGGGTACATGCTCACGGATAACCTGTAAGCGTGATGACGCAACAGACAGTGTGCTCAGACCTTTGAACAATATTTATACTAATTTCTTATAGCTTGGTAACTTTAAATAAATGTGAGATTTTAATTTCTGATTTTAAACAAATCTGCAAATCTTTTGAAAGATTTTTTTCACTTTGTCATTATGAACTATTCAGTGTAGATCGATGAGCAAAAATGGCAAATGTATCCACTCAAAGTTAAATGTACAGCATAGTAAAGTGCACAGACAGTAATGGGGACAGAAAACTTTCTGGGTACACTTTATACGTATGATATACATTCAGATATTGGTAACTTCAGTTATGAAGACAAATTTATTTTTCATTTAGTTTATTTATGTTCTGTTTACCAGGATGGACCCTGAGGAGTTAAAAATAAAGTATACGACTTACATACATATTTTTTATACTTTACTTATATATATTTATTGACCTCCTGTATACACTCACCTAAAGGATTATTAGGAACACCATACTAATACGGTGTTTGACCCCCTTTCGCCTTCAGAACTGCCTTAATTCTACGTGGCATTGATTCAACAAGGTGCTGAAAGCATTCTTTAGAAATGTTGGCCCATATTGATAGGATAGCATCTTGCAGTTGATGGAGATTTGTGGGATGCACATCCAGGGCACGAAGCTCCCGTTCCACCACATCCCAAAGATGCTCTATTGGGTTGAGATCTGGTGACTGTGGGGGCCATTTTAGTACAGTGAACTCATTGTCATGTTCAAGAAAGCAATTTGAAATGATTCGAGCTTTGTGACATGGTGCATTATCCTGCTGGAAGTAGCCATCAGAGGATGGGTACATGGTGGTCATGAAGAGATGGACATGGTCAGAAACAATGCTCAGGTAGCCCGTGGCATTTAAATGATGCCCAATTGGTACTAAGGGGCCTAAAGTGTGCCAAGAAAACATCCCCCACACCATTACACCACCACCACCAGCCTGCACAGTGGTAACAAGGCATGATGGATCCATGTTCTCATTCTGTTTACACCAAATTCTGACTCTACCATTTGAATGTCTCAACAGAAATCGAGACTCATCAGACCAGGCAACATTTTTCCAGTCTTCAACTGTCCAATTTTGGTGAGCTCATGCAAATTGTAGCCTCTTTTTCCTATTTGTAGTGGAGATGAGTGATACCCGGTGGAGTCTTCTGCTGTTGTAGCCCATCCACCTCAAGGTTGCGCGTGTTGTGGCTTCACAAATGCTTTGCTGCATACCTCGGTTGTAACGAGTGGTTATTTCAGTCAAAGTTGCTCTTCTATCAGCTTGACTCAATCGGCCCATTCTCCTCTGACCTTTAGCATCAACAAGGCATTTTCGCCCACAGGACTGCCGCATACTGGATGTTTTTCCTTTTTCACACCATTCTTTGTAAACCCTAAAAATGGTTGTGCGTGAAAATTGAAGTAACTGAGCAGATTGTGAAATACTCAGACCGGCCCGTCTGGCACCAACAACCATGCCACACTCAAAATTGCTTAAATCACCTTTCTTTCCCATTCTGACATTCAGTTTGGAGTTCAGGAGTTTGTCTTGACCAGGACCACACCCCTAAATGCATTGAAGCAACTGCCATGTGATTGGTTGATTAGATAATTGCATTAATAAGAAATTGAACAGGTATTCCTAATAATCCTTTAGGTGAGTGTATGTCTACATATTATTATCAGACTTTTCACAATAGATCTAGCATGGGGAAATATTTAATGAAGACAAAATGAGTCTCCAACCAGAATTTACACTGATGTATCTATATTTTTTATCACAGTGAAGTAAATACTGTAGAGGCTTCTCCTCACCCTTAAAACACTTCAAAAACACTTTCTGCAACTTCATTGAACTTGGAGTCATATTCCAAAATACACCAGAGAGACAGAGAGAAAGATAAACAGCTAGACTGACACATTTCCAAGGATTGACTGCATTTCAAATAGAGCAGCCTGGCATATTCAATTTCTGTTGTTACTAAAAGTGTCTTACCAAATGTTCATTGGTCTGATTGCATTCATCTGACAATTTATACACATTTTCTCTGATATTTCTTCTGCTGAGGTACATATATAGCAATCAAACTCTCATTAAATTTCTTGATAACATTCTTTTGTGTGTCTCACTGCAAGGTTTTCAAACTACCAGACAGAGGAGCCTGAGCTCTTTGCTTGTAAATGTCTGAAAGTATAGCTTAGGTCATTTCTTATACAGTAGCTCAGAGACTTTACTCCCAAATCCCAAAGTAACCTCCACAGGTGAGCTACACATCTCCATTAGCAATTTAATTTTCAAGTAAATAAATAAAAATATTGTTGAATACTTATCAGTAGACTAAAATACCTAGGCTTTGAAAAAAATGACATTTATTCTCAGGGGAGTATGTACTTGAAATGGGAATAAAAATAGCAATGATCTATCAACAATGCATGTTTCCAAAATGAAAGTAAGCAGTGTGTTCAAGGAAAGTGAAAGTTCAATAACTTAACCACAACAGCAAACATAAGCTAGAGGTGAAAATTGGGCAGGCTGCATCTTTAACAGATAGAATTTTCCCTGGAGTGATATGCATGGAGAGGGAAAAAAAACCTCATTCATTATTCATTTAATATTTTCTGAAGCCAAGGACTGTGGAGTGACAGTTAAGCTCGGCTCATCTCCCTTGCTGATGTAAAAGGTGCCTCTTGTTAAAAAGAAAATCATGGTAAAAAGGCAAAAAGACATCACAGACAAAAATTTTAAAAAGTATGATATAATGCTATGCATGCAAGACAGTGTGACCCAACCTTTGGAAAAAAACTATGTCCAGCAATAAGCAGTTTATAAATATATTATGGCTGTTAGATGAGATCCATGATAAACTGAAAGAAAAATCTACTCTTGTCCGTCTTTCTTGAATGGGTCATCAGGTAAGAATATGTTGGATAGGCTCTGCTGCTTTCAATCCAATTGGATGAGCCTTGTTGACCTCTGAGATGAGTATCACATCTTCTCTGACTAAATGATAAATGCTGAATTTGGCCAGAAGGATAATTCTGTTATATATAGAGAGAGTTGAAAATTGTTTTAAACTTGGGGTTTTGTAAATAAATAAAAGCTAATTTTCAAAATGATGAACAGCATATTATATTTATTTAAGTCTTTACTGATTCATACTGGGCCTTGATGGCTGCATTGAAAAGCTTCATAGAAGATACAATTTAAATTGCTTAAAGTTTCAACATAATGTAATTCTTACACTAAGGCTGCAACATTGGAATAAAGGACAGATTATATTGTTCTTTTTAAATCAATTTTTTGTCAAACTCTTGATCTTTACTTTATATTTTAATCTTGTCCTGAAAACCTGAGTAATAGAATTGGAATTCAGATACCACTTTTACCCCAAAGCATGATGTGAAGATCCTTTAATCATTTTTTGTTTTAATTATTATATTTTTTAAACAAAAATCTGCATGTTATCACTTCCAATCCTCTTTTATTATTATAGCAGATACTTCATCAACCACTTCTTTATTCAGACAACTTCCATCTGGTTTTGCTGCCACAGAGAAGTCACCATAATTTCAGTTTAATATGGTGCTTCATTTTATCTCCATTAACTTTAATTTTTCATTACTCCATCCTCTTTTTAGTTGTATTAAACTAAATTGCATTAGATGATAATACTAAACAGCATATTTTGGATGCAGATGATCATAAAAAATGTTGTTTGATATTTAGAAGTACATTATTTAGTTTTGACTTCCTGGGTTAGGTCTACAGCTATGAAGTGTCTGGTTACTCCACTAAATTGGTATTTTCAGGTTCAAAAGAGATCTTCTGATTGACAGCTGGCAAAGTATATATTTACAGATTTGCAAATAACATTAAAAAATTGCATTTGTCATAGTCAATACTAATAAAATATATTATTTCATTTTAATTGTTTATTATTTAAGTTATTTTGTTTTTTAAATGAAAAAGCTTTATTATAAAGTATCCCATTTATGTATTGCATCCAGGGTTACATTTCTCCATTCATCCTAAAAACATAACAATGCAATGCAAAGGTGACAACATGAGATAGAGTTGAACTGCAGATATAGACCAAAGCAAGACGCATTAAAATTATATTAAATGTATTGTCACCAGTGGGGACTGGGGACATCTTAAATGATCGGGTGCTGGTAATTTCCCACCAGAACACAAGATGGAGCTATTTACTAATATCTTTTCTCTTCTTCCCTCTGCAGACCGCAAGATTGATGGCTTTACGATCGTTGACATCACTTCTGGTGTCCATCTTACACTACCCACCCCTTTGTGCCAGAAGTCGTTTTTACTGGAAGATTTGCCATGTTGAATCAATCACTCCTGAGACTTGAATCTGCGAAGATGTTTCTTTTCTGTTTTCAACACACTTATAGCTTGTGTTTTATTTCTATTATATGATTGCTTGTGGGTTTTCTATATATATATATATATATATATATATATATATATATATATATATATATATATATATATATATATATATATATATATATTTGTAGCTAGAGATCCACAAAGGGAAAAAATGAGTAATGTATCTTAAAATAGTTTTTTATTCCTAAGCTTTCAACAACCTACCAGGTGTCATCATCAGAGGAAAACAATTAGACATACAGGAATCAAAGGCAATATATAGCAGGTGAAGGGTGGGGGAATAGGGGGAGGTCATGGGGGGGTAATAAGATGGGGTTCAGAAGTTGTTGGTCATAAAGTGTTTTTATTTATTTGGATGTTCTTCTTTTTAAGCCTGTATATGCGGTTCAAGCCTAAGTATCTGTTAATGGTGTTTTCATTAGGGAGCCAAGATTCAGCCAGCTCTCTGGCACTCTTAGTATTGTCACTAAATATGACTTTCACAGTGTCCCAGTTAAACGTGTGTCTGGTGGAACTTGTATGTGTGTAAATCAGTGACTGTGGATCTTTCCTTCTGATGGCATTGAAATGTTGCAAGTGTTTTAGATGCTTGTCTAAACACAGACACTTGAACTTGAACCTATATATATATATATCTTATATATAAACATCTGTGGGTGTCTGTCTGTTCAGCCCGGAACTGACAGACGGAGTCAGGGTAAGGGCTCCATCTTTGAGGAAACAGAAACTCGCTTAGCCGCTAATACATAAGCGAAACAAACACATTGGCAAACTAAACCTCCTAGGAGAGAGATGCCCAGAGTAGTTCCTTTCAATTACCTGACATCTTTACATTTCAATTTCCTTTCAATAGTTTCTAGGACCCCGGGCTTTTTACAGCAAGGGCTTACACAGCTAGTATATATATATATATATATATATATAGTACTATGAAAAGGATTTACCCCTTTTCGAAGTTTACACATTAATTTGGCTTTTTTGACATTGATATCAGAAAAAGACTCATTCTTGTCAAAGTGAAAACAGGTGACTGCAAGAAATCTATATTATTTTCAGGATATAAAAACTTAGTAAATGATCAAATAAGTATTGACCCCTTTTAGTTTGACACCCAGAAATCATCACTGGTTCAGTCATTGGGTTTTAGAAGTCACATAATGGTTTAATGGAGATTACTTGTCTCTTGTCAAGGGTTTTCAATTGCTTGTAGTATAAATGCACCTTATCTAGAAGGTCCAACTTGTGGTGAAGTCAGCATTATGGTCTAACCTACACAGTGAAGACAAAAAGAACCCTTAAAACAACTTTGTGAAAAGGTGACTGACAAGAACCAGTTAGGGGATAAATACAAGAAAATATGCAATTCAGTGAAGGTCCATTGAATTCCAATTAATTTATTCATTAATAAATGGAAAGACTATAGCACAGCTGTTAATCTGTCCAGAGCAAGCCTCCACAAAACCAGAGTAATCGTTCAAGAAGAAGACTAGTGAGCGACTGCACTAGGAGACCTAAGATAACTTAGAAGGAATTACAAGCTACAGTCAGCATGTTGTAGAGACAGGTGCTTCCCTGGTTGTAGATTTATAGGAGGGTGGCAAAAAGAAAGCCATTGTTAAAAGTAAAAACTGCACATGGCATCTATAATAGAATTCTCCAGAAAGTATACAGGAGACTATGAAGTCAACTAGAAAAAGGTCTGATGGTCTGATGCAACCAAAATGTAATGTTTTGGTCATCAGACTAAATGACATAGCTAGATAGCAAAATTCTGCACATTATCAAAAGACACACCATCCCCTCCCAAGATGCATGGTGGAGGCAGCATCATGCTGTGGAAATGCTTCTCTGCAGCAGGCCATTGTAGGCCTGTGAGGGTAAAGGGTAAAATGAATGCAGCGAAACAAAGGGAAATTCTGAAGAAAAATCTGATGCCCTCTGGAAGAAACATGCACCTTGGGAAAAGATTTGTTTTTCAGCAAGTATAAAAGCAAAGCTACACATAAAAAACTTAAAAATGACAATGTTAATGTTATGGAGTGGCAGAGTCAGAGTCCAGATCTCAATCTAGTAGAGAATTGTGTCTGGACTTGAATTACTACCAAAGGTACATCTACTAAGTACTGACCTATTTAATTGGAATCAGTCATATTCTGGTTTAAGATTACTTACTACAGATCTGATTTCAATTTGATATTAAAAAGGCTTTTTCTGTTGATCAGCATCAAAAAAGACAGATAACATCCACTTTGACTCAATGTTGTACAGCAATAAAATGTGAACATTTCCAAGTGAGTGAACACTTTTTATAGGTCCTTACTATGTACACTGTATATTCTTTATACCAAATATGTGGCATTTCAATTTTTGAAGTTTGCAAATAAATTGTAGACCTTGTTGTTATAACAGGATGGCTTGCTTGCCACTTGTTTATTGACTTACTGAAGTAACTGGGATAAAAGAGGCATCTTTTTAATGCATGTACATTGACAGTTCATTTACATAAAAAACACATCCACAGAGTCTAATAGATCTCAGCCTTTATTCGGCTCACATTCTTTTCCATCCTTTGAGACAAATGCAAAAATAATCCAAAAAGACAGTCTTCCAAAATTGGCAAAACATTTTGAATATTCAGTTTAATGTGCAGAAAAGTAAAGTGCTTCACTTGGGCAAAAGGAACATTAATTAAATTCAAATGATGGGTGACACTGTCTTACAGGATGAAACCTCTAAAAAGATGTTGGAGATTATTGTTGGCACAAATTTTTCATTGTGTGGGCAATGTACAGAACAAATTAAAAAGACAAATAATATGTAATGGATGCAGTGTTAAACTTGAATATAAATTCAGGGATATTCTGCTCAGACTCTATAATGTACTAATAAAAGCTCATCTGGAGTGCTGTGTGCGGTGCCGGTCACCACACTAAAGAAAAGATACTCTTGAAAAAAGAAACTCTTGAAACTTTACAGAGAAGAACAATCAAGTACATCCCAGTACTAAAGGGCATGTTTTTAAAACTCTCAAAAGTGTTCATAAAATTGATCCATCAGAATTCTTTCATATTTAAACAGTGATCTGCATACTCTGGAACATTGAGGCCAATTAATGTAAAGTTCCTTTAAGAAGTCAGAAGGGCACATCTTTACACAAAGAGCAGTGAGAATCTGGAACTAACTATAATGATACGTCATTGAAGCAGAAACCTTGAGAACCTTTGTAAGTATCTGGAATTGATATTAAAACAAATTAGCTAAACAGATAGTCTTGATTAAATTAAACTTCCTCATTTATTTGTGAAAAATCTCATGTTCTTGTATTCACTTACTTCTGGATAGGGAATCCCGAGATTCCCAGACATTTTTCATTCCCGCATTCCCGGGAATGGAACTGCTGTAATTCCTGGGAAACCGGGAACAGCCAAGCTTGCATATATAGCGTGTAAAAGTGTAAAAATCGATCAAGAAATAACAGAGTTATAGTTGAAAATAATTAAGTGGCACGGTTTTTTGGCCCACGGTGTAGTTGTTGCCGATTAATTCAGTCAACAACAGACCAGCAGCAGTCCTGGCTCCCACTAAGACCGAGCACAGTGGACTGGGAGGTGTCTGCACTCTGCAGCTCACAAATGCTGGGACGGGGCAGACTTCATTGACGTCTGTCAGACAACAGCTTTGAACAGCAACTTGAAATTGCAACGCGTCAGTCTGTTGCATCCGCATTATCTGTGCCAAGAAACTTGCTATCACAGAATGATGACAAGAAACTGGATGCATCAGTAAAAGCTGCATAGGTAGTGTTTCAGAGCAACATCATCCAATGTCAAATATACTAAATTATTTGTAAAATAAATTTACAGTTTAAAGTAAGTCTCACGTTAACCACTTGTGTAACAAGGTGTTCCACTAGCAGGACACTGCCATATTTCAATGTTTTTTGTGTATGATGCAATAAACCCACAGATCAATCAAAAGCAATAATGGCAGCTTTACATACCCAAATAAATCTTAAGTTTCCATGTCATCTATTCTCTTTCATTATTTAACATTTGCAATTTGCACACATATACCTCCAGGCGAGCACCACATCACATCTGAGTTACTCTCCTTTTATCAAATATCCCACCTATGTCAAGCCACACATATTGAAATACTCATTACCACTGGATAGCTGCCTAATCATATTTTTATATTTTTCTTTTTTCTTTCTTCATCTTGTAAAGAACTTTGAGCTACATAATTTGTATGAAAATGTGCTATATAAATAAATGTTGTTGTCTGTGATTAATCATTTGTACTATATGTCACAGCTCTGTGTAAATGGCAGCAAATATAATGCCTTTGTAACAGCTCATCTTTTGCTCCATTATGCACACATTTTATGTCAGATTCTGAGCAAAGTTTTGACTTCAC
Organism: Polypterus senegalus; assembly: GCF_016835505.1. Lineage (NCBI taxonomy): Eukaryota > Metazoa > Chordata > Cladistia > Polypteriformes > Polypteridae > Polypterus > Polypterus senegalus. Next base: position 69,839,132 of record NC_053170.1, on the reverse strand, counting down.
TGAGAACAACATGTTTGGTGAAGGATTCAAGACTATGCTTGATTCATAAGTATAACATAGTATGACTTATAATTGTTCAAGCATGGGCGGCACGGTGGCGCAGTGGTAGCTTCCCGGGTCCTCCCTGCGTGGAGTTTGCATGTTCTGCCCGTGTCTGCGTGGGTTTCCTCTGGGCGCTCCGGTTTCCTCCCACAGTCCAAAGACATGCAGGTTAGGTGGATTGGCAATTCTAAATTGGCCCTAGTGTGTGCTTGGTGTGTGGGTGTGTTTGTGTATGTCCTGTGGTGGGTTGGCACCCTGCCCAGGATTGGTTCCTGCCTTGTGCCCTGTGTTGGCTGGGATTGGCTCCAGCAGACCCCCGTGACCCAGTGGTTGAATTCAGCGGGTTGGAAAATGGATGGATGGATGGATGTTTAAGCATGCGGTTTTACAGTTCAAGTATCATGGGTTCAATTATCATACCCGGAGGCTGTCTGCTGCACGTTCTCCCTGTGTAAGTTTTCTGAGCAGTGCTCTTTCAGTTTCAACTTAGAATACACCGGCAATGTTTCTTAGCGTACCGATGAGTACTTGTACTGAGTACTGTCTCTCAAACTCTAACACATCTCATCAACTACTCACCCCAATGAATGTCATTGTATCACACCACTTGCATCACTGTGTCATGAGCATTTGAGAAAAAAAGTCTCAACTAATGACTAGTTTGCAGTATAAAACCCACCAAAAGGATACACCACGCCATGCACTATCATAATCATGCTTGTTTCACCCCCAGCTCCCCCACCAACACCAATCTCCCGGGTTGGGAGAAATAAGCACAAATACAGAAGGGAAATAAAACTGAACAGCGGCCAGGGTGTCAGGGAGGTTGAAGGGAGCACAGTTAGAAATGGGATTAAAAAGTCTTGCAGGGCTGTGTCAATCCCATTGGTGGCGACGTGGGGGAGAATTATACTGTGAACAATTCTCATATGCTCACGAGCCAGTGATAGCTTCCTGCAACTCAAAAGTGGCAGAGAAATACGTGTTTAGTTGTATTTGTCTGTATGAGTAGTTCTGTACAGAGAACTACCAGGCACAATACTGTCCTAACCCTCATAGCGCAGTACTGAAAGAAGCTGGTACGAAAATGTGTGTATGTACTTAGTTTATTCCAGATGTAAAATGCGAGAAAAAGGCAACAGCAACAAGAAAAATAAATTAGTCACTGAATTTCCGTAGAGCAACTGCTACAAAAAGCAAGGGATGATTGGTGAATTGTGGCGCAAAAACCCCAATCTAGAGTACAAAATATAAGCTTCCTCTGTATTGAGCGGTAAACGAAGCTATTCTAAGGACTGGCATGAAGAATAATCTTGAAAGTAAAGTTTTGGATGAGTACATACCTAAACGTATATAGCTACAAAACGTTTACTCATTGTTTGTGTATATGTTTTTTTTCCTTCTAAAAATATGCTGCAATGCTTGTTTTCAGTAAAAGTTTCCAAAAAAGGGACAAAGTGTTTCCAACCAGGGGGAAACCTGGTGCCAGATACTATAACTTTGCAATGCTATGGGATATGAAATCTAAACTTGTCACAATAATTGATTTAGGTGATACTGATGTAAACTGGGGTTTTTAATCATATAAATGCATTAAAAAATGTAACTGTTGTACTCTCCCCTCTTAAGTCTTTTGCAGCTTCTTTATTAAAATAAATGAGTAATAGCCATTTATTTATAGGTATGTAACTTTCGTGCAATAATGGTAAAAAAACCCTTTAATGCATAAGGGGTTAAACCTTTTAAAACTTTGAAATTATGAAAAATTACGCAAATACCATTAATGATATTTAAATGTTAGAAAATGTTACTGTTTTAGTTTGTTTGTCTGTATTTTAATCGTAGTAAAATAAGTACATTCTTATTTTAACAGGTTGAACCCATGACGCTTGAACTGTAAAACTGCATGCTGCAACAATTCAAAGTCATACTTGGCTGTACTTACGAATCAAGCATAGCCTCGAATCCTTCAGCAAAAATGTTGTTCTCAATGTACTCAAAACTTTGCTAGAAAATGTATGTAGAGTGACATACAGGTGCAACTGATTTAAAAGTTGTACTCTTTTCTGTTATTTGCTTTATCAAAGAAATACATATGAATTTTTGATTTAAATATTTTGTCTCACTGGTATGTGTGAGGTGCAATACAGATCTGCTTAGACCTCCGCAATACTGTTTGTACAGGCAGCAATAAGCGCCTGGCCCCTGTGTTGTTTGTGCAGACTATACTGAGCATCGGTTGTGCTGACAGGAGCGATTATCAGATATGTAAAAGAAAAAATACTGTAGACAAAATATACAAGTTGAGATAACCTTTTTTAATGCTAAACCTGAAGCATTAAATAATCTGTGTTTAAAATTATAAAGGAGTAGTATTTCTCTTTCTGTTTTAAGGATAGGTGACATGCAAGACAGATGCTTCCTCTAAACCCACTTAACAAGGCCAGGAGGCAACTGTAGCCCAGGAAGCAATTGAATGGTTTTTTTTTTACTTTGGTTATATTCTTGAATAAAAGCACACGTGTTTGTTTGATATTTGGACAAAGGTCTTCACACATTATACACTTCATGTCATTGTTATTTTAACATGAAAAAAGTTTCTCTTTTAGGTATGTGTTCAGCATTTCTTGCCTCATGTTTAATTTCATCTTACACTGACCCAGATCTTTGTAGATACGGAAAAAACATGAAATGCATGTGCTCCAAATAACGCTATACTGTATTATTTACCCTAAACAACTCCAGGCACCTCACACCCAGATAAGCACACTTGCACTCTGAGAACTTTGTGACTGACTTCTGCTCTGTCAGTGGGGGTTTTGGGGGTTAGCAGGTGCTTGCTGCTTGTGCTGATCAACACATTTTCAAAGCAAAAGACGCTGATGAGGAGAGGTGCAGAGGGATTTAAGGTAGGCCGGGATTATGAGTTTTTTCATTGGCTTCAGGGATTCTAGTGATAAGGGACATATCATTCATATTTTTCTTGTGTTCTGCTTTTTTTATGCATTATTTACTTTTATTAGCATTTGTTAGTATCATTACGGTAATGTAATCACATTTCCATTGTGTGTATTTATTTTCCTCCTGCTGCCACCATTTTATGTTGTTGTTTGCATGGCCGCTGCCACTTTTGTTTGTCATATTCTGTAAGATGGATGCTCACTCAGAAAGTGTCCACAATTTAACTTGCTAAAGGAAAGACCTTGTTAAAGAAGCCTCAGCCATTCAAACAAACATTATTTAAGGATGATTCTGCTCTTGAGTTTGTTTTTGGATTTGACCTTCACATTTTTGATGAAAGATTTAATTTTTGTTTTTGAATGGAGTTTAACTGAGGTTAATGAATATTCTATTGTATTGCTCTAAAGAAAGACTTCTTCGTATTTCATATTTATCTTCGCCAAACAAAATCACACCAGTAAGGAAATGTCTACATCCTATTTTTTTATTGGGGTTGGCTAATTCTTTTTTAATATTTATTTTAAATACAAGGGTTTTTCCTGTGGGGAGAAACATTTCTTGTGTAATTGCTGAATCATGTATGTAATAATGGGCTCATCAGGAAACACCTATGGTTGATATCCTAAAATGCAGGGTTTGATTTCAATTTATTTACATGAGAAACACAGCAAAACATCTGAAAACAAATAACAGTCATGTTAATAAAATATTCTGACCATTTTCAATCTAAATAAGGAGTATAAAGAATACCTGTTTCATCTTTATCTGTTGCAGAGGCACTCTGCAGTCAGAGATATATTTTTTTTCAGCATCTTAGTATGTAATGGCCAAGCATTGTTTTTTATATAAATTAATAATATATTTTTGTTATCTCAGAATAAAGCCCTGAAGGTTTGCATTAATGCATTACTTAAAAAAGATGTTAAAATCAAATGGCCAAATTTGCACTCATCCTGCCCGTACTAGAACAGCACGGCACAGTCTGTTCCATTTTACATAAAAATTGCTCATCAAATTAAATAATTTGCTATATTTACCAAGTGCTTAATCTAATACATTACCTGATTATAAATTACAGCTCTGTCTTGAAAGATATTACAAACACTGCTATCAGTAAGATGAATGCAGCATGTAGTTATAATGCTTATACAGTATTATAGCGATATGTTTCCTTAAACACTGGGACACAGCTGAATAATCTTTTATTTATAAAATGAAAAGAAATAATACAAAAAACTGTGTTTAAAACATTGTTCATTATTGTTGAATAAATAACAGTACTTACAGTGGCTTGGTTTATTTAAAAGAACAATGATGTAATTGCACTTTTGCACAGTGTTCTGTATGATTGATCATGTAAGATACCTTGTCATGTATCTGATTGTTTTGTTACTTTATAAACTGCTCAAAAAAATTAAAGGAACACTTTGAAAACACATCAGATCTCAATGGGAAAAAGAAATCCTCCTGGATATCTATACTGATATAGACTGGGTAATGTGTTAGGAACGAAAGGATGCCACATCGTTTGATGGAAATGAAAATGATCAACCTACAGAGCCCTGAATTCAAAGATGCCCCAAAAATCAGAGTGAAAAAATTATGTGGCAGGCTAGTCCATTTTGCCAAAATTTAATTGCAGCAACTCAAAATTGTACGCAGCACTTTGTATGGCCCCTGTGTTCTTGTATACATGCCTGACAACATCGGTGCATGCTTCTAATGAGATGACAGATGGTGTTGTGGGGGATCTCCTCCCAGATCTGGACCAGGGCATCACTGAGCTCCTGGACAGTCTGAGGTGCAACCTGGTGGCATTGGATGGACCAAAACATAATGTCCCAGAGGTGTTCTATTGGATTTAGGTCAGGAAAGTGTGGTGGCCAGTCAATGGTATCAATTCCTTCATCCTCCAGGAACTGCCTGCATACTCTCACCACATGAGGCCAGGAATTGTCGTGCACCAGGAGCCACTGTACCAGCATAGGGTCTGACAATGGGTCCAAGGATTTCATCCTGATACCTAATGGCAGCCAAGGTGCCTTTGTCAAGCCTGTAGCGGTCTGTTTGACCCTCCATGAATATGCCCCCCCAGACAATTATTAACCCACCACCAAACTGCTCATGCTGAATGATGTTACAGGCAGCATAATGTTCTCCATGGCTTCTCCAGACCCTTTCACTTCTGTCACGTGCTCAGGGTGAACCTGCTCTCATCTGTAAAAGCACAGGGCACCAGTGGTGCATCTGCCAATTCTGGTATTCTATGGCGAATGCCAATCGAGCTGCATGCTGCTGGGCAGTGAGCTCAGGGCCCATTAGAGGACTTGGGGCCCTTGGGTCACCCTCATGAAGTCTTTCTGGTTGTTTGGTCAGAGAAATTCACACCAGTGGCCTGCTGGAGGTCATTTTGTAGGGCTCTGGCAGTGCTCATCCTGTTCCTTCTTGCCCAAAGGAGCAGATACTGGTCCTGCTGATGGGTTATGGACCTTCTATGGCCCTCTCCAGCTCTCCTAGGGTAACTGCTTGTCTCCTAGAATCTCCTCCATGCCCTTGAGACTGTGCAGGGAGACACAGCAAACCTTCTGGCAATGACACATATTGATGTGCCATCCTGGAGATGTTGGACTACCTGTGCAACCTCTGTAGGGTCCAGGTATCACCTCGTGCTACCAGTAGTGACACTGACTGTAGCCAAATGCAAAACTAGTGAAGAAACAGTCAGGAAAGATGAGGAGGGAAAAATGTCAGTGGCCTCCACCTGTTAAACCATTCCTGTTTTGGGGGTCATCTCATTGTTGCCCCTCTAGTGCACCTGTTGTTAAATTCATTAACACCACAGCAGCTGAAACTGATTAACAACCCCCTCTGCTACTTAACTGACCAGATTAATATCCCATAAGTTTCATTGACTTTATGCTATACTCTGATTAAAAAGTGTTCCTTTAATTCTTTTGAGTAGTATATTTTATTATTGTATGCTTTGTTTTTTAATCTAGCCACTAGGGGGCAAAACCAGCCCAACTTGGTTCCAAGCCCAAATAAATAAAGGTAGTGTTGGGAGACAAAGTCAGAGAGGTGAGATTGCGTTGGTTTGGACATGTGCAGAGGAGAGATGCTGAGTATATTAGGAGAAGGATGCTAAGGATAGAGCTGCCAGGCAAGAGAAAAAGAGGAAGGCCTAAGAGAAGGTTTATAGATGTGTTTTGAGAGAGGACATGCAGGTGATGGGTGTAACAGAACAAGTTGCGGAGGACAGAAAGATATGGAAGAAAATGATCCGCTGTGGCGACCCCTAATGGGAGCAGCCGAAAGAAGAAGAAGTCAGGAAGGACAAAAGGCAATAAAACTTAAGCTGAAATTTTAATGATGAAATCAATCCAATCAGTTTTGTAAAATGTTAGTACATACCCTGTAGATGATGCCAAGGGCAGACTCAGCTATGTGGCAGAAATGAGAATATAGAGATGGATGTGTGGAGATACAAAAAAGGACAGAATTATAAAAGAGACAAAAAATGAGACAACAAAAGGTAAAACAAAATGGGAGTAAAAGAACAGGGGAATATAAAGCGGAGGAGGCCAAAGCAGAAGCCAATCAATAAAGTAAAAGAAGACGAAAGACTGAACTGTTTGGATCCCACATAAAAGTGGGAAAAGATGAAGAGGAAGAAGAAGAAGATTGTATGCTTTGTTTTTAATTATGTTCTTGTATAATACACTACCGTGGCTGTTTGTTTGTCTGTCCAGAATTTTAAATCACCTGCAGCTCGCAAACCGTTTGACCTGAAATTTGGTACATATATCCACTTTCAGGGTGATGATTGACATCCAAGGTTATTCCTCTTTTTATTTTATTGTAAAATCAACTCTCACCAGCGGCCAGCAGGGTGGCCATGCGGCGCATGCGTATGGGCGCCGTTCTCATCCCTACCACCTTCACCGTTACTTCCCCTAACTCTTCATATCTTAAATCATTCTTGAGGCAGATTGAAGACTTAAGTGCCAGCTTAAGTGAAAAATTAAAGAAAACATACTAAGTAATTGCAACACAAACACTGACCTAATCAATTTTAAAGCAAAAAGATGCTGACGAAAGAAGAGAAGAAGTGGGCCGCTTGGGTGGAGAAAAGAAGAGCAGCTCTGGAAGCAGCAAGCGCATCAACCTCTGAGCAAATGAATGCTAAACGTACAGAGAAAGAGTATGAAAACTATGAATGCTCAAGTCAACTGATATGTACATGTTATATGATTTTTTGAGTTTTAAAACACAATCATTTGTTTTTAACTAAAATATATTCTGCATTTTGTTTATAAATGTGTATTGCCATTAACTTTTATAAGGGAAGGGGAGTATCCTTCCATTTTTCTAAACTCTACTATTTTTTCTTTATTGGGATCTTAAGCCTGTCTGTCCAAGCAGCACAATGTAGGATCCAGTCCTGGTTGAGATGGCAGTCTATTGTATATAGTACTCCTAAAAGCGTAAATCCAAAAAGATTCACTGAGTTTAATCTAACTTTGGTCTGCAGACTGTTTTCACAAAGAGTAGATTTAGGGACATAGAAGCCGTAAATAATAAGGGAATGTATGAACCACAACAGAGAAGAGTGAACAGCAATTCATGTTTTGTACCCAGTACTGTCCACTTTAATTGACATGGGTTATAAACACATTTTGGTCATCTTCCTATAGGGCAGGGTGATTGACCTTTTGAACAGTAAGCACCCAATAATGTCCTTACCTCGTCATTTCGAAATGCTGATAGTTAGCACTAACTGCGCTTTACTGTATTGCTTATTAACTTTGTACTTTTATTTCAAGCTGCATATACGATGGCTTGTTTTATAAGTTGTTATTTAAGTTGTTATATTGTTATATAAGTCCTTGAAACATGTCAGCCAGATCTATACTTCACCACATGTAAAAGGGAGAGGATGCCTGTGATACTGATGGACAAGATTCCAGTGATACTTTGTTTTTCCCTAATGCAATGCCTAATTAGGCTTTGTGATTGCTTTTCTTTTTTATATTTGGCTTCTGTATAATTTATACTGATTGGTTCATTCTGTTTTTTCTAATTAATCTATTGGTGGTTATGTTATCATTCTTATATTTTTATTTTTATATATGTCACATAGATATTTTACTTTTTCTTGGCACTTTTTATTTTTAATTTTTATTGTGGCTGTTATGTTGGTTACTAGACACGTTAGATAATCTAAAAATAAGAGGGTAGTACATTAGTTCTTGGTTATATCTTATATTTTGCATTTAGGTATTCTATTCTTGTACTGTATAAAAATATTTCATTATAATTATTTGACTGTTGTGTTTTGATATGTATCCTTTACCTTATTTATAAAATTCCTTATTATAGTGTGTTATTTCTTTATTGTAAACTGTGTTTTTAATTTTAACTAAATATACTGATTTCCATCCATCCATTATCCAACCCGCTATATCCTAACTACAGGGTCACGGGGGTCAATCCCAGCCAACACATGGCGCAAGGCAGGAAACAAACCCTGGGCAGGGTGCCAGCTCACCACAGAAATATACTGATTTATGTTTCAAATTATGTAGTTGTTAGGTTCTGCTTACCTTTTTGTGTTATTGTTTTATAAGTTGCCTTGAATGAAGTCATCTACTAAATAATTAATGATACAAAAATATATTTAATCCCTGTGATTATCAATTGAGTAACTAATCTCTTCTAATGCTTCCATTTTTGATTTATAAATGACCAATTTCCAATGCCATTCTTTAAAAATAGTAGTGCTCCAAACATTCCATTTCACGTGGAACATTTCACTAGTCTTGCATATTTAAGCAGCAGAAAAAATCACCTACTGCTGGCTGCAGATCATTTACTTCAAGCATATTTTGAATCGGATCTTGGTTTAAAAATAGCACTGAACACATATTCATTCAATTCAAGTGAGCAGACACTGAAATGTACTAAATCAAAGAAGACTTTAGGTTTGAGAGAAAATCCGGCTGATCCTAAATGACAGTAATTGCTCATTCAGTAGCTACATTCAAGTTAAATCAGATTTGTTTGGCACTCATCCTTGCATCTTGACATCATAAATACAGTACTGTAAATGTTTTGTTGCAATGTTAGTATACTGTTTCTTCCTCAGAGTAGTAGTAAAACAATGACCTTTAAATTAATTAACTTGTCTTTGTCTTTCTCATCAAACATCAGATTTCTTTTGCGAGGTTCAATGAAGAATTTAGCCATTGCTTATCAGTTTCAGATGGATGAGTGAATTCCAGCCAATCAAATCAGCACAAACTAATAAAACCTGTAATCTGCCTCAATGCAGTAGCAACAAAATACTCTCACATTACAAACCAGAAAGATGGAGAACACTTGTCATTATTTAATTTCTTCAGGCTAGAGTGCCTTCGGTATACAGTCCATGTGTTCATGTGCATTTCCGGTGAGGCCTCTGGTATTCCTCCACAGTCAAACGGTGTACAGTCAGCCTACTAAGAACTCTCGGTTGACCTATTGTGACCATGGGTGATTAGGAATATTTGTATATCATTCAAAGGACTGATTTTCCTGATGAGAGCTGCTTTCGCTGTTATAGCCATTCCTCCAGGACAAATTCTTGCTCTCTGCTAGAAAGCCTGCCTCTAAGGCTCCACCCTCATTAATACGTTTTTGTATAAAAATGTAGATATTTGTCTCTGTTTTTACCTATCATCCACATTACCCCAGCATTTTCAACCAACGAAAATAAATACATTTGATAACACTCTCCAGAACCAGGTATTTCAGGGGGATGGGCATCAATAAAGATTTCTGAAAGCGTATAGTCTCCGTCTTGCTCTGGTTGTTTCATACATATTATGTGACTCTTCCCTGATTGGTTCCTACTCATTAAATGGCCCATTCCCTGATTAGTCAGCCTTCATGTATGAAAAACATATTCCAACATAGTAGGCATAAAAAGATCATATATGTGCTCAAACTGCACAAGCACATTCAGTCCAATTAACATGTATGATGTGGGTGCTCACACTATACATGTCAATGTATGATGCATACATTTTGTGGACACTGCAAAATGAATTTCGGGAAATTTGATGGTGACATCAGAAAATCAGCTCATGAGACTGCTCACACTACAAGACAGCTAGTCTCACTGAAGCCAGGTGTATAATATATATGTCTAGAGACAACCATAAGTGAAATTTGCTTAATACTGGGTGGAAACAATTAGACAGTTTCACATTTCTATACCAATCCAACACTTCATGAAGGTGTTGCTTAAAGTAGGGGTAATGATTTTGAACTGCAAAGATTAGAGGTGCTCTCATTAACATGGCTCAACAAAGATCAAGCTCCTGTTTAAAATGAACTGTCTAGAGCCAAAAGTCTCCCAAAAACACCCTATTAGACATATAAATGGAAGAGATGTTGGGAAGGCCATCAGGGACGCTTACACTGTGGTCTGAATGTGGATCCCAATGCCTGAATGCAATAACAGGGACACTGTGGTGTAAAAATGGTGCTGGCCTTCAGATGAGACGTAAAAACCGAGGTCTTGTTTCTCTGTGGTCAAATAAGATCCCTGGATATCCTTCATAAAGACTAGGGTGTGTTCTGATGTCCTGGCTAAATTTCCAGCCTCAACCTAGTCATTCTTTCCCCCTAAACATCTGTCTGTCTCTAATTGGCTAACTGTCTCTCACCTTTTCAGCAGCCAACTGCAAATGTGTGGTGAGTGTATTGGTACCAAAAAGGCTACTGTTTCATCATTCAGATGGATGCTACACATACAGTAAGTGTTGATTGAACTGACTCCCTACCCACTATGTAAAAGTGCTGTGACTGGAGATAAAAGCACCATATAAATGTAAACAATTATTACTATAAATTTGTGTCATGTGCACAGAGAGTACTTTGCATGTTTTAAAAATAAACATAACCTGATGCAAGGGAAAAAGCTTTCTGTAACATTACATTATACATTGGTATTCAACTGCATCAATGGATGAATGGTAAAGGTGAACAATATGTTGTTGTGGGTGCAGTGTGAGTTCTTTGTTGTTCAGCATTATGACAATGTAAGCTTGAGAAAATAGGCAGTTATATTCAAATATGAACTGAAAAATATACATTTGAAAAGGAAACGGTTTGTCACACTCTATCGAAAAGACTGCTGTTAAGAGAGCTGATAACAAAGAGCCAAGGTAGGTGCATATTTCTTTACTCAAAACTCCCCAATCAACAAATCTGCCAAACGACACCAGTTAAAGCATGGATGAGGCCACACAACATCCACCTTCTGACAGCACACCTAAACAAATAACTAAAGAAATTTAACAATAATATCTAACTTGGTAATGCAAGCATGCCATGGCAAAATAGATGCAGCATTTTAACACACTGTATATCCTTAGAGCAAAATGTTTATCTAAACTCTGTTTGCTGTTGTTATGTCATATAGTAATGTAATAGTTAAAATGATAGAAAGATATTGTAGCTGAGCAAAGGCACATATAATGTGTGGAGCCCAATAGCTGTGGTATTCTGCGTGTCTATTTGTTTGTCTTGTAAAAAGGCATTATATTCGCACCTGACCCGACACAGACTCACACCGGAGGCACATATAAAAACCAAGAAGTCTTTATTTTTCTTCACCTGTGGGGCACGTCTTCCCTGTGATCCCCACAGGCACAACACAGTCCCAAGTACACCCAGCAAAACACGCCACACTCTTTCTTCTTCTTCCACCACTCCTCCTCCAAGCTTCGTCCTTCTCCTCCCGACTCTGGCCACTGAGTGGTGGTTGCTGGGCCCTTTTATAGTCCACCCGGAAGTGCTCCAGATGGTTGATTACCGAGTTACGGCTGCAGTACCGGGGGTGGCGAATACGCTGCCCATGCGGGCTCAGGAGTCCCAGCTGCAGCACCCCCTGGCGGCAACTGCAGGACCAACAGGGCTGCACCCAACTCCAATTCCCATGGAGTCCCGCAGGAAACCGAGGCACCACTCCAACCCGGAGGGGTGGCCATCTAGCGTCCAAGGGGAGGTATTGCACAGTCCAGGGCTGCTCCCCCTGAATATACAGTGAAGGGGCGTCCTGGCTGGGCATGGACACCAGCCGTCTGCCACAGTCTCCACTGTCAAAGTGCTCATTACAGGGTGCAAATTAATTATTAAGTTTCGGTTACCTTGTAGTACTGGGCTCCTGAGTGAATAACATAATTAGTATAGTCAGTATCAAGTCTTTTATTCGATATCTTTTGCTCCCTCCCCGAAACCCTGGTGGTGTTTTAAAATGCATGGACTGGAGATATTGGGGAGGGTGTTTTAGAAAGAAGCCATGTAGGTGTAGCCTTCAATGTGCAGAATTTTACTGTTATTTACTACACACTTTTTAATAGGTTCTCCCCAGATGTGTATTCTCATTTCAGAATTACATCTGGCCCGGCGAGACTACAAGTCTGCCAACTGAAATTTCTGACATGACCGAAATTGTTACGATCATGGAGCAGCCCAATCATTGCAGGCAACTGGGAATCCCAAACACTGCATACTGCACGTGAAATGATGGCCAAAGCTGAAGCTGAAATTCAGGCTGGCTCAGAAAATCAGTCAACAATTGTAAATTGTGCTTAAAATCATGTGAATATTTCACAGTTTAGGCTAGTTTAAGATGTCTGTTTTACGTGCATGGCCAGGGTAGGTGGACAATTAGTTTTTAATCATTTTAGTACAATGAAATACTTTTGGGAAAGATGTGAAATGCCAATCTGGATGAAGATTTTTTTTAAACATAGTTTTTAAATAATAATTTGGTAGTGTGGATGTAGCCTAAGTGTCAATCAAGAATTGCATAAATTCATCTAATATAGTCAAATATCCTAACATCTGAGTCAGTTGTCATTTCTGTATTTTTCTGATAGTTTTGATAAAGGTGTATGATAATAATTGACTCAGACCTGAGATACCTGACACATGACTATCATGCAGTAAACTGTTTAAACATCAATTTCAGCAGGCCTATTATAATATTTTTTCTTGTAAGGCATTTTACATATGTCAGGTTTTCATTTGGTTATTTTATCAGGTTTAAAATCATAATCTTAAGAGACTTGTTCTTTTTAGCTGTGTTTGCCACTGTTTAGCTTTCGCACTATTCCATGTGATACGAATGTGTCTACTTCTGCAACTTCATTGGTTGCTGTGTTGGCACAAACAATTTAATTCAAGATGTGGCTTATAAACAGTGAGTCAGATTAATTTAGCAACTGATTCAAATTGCGTTAGCCCTTATTTCTGTATGTGAGTCTTCAGCCACCTGCTTCTGGTCACACCATAAAAAAGGCTCTTCAAGACCTGCAGTTACTGTAGAAATGTAATGCTCTCGTTGAAAACCCATGATCATATATTAAAAGAAATATTTTAGCATGATTCAATCAATTGTGTACCAAGCAAAACTGTATGTATATATGTTTGTAATTCAAATGGTTATATACAGCACATACTTTCTCAGACCTGCTTAAACTAAATCATCACATGTCTTACTTGTGAACTTTTTTAAAAATGAAATACCTGAAACTGACTGGTCAAGAGAATAAAATAAATAATCTTAGTAAAGAAATACTAAGCAAAAGCATTTTAGTTTTTTAGACAACAGTGTAGTTTATACCTGAAGGGGTAAAACATTTTCAGCTGAGGTATCCCAGAGGTGTAATATACTGAACAATAACCAAACAAAAAGTGTTGCAAGAGTGAGAATTCTAGTCAATAATGAAAAATGTGTAGCAAGGCCAGTTCTGAGAAATGTATTGGACATTCACTGAGACAAAAAGAGATCAATATCCATCAGGCTGACTGGTCACACAATGAGAGTTTGATAAGTTGATGTAGAAATGTTGAGGTAGACTCCACATGTAGGTCATGGTCAAAAAATATATGCCGTGAAGCAGAAATACTAAGTAACTAAGGATTTTAAACACACTTGCAAGGTTCTTTACTATGGGGCCTGAGGGGAAGCCTCGCTGGCTTTTTATAAATGCGTTTTTCGAACTTTTTATTAGCTTTGATACTTCTGCTACCCAGGTGCACAAAGCACACATGCACATGGGGGCCCCTAAAGCTACATTTTCTTCTTTTTTTTGTTTCTTGAAAAAAGATTCCTTATTTTCCTACTGCTGCTTTCAGGTCACGTCTCTTTTTGTTTCAAACATCTTTGCCAGCTTTTTGCTAAAGCAAAAGATGTACTCTTTTCAGAGCTTGGAGGAAGGAAAGGGAGAAACATTTTTGCGCTGATGTAATGAGAAGAAGCGTGGAATTTACAAGAGCACTTTTTTTTCTCTCAGATTTTGAAAAGTTAACATAGAAGCAGTGCTCTATAAAGAAATGTACTGCATTTGTTAAAATAATTTATTAACAGAAGTGAAAAAGAAGATCCCAGCTTTTAAATATCTATACATTATAATTTAACTATAAGACAACTTTGGATAGATAGAATGGTACGCTTCAGCATTTTCAGCATTAATTGACACAAACCATTTTGTATACTGTAAGATATAATTAGGAACATTAAAAAAAACTGGAATCAAAATGAGTACTTTGCAACCAAATTGGTATTCTAATTCTGCCTGACAGCATAGTGTTAAAGCTATCACTCATAATGATTTCAAAATTTGATGTCTTCAGATTTCCCTTTGCTCTCCATTGTCTTTCTTGGGAAACTGATTTTGCTAACTGGGCAGTTTGAAGGCATGCCGTGGCTATGTGCAAAGCTTTCTGGATGGCTTTTTACTTCATGTGAAATGGAAACAGGAAAAATGTTCTCCCCAATCAAGGGTGATTTTTTTTACTCATCTTTTTTCTTACATTTTCAAATATAAGAAAATGTGTTTTTAATGAGCAAGATGCCCTGAGAATTAATAATTCGTAGAAATTTGAATTGGTACCAGATGTCCATCCTAGCAGTAGTTATGTGGAAGGTGCCATGTTTGTATTTATTTTGTCTCATGTGTGCGCATTGGTGATGGAAATTTTCTCCTGCTCCACAGACTGGTGCTGTTTACTAACACCTTTTCCATTCCTCCCACAGCAGACCCAAAGATGGACGGCTTTAACACCAATGGCATCACTGAGATGATAAAGGGCTATGACATTCAGCAGTCCTGGACGCCTTTTAACTACTATACATCCTTTTGGAAAGACTCCTTAAATATCTGACGGTATTTCCAGATGTCTACAAGCTAATGCAACAGGTTACGGCTATTCTGTATCATAATGAGTTGCTATACTGTAGTTGCCCAGGTTTAAGCCACTGTCGACTGTGTTTTTTGAAAGTCACACCAGTAGTCGGAGGATTGTCTCCTGTTCATTTGTAGACCGAGTTAGGAAATGACTGCTATTTGAACAAAAAGGGAAAGAATGCTGTAGTTTACATAGTTTTAAATGTTAATAACATTGCAGAATATGATAAATCACTTGAAAATTAGGTGAAACTAGTTTCACAAGTTGAAAGAATTAGGAAGATCTGGCACTCATTTCATGCTCTCCTCAGGTACTGGATGTCATATCATTTACCCTGCTGGGTTCATCTAATGTAATTCTACATCAAAGGAAGAAAGTAAAAACAACACCAATAGCATCACTTCCGGTGTTTGTCCACCTGGCATCTGAAAAGACGTATTGTGAATGTATTTTATTTCAATTATGATTGTTACAATTCTAATTTTATGTTTAGTGGGGAAGTATTTAAACATATAAAACATGCCTCTTCAAATAATGTTAATTGTGCAGAACTGTTTACGCAGAACAATGTAAAATGTGCTTTCTACTTCATAGTAATGCAATTTATTTAGCAGCATTTTTGAGAATGTGTTAAAACACAGGAGTACCTCTTCTTTAGTGGAATTGATTTGTTTTAGAATGAGACTGATAGAGTTTGCTCATTTTTCTACACTAAGAACTAAGGGGCAACTAAACAAAATTAATCAGGTTAATGTAGGCTTTTACCTAACGTGTCCAGGTTTAAAAATGCTTTCTGAAGGTCTATTAGCAGATTTTAATCTCGCAGTCAGCAGAAAACAAAAATGAATTTATAAATGTCTGTCTTTATATACATAGAGTGCAGTGGAAACAAGCAGAGCTGTCCAGCCTTATTGCTTTGCATAAAGTCTGAAGTGACATAAGAAATATAAGAAGCAAAGGCACCAATAAGACTGCAGACCCCTAGTGATGATCTGAGAATATACTTGTTTACATGACATACAAACGGGGGGGGTCGACCATACTGTCCTGAGGATGGACAAATGACATTCCACAGATATGGTGGGGAGCAGTGTAAAGACAACAAGCTGAGGGAAAGATAATAGACTGATTAATGGGAACTACTGATTTTTAACCTGACTATATACTTTAACAAATAGTAATTAATGTAAACAGGCAATAATACAGAGATCCCAGGTTTTTGAAGGCATCTGTACATAGAGAGAGTACCATAATCACCATTTCGACCTAAAGCTTCCATTGACCTAATCGCCAAGCCAGGACCAGGAGCAGAAGAGATGATAAAGGGCTATGGCATTCAGCAGTCCTGGATGCCTCTTAACTACTATACATCCTTTTGGAAAGACTCCTTAAATATCTGACGGTATTTCCAGATGTCTACATGCTAATGCAACAGGTTACGGCTATTCTGTATCATAATGAGTTGCTATACTATACTAGTGTGAATTTCCCCTTGGGATTGATAAAGTATCTATCTATCTATCTATCTATCTATCTATCTATCTATCTATCTATCTATCTATCTATCTATCTATTGTAGTTGCCCAGGTTTAAGCCACTGTCGACTGTGTTTTTTGAAAGTCACACCAGTAGTTGGAGGATTGTCTCCTGTTCATTTGTGGACCGAGTTAGGAAATGACTGCTATTTGAACAAAAAGGGAAAGAATGCTGTAGTTTACATAGTTTTAAAGGTTAGTAACATTGCAGAATATGATAAATCACTTGAAAATTAGGTGAAAATAGTTTCACAAGTTGAAAGAATTAGGAAGATCTGGCACTCATTTCATGCTCTCCTCAGGTACTGGATGTCATATCATTCACCCTGCTGGGTTCATCTAATGTAATTCTACATCAAAGGAAGGAAAGTGAAAACAACACTTAAAACATTAGACTGTAACTATAAGAAAACTAATTTGATAAAATAAGACTTTTTTTTATTCTTCAGAGGAACAAAAGCTACCCACAAGTCTACCTACTTAAATGCAGTGAAGATGATCTGGGAATCGTAAAAGTGGAACAAAATGAAAGAGCCTTTGCAACAGATTTAAAAATGCTTTTCCATTTACTCTCCCTCTCATATTTCCAGGTATGCCATATTGTTTCATATTTCCAGTTTAAATACTTTAACATTCCGTCTCCGGTAAGTTAGTACAGAAAGAATTTGCACAGTGGAAATGTTGTTCTGTTTATTGTCTTGATTTATCAAAAAAGTTTACAGTTTAAAAAGTACTCCTGGAGAAATGTTTCAAAAACATACGGATTTGAGAATATAAAAAATCTGGGCAAAAAAAAAAAATCCATCCGACCTACCACAGTTCATTCTTCATGCCTAATTAGTCCTATTCTGCTATGTGCACACTGCAAACAACATGGCCAGACTGCTTTTTACAGGCATCTGATACTGTATTGGTGCCAAGCTTTAAAGTGTCACAACATTCAATTAGCTTAAAGCTTCAACAGGGATTTTTTTTTTAAAAAAGTTCTTAATCAGTTGTTTATCAGCCGCCTCTTGAGGCCATGAGTTGTATAATTGCATTAGGAAGAAAAGATGGCTTTCCTTCTAGAGCCATTAATAGACTATGGTTTCTGCAAAATAATTCTGTGAGATTGTGGTGATAACATTTTACCTAGTGGGAAATATATGAGTGGAGAATCAATAAGTTAAAAAAGTGAATAAGAACATATTAGACTGCCAAGCACATCTGTAAAACTGAACAGCCCTCAGCCATAAATTAAACTACATATAGGTACAAATCATAGATGAGGTTGCCAGGTTTGTAATGAGATTTCATTTTTAACCAGTAAATTATTAATATGTGCATTTATCCTGTGGTGCTAGCCAGTTGTAAGTTGCACAAAATACACCGAAAAAATACAAGCACATCACAAACTGAGCCATCTCAGAAGAGCAGTGTTTTTCTTAACTTGGAGCACTTTATAAGAACACCAAGGACAATGTGAAAGAAAATGCAATATAATTTACATTAATAAATCATAGAAAGGGTTAAAGACAGTGTAACGGGAGAAGGTAACTGTTGCTTAAATCAGACCACTATAATATAGCATTCTGTTTAATGATATAAGATATGAAGTCTACTGTAAGTAAAAAAGAATATTTAGTGATGAGAAATGACTTGAACATTATGGATAAAAGGATGGAAGAAGAATAAGAATCGATGGTAGGGACAAATCACTGCTTCCTCATTGTCCGTTGTCACACTTGTACACTTGGGGAACAGCCTAACAGGAACAGGTGAATGACATGAGGGGGCGCTGTGTAATAACGATGTCTCACAAAGGAATACATTTTTTTTTCTTTTTATTAATTTATTACAATCAATACATAGCAATCAAGTTTTTACAAAAAAAAAGAATTATGTTAAGAACAGATCGATCCCCACCCCTGAGAGAGAGAGCAAGCCAAACGGTGTAAAATTTAAGGCTTGTAAAAATACCTAAATTAATAAATTCTCTGTGCTTTATAAACTTATTTTAAAATATTACTGATTAGATCCTGCCATGTTTTGAAAAAGTCTGTACGGATCCTCTAACTGAGTATTTGATTTTTTCCAATTTCAAATAGTATAACACATCAGTTTCCCACTGACTTAAAAGAGGAGAGTTTGGGTTCTTCCAGTTTATCAGAATCAGTCTGCGTGCCAAGAGTGTAGTGAATGCAATCACAATTTGTTTGTCCTTCTCCACTTTAAGACCCTCTGGAAGAACCCCAAACACAGCTGTTAATGGGTTAGGAGGGATTGTGAGTCCAAGGCTGTCTGACAGGTAATTAAAAATGTTTGTCCAGAATAATGTTAATTTGGTGCAGGACCAGAACATGTGACCTAGTGAGGCTGGGACTTGGTTGCAACGTTCGCAGGTTGGATCATGCCCTGGAAACATTTTGGAGAGTTTTAGTCGAGACAGATGTGCTCGATATATAATTTTGAGTTGTATAATTGTATGCTTTGCGCATATGGAGCTCGAGTGAATTCTCTGCATTGCTACTTTCCACTCCTTTTCTGATATATTAATTTAGAGATCTTTTTCCCAGTGTCCTCTTGGATCTTTGAAAGGAAGGGATTGTAAAATGATTTTATATATTGTAGAGATGGAGTCTAATTCCTTAAAATTGAGCAATATTTTTTCCAGCGTGGATGAGGGTGCAAGATGAGGAAAATCTGGAAGGTTCTGTTTAACAAAGTTCCTGATTTGAAGATAGTGAAAGAAATGTGTAGCTGGAATGTTAAATTTGGAATGTAATTGTTCATAGGATGCAAAGGCGTTGTCTATATAAAGATCTCTAAGCAAGTTAATTCCTAATTTTTTCCAGATATTAAAAACTGCATATGTTTGTGAAGGTTGAAAGAGGTGGTTCTCTTGCAGGGGTGCCACAGATAGAAGCTTCTCCGTCTTAAAATGCTTGCTACATTGGACAAAGGAATACTGACGTGCTTCCATTCATGATGTCACATCTGAGGTCAGACCACCTGGACCCACCTCTTCCTCCAAGAAATCTCCAAAAGAGGAAACCCCACCATCTTGGGCAGACTGACTGATTTATTCCAGATGTCTCCCTTTGCGCTGTACAACGCATTATATTTCACCCCTTTTGCATACTCTACAATAGACGCTGTTAGCTGTGTGGCCCTTTTTCTTTGTCTTTTGTCTTCTTACACCATTAACTCAAGTAAAATAAGTGAAATTGAAATAGTGGATCCACTGAGCAATAGTGATTAAAAAGATACATGTAAAGCTATAAATAATCATTAAAAATGCATAATATTATTAAAAGAGTATCCTGAATTGTACGTAGAATAAAATATATCCAACTATTATTAAATGTGTCTACCACTTTTTAAGATCACTGGCCTCAGAGTCTAGCATCAGGCACAAGTCATTTTATCTCAAGGAACACTCATCCACACTCACACACACAAAGATCCGATTTAGAGAAAGTGATCAATTTACAGTAATACACATGTCCCTGGGGTAGGGGAGGAAGATCATGTAATCCATACTGATTTGGGTGAGACCTTGCAAAATTCATACAAATAATGACCAAGCCATAAAGCAAACCCAGCACTCTGGAGCTGTAAGACAGCATTGCCAACAACTTGCTAAATAACTTTGGCGGACAAGTAAAATAAAACACAAAATAAACAGACTAAAGGAATTAATAAAACAAAAATATGCAACTGAAATGGTCACTGTAAGGGGAAACTGAAAAAAATATGTAACATCATAAGAATGCATGAAATTACAATTATAAATCAAACAGAAGTGTGTATTTAAGATGTGTAACTGTGCATTGTGATGTACTGTCCTTCTGTCTGATGCTGGCAGGATGGGCTCCCACTTTTTATAGCCATATACACACTCTAGAAAAGTGCATCAACCAAAACAAAAATGAAAAAAAATGTAAAAAAGTATTGAAAACATAATGAAAGCATTAATTGACTAAAGAATTCCAGACACTTAGTAGATTTCCCATACTGTCCACATGTGCACTAGGTATGCCTTTATTGATGTTATCAACCTGACCTCTCAAAACCCAGAGACATGTTACTTATTTTGTATATTGATCTAGTATGAGTAAGCATTATGTTGAAAAGTCCAACATGCTACATGGAGTTGATTCCTCCCTTATACCTTTTGTTTATGGCTAGGTTCCAGTAGCTCAAGGATCCTGTCCAAAAATATCAGTCGCACAAAATTAATGAGTAAAGTGTGAAATAATGCAGAACAATTATAACTAATATTGGTAGCAGATATGCCTTTACTTTCCAAAAAATAAGATACCATAGTAAGATTCTTTTAAAGATAGCATTCTTTAATGACACTTTTCATGTTAAACTTCCAGACTGAAGTTTACAATTAATTCTCCTTGATAAAAGAATAAATGTCTGTGCATCTGTGTACCTGTGTGTCTGTCCAGTTATCATGTTATCCAACAGAGGTTGCAAATGGCATATAACAAATGCTCCATCTGTTGGAATGACAAGTGCAATACTTTCTATTACTATAAATGTTGGTGATGTGCCACCTGTTGGAATGGCAAATGCAATGCATTTTATTATTAAATGTGTTACAAAATACATTCTAAAAGATGGTCCCTGTGACGTTGATGTTTCCTGCCTTATGCCCTGTGTTGGCTGGGATTGGCTCCAGCAGACCCCTGTGACCCTGTAGTTAGGATAGAGTGGGTTGGATAATGGATGCATGGATAGATGGTGCACTGCAAATGTTAATGTTGAGGCCTACGTTGATTACTTAGATTTCAACCTCTTGTAAACAGGTAGCACAGGCAGTTAAATATAATTGGAGAGAACAATAAAAGACATCCTTAGAAGCAGGAATGACCTCTGGACAGAAGACAAATTAAATTAATGTGGAAAGCAGAACTAACCATTTCAGGCCTATACATGTGACTACTTTTCATCAACTTTATCCTCGTGGGCAGTATCAATCAGCAGGTCATCCTAATCCTGGAACATCCACTTTTTCGCATTGCATTCTGAAGCTATTATTCTTGTACATTCGAGTAGTAGTCTTGTATATTCTCAAGAATCGGTAGCAGATTTTTTTTTAGTTCCTCTTGTTAACTTTACTCAGGCCTTCTACTTTTATGCGTGTTTTAATATCTTCTTTGGTATCTCTTGTGAAGTTTTTTTCTGTAACAGTATCTCTTGTCTGAGATACTATGTCATTGATTGCGAGGGTAGGATGGCGCCGACTGGTGTGGCTAGCCGTCTGCTCGTGTCACTAGCCTATGTTTTAACTTTGTTTTTATGTTTTATTTCATCCCAACAATCACTGTCCTATGATCGGGAGTCTTTACTAAACATATTTTCTGGCCTACTTTCCTCTCAATTTTCATCTTCTGATTGGATTTTTGTGAACCTCCACCTTTGTTTTATTCATCTCCTGACTTCTTCACCTGGACGCCGGTGTTCACCTGTATCAGTGAGTTGAATGCCCCTCGGAGACGCAAACGCACTCGCCGCCGTGGGAAAAGAGACGGAATTGCTGTTAAACAACGGCGACTCAAGTCCCAGAGCTTTGTTTCCCGATGCCTGCGAGTTGTCTATGAGCCATCTTCTCCTGCTCAGGAATCCATCACTGATTCATGGGCGCTGGACACTGGATTTAATTTCTCCATTTCAAGACAGCATCACTTTTCCTCTGTGTGCTATCGGGCAGTAACCACTGATAATCTTCGCACACTCACCCATGCTCATCCTGCAACGAACTCTTCTACTTCTATTAAGGCTGCTCTCCTGAACGCAAGATCAGTGTTTAATAAAACTTTTATTCTGCAAGACTTTATTACATCAAATTATCTGGATTTCTTCTTCTTCACGGAGACTTGGATTTTAAATGGTGACGCTTCATGTTTTACTGACTTGGTTCCATCAGGTTATTCAGTTTTAAACTCTCTTTGTTTGACTCGTCGGCATATTGCCACTGTTTTTAAAAGTATGTTCTTGTGTCTGAGCCTTACAAGGGGTCCGTTTAGCAGCTTTGAACTCAGAGGCGTGACCACGGGGGGATTGGGGTGGGAACTGCCCCCGCAGAGACAAGCCGTGCCCACCCTGCGAAATGCTCTGTCTGTTCAGTGAAAACTCTGAAGAAGAATAACATTTGATTTTCAAAACTGAGTTGCTTTCTGATTAGACAGGCACCGTGCTGCTCACAGGTTACTTCGCCGCACATGTTGCAGCACGTTTTGAACCTGTTGACCGCATTCTTTAATTAAAACAGCGTATACGTTCCATTCTTCTTTTATTTTCTTGTTGGTAACACCAAAGGCTATGCATAGGTAGCTTATTAAAAAGCAGTCATGCAGCACAGCGCACCCACGTCGGTAACTGAAACTCCAAAAGATGTAGATAAGCCTACACAATCCTCCAGCTCTGCGCCCATGTTGGGTACTCCAAACCTCTGCCTTCAACAAAATATACAGTCCGGTCTGCCTGACTTAAATATGGATAGCCCATTCCAGTCCATTTTAATTATTTATCCCAAGCACGCATTCGGAAAGACACTCAGATGTTTCAGTGCAAGCTGGCATCAGTCTCGACCATGGCTTGAATACTCTGTGGTCCATGATGCCAGCTTTTCCTTTGCCTGCCGCAAATTTAGTGTTTCCAATTCGGACCACGAGGACATATTCACCAAACACGGCTACACTAATTGTAAAAAAGCTCTAGATAAAGATGATGGCGGCTTCCACAAACACAAGTGTAGTATCCCGCACGTCAGAGCCATTTCTGCATGGTAAGAGTATCGACGCCGGGCAGAGACGGGTGAAAGCATAGTTCAACTACTGGGTCCAACCCAGATAGAAAAGAAAAGATATTATGTGAAAAGCATTGGGGAGGCCGTTCAGTTCCTCGCAGTCAATGAACTGGCTCTGCGTGGTCACAATCATGTAGGTGGGGAGGAGGGACTTTTCCTTAAGTTCTTTGATTACACAATCAAAAAAGATTCCAAACTTGCAGAAATTGTAAAATACATCCCAGACAACGCAAAATACACATCCAATGTAATTCAAAATGAAATAATTGAGACTCTTGCCAAAATGGTGGTAAAATATATCAGGACCAAATATGAAAAAGCTGACTTTCCTGGACTTTGCATTAAAAGTGATGGTGCCAGGGATCGCTGTAACATTGAGAATTTGTCTGTAGTGATTAGATTTGTCCAGAACTCCATCCCTGAAGAACACCTGATTGGGTTAATTGAACTCAAACAGCTTGATGCTGAATATATTTGTAACCAAATTCTGTCACAGCCCAGACAATTTAGTATGCCAGTGTTTTGATGGTGCTTCTGTCATGATGTCTGGGGCAAAGGGTGGTGTCCAGGCTATCACTTAGCAGTGATACAGGCAATGGAATCAGAACCTCTGGCTAAGAAGTTCTTTAACTGGTCAAATTCACAAATTTATTGAACACATTTTGTCACAGACATTATGTTTCACACACATACAATACACCCACACTGACAAGACTTCTAGAAATACGATGGACCAGTCATTATGATGTCACAAAGTCCATTGTCAACAATGAGGAAGCTATAAGGGGGCTTCTCTCAGAGGTAGCAGAGGCTGGCATTGCCCCTTTTGACATTTGCATAGAGGCATGTGGTCTTCTGACCCAATTAAAAAAGCAGAATTTCTTCAATACAGGAAAATTCCTTTTTCATGTGCTTAGTGTGCTGAAACGAGCCAATGCAATTCTACAGGCACATGCAGTGGATTTGTGCACGGCTGGGGAGGTGGTGACAGTGTCACTGGCCACACTGATGGAGATGAGATGCGACTCATTCTGGGAGGATCATTTCTCTCAGTGTGAAAGTAGGCCTACCAATTCGCGCAAAAGGAAACGGAAAGTTAATTCACAGCTTGATGATAATATTGTCGTGTCTACGCTTGGGCATGGTGACTCTGATGAACAAATTGCTCCTAATCAGACTTTTAAAAAGGCTATGTTCAGCATTCTTGATAGAGCTATTGTGGAAATGGAGACAAGATCCTCACAGAGAAATGTTGAATTATTGAGGGTCACATCGCTTCTCCTTCTAAAATCAGAATTATTTCTTGATCATTCTCTCCTGAAACCTTTTCAGGCACTTGCAGGCACAGAGCAAAACAGCATGAATTTGCAAAATGAAATTGCTGTGGCAAAAGCAATGTTGATCAATAAACTGCCAGCTGATGCTAATCTCTCTGAAGCATGCAAATTCATTCAGCAGTACAAAGAGGCCTTCCTTATGTTGCATTCACTATACATCACAGCACTCATCATTGTTGTGTCTTCAGCTGCATGCGAAAGCTCTTTCTCTACTTTGAAACGCTTTCTCACTCCACTCCGCTGAACCATGCTGCATTCAAGGAAAAGAAATTTAGTCATTCTGGCACATGAGAAAAACATCACAGAAAATCGACATGAATGAATTGATTTCAGAATTTGCCAAGAGTAACCACAGACTGGTCCTGTAGATAATATCCAGGTTAAACACTGGAAACTGATATCCTATAGCCTCCCTAATGACTACAATGAGCCACGTTTCTGTTCTTGCTCTCATATGTTGTATACATTTGACTTTATAGATATTTACCTTGTAAATGTAGTTCTATATTTGTTCACAAAAAATAATAATACAAGTTCCATTGCCTCTGTTCATTTTATTGAACAATAGGTTATGATTTATGCCACAATTTTTGCTTTTATATGTTATATAAAACTATGTTGTTATTATTATTTGACACCCCCTACAAAAATGGGGATGGATGGATGGATATTTTTTGGCCCCACGCCATGGACAAGCCAAATGCCCACCCACACATGATGTTCTGGTCACACCTCTGTTTGAATTTCAACTTTTCAAAGTGTGCAGCTCCCCTTCTTTGTTGTTTGCCGTTGTTTATAGACCTCCTGTAATTAATGACACTTTCATTTATGAATTCTCTGACCTCCTGGCTGATATCACCCTCTCCCATGAAAAAATATTTATTGTTGGTGATTTCAACATTCACGTTTGTTGTCAATCGAAACCTTTGGTCAAAGACTTTTTATCACTATTGGACTCATTTGATTTTATACAGCATATTAATACGCCAACTCACTCTCTCGGTCACACCCTTGATCTCGTTCTTATTCGTGATATTTCAGTGAATAGTATTGATTTATGTGATGTTTCTTTCACTGATCACTTTTCTGTAATGATGGATCTGCATATTACTGTTGATCTCACGACTAATAGCCGTCCACCACGCTTCTCGTGCTTTTTAAATTCTTCCATTATATCCGATTTAATAACCATTTTCTCTAGTCTTTATATGCATGACCAAAATAATGATATCAATGATTTTGTCGTAAAATTTAATTCCTCCTGTAAAACGGTTTTAGACGCAATTGCTCCGCCCAAGATACGCAGAATTAAGGTAAGACCTGCTCCCTGGCTAAATGAAACTATGCGAACGCTGCGCCGCGCCTGTCGAACTGTTGAACGGCATTGGAAAAAAGATGGACTGACTATCTCTAAACAGATTTTCAGGACTTCTCTTTTCAATTTCAAGGCTGAAGTTAAGAAATCAAAACATGACTTCTTTGCCGATTTAGTATCCCGTCTTTCAAACAATCCTAGGGTTTTATTTAATCCAATTAATGTGGCCATTCACCCTCATTCTATGATGGGATTAAAGAGTACTGTTCATTCATGTGAGCAGTTTCTATCATTCTTTGTCAGAAAAATTGATACTATCCGCCGTGGCATTGTTCAAACAGGCTATGAACTTCCTACTGTTAACATTGTTCTAGATTCCTTTGATCAAGTCTCACTTTCAATGCTAAAAAGAACTATTAACACCCTTAAACCAGCTTCCAGCCCCCTCGATATTGTACCACCATGTCTCTTAGTGGAAGCCTTTGATGTGTTGGGCCCATCTTTACTAGCCATTATAAATTATTCTATTAGTTTGTGGGTTGTGCCCTCATTTTTTAAACATGCTGCAGTCCGTCTCCATCTAAAAAAGGCAGGATTAGATCCTGGAGATCTAATCAACTTTAGTCCAATTTCCCAGCTGCCATTTCTGGCTAAAATTCTAGAAACAATATTTATAATCAATTGGTCAATAACCTTAACTCCAATAATTTATTTGAGATCTAATTTTCAATCTGGTTTTAGGCGTTATCATGGTGTTGAAACAGCACTCCTGAAAGTGTTCAACGACATCTCTCTTATTACTGACTCAGGTGATGCGGCAGTCCTTGTCCTCCTTGACCTGTCCGCTGCCTTTGACACCATTGACCATGAAATATTGCTGAAGCGGCTCTAACATCTTGTTGGGCTTAAAGGGGCTGCTCTTAACTGGTTCAGGTCATATCTAACTGGTAGACACTTTTCAGTGCTCCTCTCAAATATGGTGTTCCTCAGGGATCCATTTTGGATCCTATTTTATTCTCTATATACCTTCACCCTATTGGAGTGATTTTTAGGAAATTTAACATTTCTTTTCACTGCTATGCTGATGATACTCAGGTTTATATTCCCGTCTGCAACTCTCCAACAAATAAACTCCACAACTGTCTTTCTGAACTACGATCCTGGATGGCTAATAATTTTCTTGATCTAAATCAAAATAAAACAGAGGTGCTTATAGTGGGCCCACCAGCTAAAGCCCAAATTGGTCTTGGACTTCTCGGCTCTTCCTCTGTCTTCTCCAAACCTCAAGTCCGCAATTTTGGTGTTACCTTTGATAGTAACCTCTCTTTTGAGAAACAAGTAAATTCTGTAGTTAAGAGTTGCTTTTTCCAACCTTCGTCTATTGGGTAAGATAAAGCCTTTTTATCTTCTAAAGATCTTGAGAAAGCTACTCATGCTTTTATTTTTTCTCACCTCGATTATTGCAATTCGCTGTATTTTGGGATTAACAAATCCCTGATACACTGGTTACAGTTGGTCCAAAATGCTGCCGCTCGCTTTCTGGTTGGGGCAAGAAAGTATGACTCTGTTTCTCCTATTTTAGCTTCTATACACTGGCTGTCTATTAGTTTTTGAATTGATTTTAAAATCTTGCTGCTAGTTTTTAAATCTTTATATGGGCTGGCTCCTGCCTATTTATCTGAACTGTGAGTTTTTTACACCATCCATCCAGAGTGCTTAGATCTTCTGGTCAGTTGTCTTTTGTTGTCCCTCATACCAAGTGTAAAACCAAGGGGGACAGGCCCTTTGCAGCTGCTGCCCCTCGCCTGTGGAACTCTTTACTCATTATATAAAGGAGTCGTCTACAATTGAACTGTTCAAAACAAGATTAAAAACTCACTTCTTTTCACTTGCATTCAGTGACCTTCAGTAATACTGATGGTTTCCTTTTTATGATCATATAACATTATTTCTATTTATTATCTATCTTATTTTATGTTCATATATTTTATTAGTATTTATGTTTTATTGTTTATTGTTTTTGTTTTTTCTTTTATTCTATTATTGTAAAGCACTTTGGCTGCAGCATTCCTATGTTGTTTTAAATGTGCTATATAAATAAATTGACATTGACATTTATTTCTGGTAAGTCATTATTTTCCTTATCTTACATTTGCCTCACTGCTCTAGCATGCAGGGTTTGAATCCCAGCCTAATCACCTGTATGTATTGAGTTTGTATTTCTCCCTGTGTTCATGTGCATTTTACATTAGAAGATGGTCTTGTATGAGTGAGGATGAGTATGCCTTATAATGGATCGGTATCCAGTTTATTGCTGCTTCCTGCCTTGTGCTCATTGCTGTTGGAAAAGCCTCTGACTACCCAGGACCTTGAATAGGAGCGAGCAACTTCAGAAAACAGAGTCATTCATTCATAGTGCTAAACTTTGCTTTATTCAAACACTTCTTGTATGTTTGGTGATATCCAGATATACAGGAGGCATGTTTTCCCTAAAAATACTGCATTTTCCTTCCAGTAAAATAAATTTAGCGTTCTGTCACAGCCTTTTTGATTCAGCTTTGAAGCATTGTTTACTGTGGATGCTACTTCATCACTGGCTCACAGAGCCTTAGCACCAGTAAAGGTCTCATTTTCTTTCAGTTCGACTATGCATGAGCCATTGCAGCTTCACATCTTTTCAGCTCCAAGGACTTGCCCTTCAAGTGAACATGCATGAGGGAACACAGCATTGTCATGCCCATCTAATTCCAGCTCTCATTTCTTGAGACATCCTGCTAATCTGTGTCTCACAACCCTGTAAGCAGTAGCTTTACTTACCCAAGCATTTTTTTTCTCCACATAATTTTCACAACTTATGTCATTTCCATCTGTTTAATTTCAAATCAAATCTGTTCCGCTTCTGAGGACAGACGCTCAATATAAACAATGCTACGTTGTAACAGTAAAACTGTAGAAAAATAGAGGCAAGCTACAGACAAATAGTACTCTCTCTTGCACCGGTTGTAAGAGCATAATCTCATATTTGAATCAATTATTTTTTTTTGGTGTCACAAGTAAATGTTGTATTTTAAAAACACCATACTTGCAGAGTACCACCACTGCACCCCCATCATCTCTCCACAGCTTTGACAATGCTTATTTGAGTGTTTAATTCTATGCACACACAGAAAGCCTCATTCCAGAATCCTTTGTACAGTCCTCCCAGAATCCCCTCAGGCCTAGCCCCAGCCCTTATTGACTATCAAGGGACAGACACCTCCATAGCAACTCTTGGTGTCCCTTCATGAAGTTCTTATAGGGCCCATAAACAGCCATTTATCGACATCATCTCCTTATCACCCTAAAGAGATCAATTTCCTGCATGGCTCCAAGTCAGTGACCTGTGTGTTGCCTTCTTCCTTCCTCTGCCCAGCCCTTCATAGCCTCTTTGTGAAATGGCCAACCCAGTCCCAGCTGCCACAGATAGGATTCTATGCTTCTCTAAGTTGCTAGTTTGTACCATGGCTTCTTACAAGACCTAGACGGCCACTGTCTTGTCTGTTTCTCTTCCTCTCTAAGTATAGGGTTAGGCACTTGCTGGCTCTATGAGCCCCTTATGACCCTTGTCTTCAATCACTTACATGACAGATTCTCTCTTACTGCCACTCTGGAACTCTCTCTCTTAATCTCTCTTAGGAAGTGTCATGTGGAATTACCCCCTAACCATTTCTTGTGGTCAGCTGGGCATGCCATCGTATCATTTTGTTTGTTCTTAACTTTAATTAAGATGATTTTAAAGGGAATTGTAACAAAACATTAATATAGCTTTATTTTTAGAACAATAAATTACAAGAAGAGTTGCCTGTTACTGCATCTGGGTGTCACTGAAACTGCTTACAATCTTGAGCATCAGTAGATGCCACATTAAATGCTGGGCTTGACTGAAATCTCTTCTACTTTTGGGAAATATCAGAAACAACAATTAGTCCTGGATTGGCTACATATATCACCATTCAAAAAAGCCAGTGAGTCTGTATGAAGTAATAAGATGTATCGAAACTGCCTGCAGTGCTTCTGTTCACTTAAACATTAAACACATCTTGAGCAACAACAGAAACTGACATGGCAATGCCTAATACAGTGTCTAGCTTAATAAAAAAAAGCAAACACAAGCAATACTTCCCAGCTAGAAAGAACTGCTCATAGTGCCACAGTAAGACTGTGAGTCATAGAGATAGGCCTAAGCTGTATTATATATATATATATTCTTTCACAGATAGCAGTCTAAATGAATAATAGGGAAATAAATTATTTAGTTCCTACACAGCCCCTTAGCCATCTATTTCAAAATCATGAGTCTCCAAAGCAGGTCACCTATGGTGTCAGCCTGATCTTTAGGGGTTTGAATCATTTCATGATGCTCCATACTTTCTGCCCACACACTGAATACTGAACATGCACACACACCTGCAAACAGAGCAGATAATAAAGTATTTTATAACACACTGGCAGAACCAATTCAATAAAATCACGTTGTTAGTAGTATGTGTGAGCAGAATCATTTCTCATTTAGATTTTTTTTCTGTACAGAACTGCTACAGTATAACGAGGAAGTAACTCTGTCATAAATCAAAAAGAAGTCTCCAAGAGTTTAACCCTGTTCCCTCTCCCTATAGATATATAGTGATCATGTGGGATTAGATGTCTACCAGCATAATGACTACAGGAGGATATCATTCAGCCAGTGAGAAAAATGTGAATCCTAAATGGAGACATGTTAGCTGTTCTCAAAATCCACAGCTCCATTTTAGTTCTTTAGCATCTAAATGTGACTGGTGTAAGTATTTGTCATTGTTGTAAAGTATTCACGTCTCATAAATTAGAGCAATGCTAGGTGCTTTGGGATGAAGTTCATTAAGGCGAACACTATTTAAAGGAGATTGTGATTGACTGATTGATTGATTGATTGAATCGCCTGGTTAAATAAAAAGAAGCAAATGTGAATCACTGCATGCGAGGCCTGTCTTTTACAGATGATGGCAATGTCTCAACTAAATATAATTCTCAGCTGAGTAAATGAGATTTCTACAAACCACCCACACCACAGGAGAATAAATAAACACAAGAAAAAGTATATAAAGCCTGCTTTTGCAGCAAACACTTAATGATAATAGTTGTCATAGATTATGCAGGTAACCTTTTATGTTGCAGTATTGGGATCAGTTTCTCTTTAATATTTAAGATACCTTTAGATAAGATGGAGCTATAATCACATCAGAAATCAGCTCAATTACCAACCCAGGCTTTTATCACAAAATACTATAAACGAAAAGCCCTGTGCTATTAAAGGGCATTCTGCACTTAAGTATTTTACTTTTTATTCATGCGGAGGGATTAATTTTAGATTTTACTGATAGGGGTTGTGCCGCCTTTAAGCATAAAAAAAACTATTAACTGCCGTAATTCATATTAAATTTTAGAATCCTAAAAACCGTATGTGCATTACAGTGTTTGCAGTGTAATTAGGCAGAAGACGTGAATATAAAAGTAGAATGGAAGATTATAAACCAGGAAGGATCACTACAAATGTATATATTCATTATGCACTATTAACTTTATTGCAAAAAGCACTTGTTATTTTCAATCAATATCAACAAAATTGAGGATCCATCCATTTCACATTTTCATCTTTAAAACCAATACAGTTGGATAAAGTCAAGTGATGACAAAGCACTTGTGAAATCATAGTAATTGCTCATCTTAAACATACACATATAAAGAAGCATGAAATGAAACTGTTCAATGTGAATCTGTTACAAATGAACACACTTTACAAAAAATACAAACATGTAAGCAAGGACCGCAAAGGTGTTATTTTGTAGATTGTACTTTGACAGAAATTACTTTTAAGTATAATGCATATACATTGTAATCATCAAGCATAATAATTGTGCACCAATTGCAATGACTTCAGTGCAAAGTCAAGGGCCGGGTATAGAAGAAAGGGTCAAACTGACCTAACAGAGCAAATTTGAGTTGCTACATCATGAATCATCAGTACACATAACCTGCTGTGTGCATTTTAGACATACCATTCAGCCTGACATTACATCCTCAATGTCCCAAGAATTACATGCATTGCTTTTTGTGTTTCTACTAAAAAGGCTTGTCATCCAAAAATATGATTGAGCTTCTTACCTCAAACAAAGCAGGGCCTCGTTACTTTCACTTCTAAGAATATGTGTTATAATCTATTGGTCTGGGAAAACATGCTTGCTGCTGGTAATTGCCCTTTCCAATTTTACTTTGCTCTCCTTATTGATTTCTCAGTTCAGTCCTGACATGACACTCCCTCATTCAAACCAGTTACTGATTGTCTTCTGGTCACATCATGATAACTTCATCTAAAGACTCTCTATCTATCTATGGACTCTATTTTTCCTCCTGCTTAAAAATCAAGGTTCAAAAATAAACTAATCTTTACATACTGTGCAATAAAAACAGCGAAGGTGTAAGCCATCGCATGGTGTTTGTAGATATTTCATAAATTGTTTAGTAATCAGCAACTTACTCTATTTGACATGAATTTGCTGAAGAAGTGTGGGAAGAATACTTATGGCAAAAAGGAAGATGGCCATTATGCGGCAAGAAGTTATGGAGATCACACCTTGTAAGTAGCATACTGTATAAGCATAAATATTTTATCTCTTTCATGGATGATGTCGACTTTTGTCAAAAGGAGGAGTAGACAATGGTAATCAACTGCAAAATGTGACAAAACTTACCATTATATTTTAGTTGGACTCTCGTTGCTAGAAGGAAAGTTAGCTTCATTGGTTTGACTGAGGTTTCCTGCGCTTGTGTGAGTAGTAAGGCGCAAACAAGAGCAAAAATAGCACTGACATAATGGCGAGAGATCAAAGCAAAAGCGTAAAGCAAAATACTCCACGGACGAAGATTTGCCTATTATCTCTGAACTGGACTTTGACCTGTCGGACTCCAATTTTGATACAAGTTATCGAAAACGAATGTGAGGTAATCGTGGTGCTGAACAGGTCTATGTGGCTGACACGCCTATGGCAATGTTCACCAGGAGGACTTACACTTAACAATGATAAGAAGTAGAAACCAGATTGCAATGCATTGCAACCGTGACCGCTGCTACTGCTGCTCCAGCCACGAAAAGACAGCCTGACAGCAAGCCTGCCGTACATTCTTGGCAAACTGGCAGCAGCAGCATGCAGCAACAGACGTTCTATGTTGATTTCTGAGTGAAACCATTGCTTTTCAGAAACTATGTTTTTTTAAAAAAATATTCAGCCCTCAAATTTGCTCTTTTACTCAATGATGTTTCTTATATTATTTGAGATAATTACACAAAAATGATGCTTGCTAAACAATTCTAGACATCTAAACATTCCAGCACAATTCACAATATTACATTGTATTTTGTCTTTGAGCACTTAAGTTTCATTTCAAATACTAAAGACATACAATAACATTGGTGACACTAAATTTGTCAGGTATGAGCTGGTATAGTAGGCTGCTAGAATGTACTCTGCAATGACTTGACCTAGCATCCCAAAATGGATTTTTGCCTCTAATATTGTTGTGATGGCCTTTGCCTCAATGCTTAGTTTAGCAGCTTTACTGCCATATGTCTCAAAGACAACATTTTTTTCTTTTTCATCACAGAATTCACAATAATCCTGGATAAATAATGCACCATTATGTAAACCATCTGCTAGCAGGACAATGGGAGCAAGGAGAGACAGACATGTGCTGCAACTGGGGCAAATAACAGGAGACTCGGTGCACATTTAGAGTCACTGCAGCAGATCAAGTTAGACCTCTTTCATAAGCAACAACAGCAACAACTGGAGCAAACCTTATTTAATTCAGCCAGATGTTTACATTTATGCCTAGAAGCCCAAAGAAACATCTGTCTTCACCAATTTCATATTGTGGTGCATCCCTCCCACCCCGTTCTATTTTTCATTGTTGTCATTTGATTATATTCAGAGACAGACTGTGTGAAGACTCCTAATTAGATTAAAGCATGTGAAAGATCAGTCTCTTCATAAACACGATCAAAGATAGGTGATCACAGCCATTGTCTCAAGACTGTTGTGCAGCAAAAACATTTTAATAATTAAAAATGTTCCCTAATGTGCAAAATACACAAACCAAACACCTCTAAAGACACAAAACATGAGGGATTGTCATCTTAAACTGGTGGCATGTGGCCCTGTAGTGGAAATGGCAGCTTCAGAAGTCAGTTGGACTTTTCCTCATGTATAGTTTTAACAGAAAAAGATGGTGTCACCTAATCTTTCATATATAAGTTTAAAACGTGACATTAACAGGGCTTACAAAGTGTGATAGCATATCACTTAAAATACATTATAACATACAGTAATAGGAGTGCACTAGAAATAAAATGTCACAATACACCATACTAGCTTTTAATCTTGTCTTAATGTACACTCCAGAACATAAGTATTAATAAATTCTATTTACTTGATGCCCATATTTGAGAGCATAATTACAACTGCAAAATGCTCACCCCTGCACTCTGTTGAGGCAAGATTAGAGCTTCTGATTAGGTTACTCATATTCCATCTATGCTTGTTAAAATATTGTTCTTTTAATCAATATGAATTGTTACTGATTCCTTTATCCTTTATCTCTGTTTTCCTTCCTTATTCATATTTTGACTGTTCTGGCGCCCAGAATGATGTCACTTCTGGTTCTGGCCTTTTGATGACATCACTTCCGCTTTTGGCATTGAAAACCGCCATCATTGCACCACTGAGATCAGTTCAGTTTTGGAACTCAACCACAGCACTATTTGCTTTATTCATTACCTTTTTTGCAGCCAGGAACAATATAAGGGTGGCTGCCCTAAACCTTCTTTGTGTGTTGAGACAGATTCTTTTAGACTACCATGATACCTGAAACTGAGAAGGAAAGGAAAATCAAAGTATTTGGAGACCTTTGGATTAAACGGCTACTGACACAGTACCAGACCATCTTATTTTACTTTAGTTTAAGGAGCCATACAGTTTAGCACGTGCTTATGGCCAATTAACAATTTCAGCAATATTCTGACTATGCCTGTTGTCAACAATACAGGAATCCACAGATATTTATTTTTCCAAGAAATATAGTGTTTGTTTTCTTTTTCTCTATCAAAAAAGACAAGTCACCTTGGCCCACCATCAAAAAAGGTCAATTTAAGAATCACCCTATGAAAGAAATAAACTAGAAATACTAAAGGAGCAATAGCAAGCATACAGAATTGAAATGCCAAATAAAATGATTACAGATCTTTGGAAAACAGATACATAAACCAACATTAAATTCATTTTTATCAGTTCGCTTACAAAATACATAAAACCACAGGAGAAAAAGAGAAAAGTTCTTCTTTATAGTTTTACTTTCATACTTGGTATATATTGTACAAGTAATTCACGGAAGTGAAAATGCATTTTTGATAATTGTTTAAATGTAATTGTTGTACTGCTATGTTTTCAGTTAGTATTGGCGCTGTGGAAACTCTGTGGTGTTAATGTAAGTGTTGTTGAACACAAAGAGTGGTGGCTCTGAGGCTAGTGATCTGCACTGGCAATTGGAAGGTTGCCGGTTTGAATCCCATAAAAGACCAAAAGGGACTCTGCTCTGTTGGGCCCTTGAGCAAGGCCCTTAACCTGCAATTGCTGAGCGTTTTGAGTAGTGAGAAAAGCACTATATAAATGCAAAGAATTATTATTAAGGAGACTAAATACTTTGTTAAGCCCATCTTTCCATG
Organism: Polypterus senegalus; assembly: GCF_016835505.1. Classification (NCBI taxonomy): domain Eukaryota; kingdom Metazoa; phylum Chordata; class Cladistia; order Polypteriformes; family Polypteridae; genus Polypterus; species Polypterus senegalus. The sequence continues at coordinate 69,803,107 of NC_053170.1, read as the reverse complement.
ACAAAGTGAGGTTATCAATTTTCTCTGTACATGACCCTTCTGAATGGATTTTAATTAAACTTCTATAATATATTAAGCCAATGAAAAAGTCACAGATTTAGCAAGTAGGGCCTGTCAAACCTTTTAACAAATACCTGAAAAAATGGAGTCTAATTATGCATTCTCACAGCAGCAAGGCAATACAGGAGGTCTAAAATTAAAAAGAATGTGTTCTGTCAAGCTTACCTACTCAAAATGTTGAAAGACAAAATCAATTTAAACCTTGTTATCAAATCTTTGGCCCCAAACTAGACTGTATACTATAGAAAATGAAGAGCTCCTCACTACAATTTTTCTTGTGTCTGATACATGAAAGCAATAAAATGTGGAGTTATTGCAGACTGTGTGACATTATTCCATGCACATTATTTTCTGAACACAAGTGATAAAACTTTATAAAACTAAAAAAATAAAAATCTATAATACATTTGGCTATCAAATGTTCCCTATTTGCTAACTACTGACTTTAACCTAATCTATTTAATCTCACAAATCATATGGGAAGTTGATATAACTATTAGTCAACTTAACTGAGGTTATTATTTTAAAACATACTGCATAAGAAATGTTTCCTGTACATTATAAAAAGAAAAGAATGTACAGAATAGCTGTAAATCACTCGACTTGGCAAATACTGAAGGGGAGCTGAGTGCTGAGCCACTCCACTTAACGTGGAGTCTCTGTTACCTTACCCTGTGACTGGATTTCAGAATAGATGAGCGGCAATGACATGCAAACACTACATCAAACCTTTAAATGATTTCACTTGTCATACATGCGCAAATGTGGACCACATCTTTGGGCTCCACTGAAGTATGTAATACCATTTTGGGTCAATAGGGGGTACTGGTGCTATCATTTTCCCCTCTTGTTCCCCTGCAGCATGGAGAAGATGCCCGGAAGAAAGAAATTGACTCCACCCCTTTGGGTCCTGCTGCTGACGGGAGAAGTCGTTCAGTCTTGTACCAAACTAGAGACTGGATGGAGTTTAGCAGAGAACGCTATTTAGCCTGGAAGCAATATCTTGTGAAGACTTTCTGTTGATGTGCACAGTGGCCCTAATTTTTATTTAGTAAAAAAATGACTTCTGTGAGAATTAAAGGGGATGACCAAATTGGAGCCCCAACAGTCCCTATAGAGACTTGTAGTTCCTTCGCTCAACCACTCACCACATTTGCTGACACTAGAACGTTTCTTTGTACATTGCGGAATGCCAGAAAAAGCTGACCATGAGTTGAACTGTGCCAGTTAGATTTTGATTTTCCTTTTCTTAAGAAGCACAAGCCAAAATGAGATTTATTTTTTCCTAGCCCTGTATAATGAATTCTTGTTTTTGCAGCTTGTATTAGATTGCCTTTTACTTTCAAATAATTCATTTTACACTAAATCAACACATGTGTGCTTTACCAACATTAAGAGGAATTAAAGATTGAAAGCAAGCTTAAGATTTTACATGTATAAACGTTTTATTAAAAGTTTAAAATCATACTTTGGATTTTTTTTTTTGGAAATGTAGATTCTATCCAGGATAATTGTAACATTACTGGCTTAGTTTTTACACTGTCACAACAGCAAAAAAATTCTGCCTTAAGTATAATTAAAAATGTAAAAACATCTTGATCTGAAGCAATCTTGTCCACCTCCTTCTACACCCATACTATTACACACGTTAGACTAAAAATTTCTCTTCTGAAAGTCAAGTATGGAAACAAAAACCAGAACGAGGAAAGGCAGTTAAGCAGAATATATTGTATATACACTTTAAGGATATTAGGTGATAGATAGATAGATAGTGTTGTGATGTAAGATTTTGCATATAACTTCATAAATGTTTGTATGTCTTTATTTATAATTTAGGCAACCAAGTGGTGAGAGGTATTCATGTTTGCCTTCCCCCATCCCCCTTTTTACGACTGTCTCTTTGTAATTTTATGACAGGATTTGGGGGGATGTGTCTTAAACCAGTTTGATCTCCCACACAAAGTAAGGTTAGTGTAATATATGGTCTTTCATGAGATAAGATGTTCTATTTCACCCATTGGTCTGAGGTATGGCTGTTTGGAATTGGCTTGTCTCAGAGGCCTTCAAGTACCATGATATCCTATTGGTTCTAGGAATTGGAGAGAACATCTATAAATGTACTTGCTCAACCACATTCTCTCTCTGACTGACCCACATATGATGAAGAAGCATCTCTCTTGCTAACCTGTGAGGATGAAGACAACACAATGAAGAGCACAGCTCAGCAGACATATTGAACAGACATGTGGCTGAAAGCTGAGCACCAACGATGCCTTAACTAGAGACATTTTAAGTAACTGCAAGTCTGTGTGCCACCTGAATTACACATCACCATTTTATCAGGTTGTATGGTTGCCAATATTCAAATGTACTTTGCATTTTGTTATTATTTATGAATATTATCAGTAATACATTATTTTATGTGTAACTTAACTCCTGCTTGTCTTTTTACTACATCTAATTACCTGAGGTTATAGATATAGAAGGGAAGTTGGGGAGAAGTTATATAAAATAATATCTTATAAACAGTGGTAAGTCTGTGAGTTTAGGCATTCTAAGGCTACATATTAATACAATAGGGGAAAGTAGAGCAATATATATTACTCTACCAAGATAAAACAGATAGATAGATAGATAGATAGATAGATAGATAGATAGATAGATAGATAGATAGATAGATAGATAGATAGATAGATAGATAGATAATTCATGTGAAAACTGTGCTGTACATAGCACTATTAAAATTTTGTACTACATTATCTATTCTGTTTTTTTTTTTTTTGTTTTTTTGATTGCTTCACTAAATTCAATTTAGATTCCCCCTTTAAAACCACTGAATATTTACTCAAATATCCCTTTATGCTAAATTGTTTTTTTAATGGGTTTTATTGCAGATTTATAGCAGACTGTTAAAATTAAAAAACACACAGTATTCAGCAGGCAAGCATTTTGACAACATGCAGGAAAAGAAACACTCAGCACATCAGTTTTAAGAGCATTTAGCTGTTAAACCTACTTAATGTTGCATGCTAGGATGAATTCTGAAGCTACACAACACAAACAGCACTTTCTAGATTGGAACACATCACTAAAGACTGTAATTTGATTCTCTTAACACATTTAGATTGCATCTTTAATTTGTAAATTGAAAGCATAATGTTAGGTAATTGCAGAAAAGATAACCTGGTGATATGAAGATAACCGGCAGGGTGTAGTATGAAAACAGTTTCCATATGATTATTTGAAATGCAATACACTTTTAAATAAATGCTTATACATACTGTGCTTTAACAGGATTATTTATTAATTCTCAACAATGTCTTTGATATATAAAGTAAGTAGTTTCTCACTTGTACAGTATTTCCTTTGTGTTTTTAGGCATTATGTTTATGTCCTTTAAGTTCCAATTTGCAACTTTTTCCCCTTTCTCCCTCTTTTATTGGGGTACCTCTCTGTTTATTTGTTCTGCATTTGAATAAGATTGGCTTTCTATATTATTAATCAGTCAATATACCGTACCGATACCTAGAAGAAGACAAAAAATTATCAGATTCTTAACATTTTCAAGAAAAATTTGCTGGTTTTATTAATGTATTTCTTTAAGTATTCTGCTTTAACACTAATGAAATTTGTGTTGAGAATTATCAGATTTTCTTATGAGCTAACTACTTTTATAACTTCTGTCTCACATTCTCATATTTCACATGGACTTTAACAGCAGGAAAGTTATGGTTTAAAAATATCAACATCTTACACAGATCCTGCACCTGTCCAAAATGTAACGAACAGTTTCTGCTTGTGCACTTGTACCAGGGCACATTTTTGGCATGTTTTACTTTCAAACCACACGCTTTTATGTGATCTTGCACACGTATTGTCTGTCCTGTACTTGCATAATCTCCCAGGGTATTCACAGAGTCTCCTCTATAAAAACCTCATAGAAAGTATACCCTTGCAGTTCATATGGGATAGCATAAAATGAAGATCAATTTTGAGATTTTTTTGCATAAGGAATGACAACAGAGTCAATTTATACCCCGGAATTCTGAAAACAGTGAAATCTAATGTGAAAGTAATATGATATATATTTGTAAGAACATAAGTTAAAGCTTGGAGCATGAAACTTAGAGAGTTTTCAAGTCAAATTAGATAAAAGACAGGTCTCCACAAAAAAGGAACAAATATGTTTTATAAGAAATAAAGGCATGGTTTGGGGGCATGTGTACCTCCATGATCCTTACAGCTATGTTGTTTGATGATATGTACTCGTGGTAGGGTTATGATACTAAGCAACGAAGAAATCGGACAAAGAAGAGTCCATACATGACCCTCATGATTGTTCTAATTAAACTGAAGACAACCTCATCTGGAACAGGGATATCAGAAAACACTTCTGGAGCCAGCTCTAGGCGTGATGTTTGCCATGAGTAGGTGGTACAACAAAAGCCAAATGACAGGGAGGACTGAAACAGACCAAGGCATACTAGACCTTTGCAAAAGAAACCCTCTGTTAAGATGTGAAATGTAAGTTTTTTGATGGAGACAGAATTGGAACCAAGGTGGAAGGTTTCAAAATACCAGCTAGATATCGGTAGGCTCACTTATACACAAAACATTGGCTCTGAAACTACACGTCTCAATCAAAGGTAGTCCCAAAAACTCTCTCCCTGTCTCATACTCTGTAGTTGTGGTCTGTTCCTGTTGATGAGAGGAGTTGCCACAATACAACCTCATGTTTCTGAGAGAAGAACTTTGCTGTTTGAATGTACTATCTATTGTCTATCTAGTCCTGTCTTGGGATTTCAGCACTCATGTGGGGAATTAATAATTAAATAGACAAAAAAACATTACAGCTAAAAATTAAATCATAACTAATGTTCTACCTCCCAAATATTAAAGAAGTCAAATTCATCTCAATAAATTAAGGCTGAAGACTTGTTATTTATTCCTATCATACTCTTGGTAAAACTGCTGCTGGAGTTCTTAATATTGATTTATTGTGTATGCACCAGTCTTGGTTGCTTGCTTTTTCCAAATCTTCCCATTCTTGCCCTTTTATTGATGTTTTGCTGTGCCACTTGATTGTACTTTATTGTGATCAAGTTACTGCTTCCCTACCAGGAATGGCACCTTACCGTGAATATGTCATTACCAGACCCAGCATTAAATTTTAATTCTATCTTCTGAAATTATTCACATTTATCTAGAGGGAACCATATTGTCTAATGCATAGAAATAGCTTAAATGACCAAAAGGTTGATGAAGTTTATGTACATTGTAATTTTGATTTTCTGCCCAGGTTTGCTGGTTTTCCTTTTATATACTGTAAACTTGTTTAGGAACTTAAAAAATAACTATTTCAAAATTAAGTTGATTTCTAAAGTATCAAGATCTTGGAAAATTAGACTTGACAATTACTCTACAATTAATTGAAAACATTACAGTGAAGATTGTAACTTGAAGTAAAAAGAATGACTATATAGCCTCAGTTCCTAAATCACTTCACAGGTCTGCAGATAAGTTAACCTTGAACTTATTAGCTCTTATAGTTCAGGATGTATATTCTGCAATCTAAATATGCATACCTCTTAAAAATGAAAAGGATAAATAAAATTAGTGTATGAGACAGAGCCTTTTGCTATATAGAGCACCTGAAAAACCATGAAACTCTGAAAACTATTGGTCAGAGTTAGAGAAGCTCCATCAGTATCTACATTTACACGTCTGAAATGTCATTTTAATGTAGCATTCTCAATGAATTGTAGCAACTGTTTTTGATTTGCTTTTGTGACCACAGGGGGCATAACAGCACTCCAAACACCAAACACAACTTCACCAACACAGTCACAGGTTTAAATAACAGTTTAATGTTGTTTAATGTTTACAGATACATTTTACAAGCTTCTCTGTAAATTTTCCAACACAAGTTAAACAGAATCTACTTTGATTATTGTTTTACATTCTTTCCACACCTACCAGCAAGCACTGTCAACTTCTTTGTGACTCCAACTCCACCTGGAGTGGCTACCTTTTTATGCTGGACCCGGAAGCATTTTGAGGTTAGTCAGCACCCACTGCACACAGCAAGGATGTCCAATGGGACTACAATTCCCAAAATACCCAGTGGGCACCTGCATTGGTGTACCAGCCCAGAAGCACTGCCACCTAGTGTATCAGGAGACTGTAAAAACTATGGTATTTTCCCCTGATCCAACCATTTTATAGCTCCTTCCAGGAACAGCAACACCCTTTATCCCAGCCAGAACCCCAATCCAATATCATCATTCATTACAATTTCAAATGAACCAACAGGGGACGCTTTATATCAGACTAAAGATGATCATCAAAAGCACTGGTGGACTGCCTGAACCTCCCTTAGCTCACAACTAAGTACTGGAAACATAACTGCAAGGTAAATAGCTAGCTGCTATGCAGTTGTTCAGCAAAATGAGCAGCACTGCCAGCAAGGGAAGCTGCCAAGATGACATCTAAAAGACACATTCAAGAGTACATGCTCAGATGCATTATCCTAGTTTGAAGATTTCAAAAATCAAAGAGTCCACAGAGAGACACTCAGTTCTTTGAAGGTGAGCAATGAACATTTCTGTTTTTTGGACTGATTTCAAGGACAGGGTATATCTCTAAAGTAATTACTTTTTTAATGTTTGTAGGAATGTTGATGGTGAGGTGATGATAATGCAGTAATAGTGATTTTCTATAGGTGCACTTTAATTAAGCACTATTTGATAAAGTAATCACAAATTATGGGAAAGGGTTAGTATTATACATATTTTTCCTTAGTGCTGTAAGAATGGTTCTGATTATTGTTGTTATTGGTTCCGACCCTTAAATTTTATCGGATCATCTGCGTGTTTCATTTTGTGTGCTTTGCCATGTAAGCACCAACCTCAGCTCATATTCAGTGCTCTAGGCTTGTAAATGGAAATGTACTGTATAAGAATAAATTGATTTGAAATAGCATTATGATTTACTTTGTCAGCAGTCTGAGGTAAATACTCCTTGCGATGTTCACTTGATAGCAAAATTAATACTGTAATCTGTTTATCACAACTGTTGAAAAATGTGCATCACTTTGAGCAATTCATTTTTTCAAGATTACACTGGTTGATGCATTAACGGTAGCTGCCAGTACATTATTTAATCTTACATAGATTTCTCTCAATTAGTTATGTCCATCGATTCATCCATTATATAGACCCATTTTTTCCACTACTAAGTTATTGCCAATTACTAAACAATTGCATAAAGTAAAGTAGAGCGGTTAAACATGGAACTTCCGCAAAACTGCTGAAAAGGCCTTGGCAGCCCTATAGTCACATTGTAAAAAAAGACTAGTCACAGTGTGCAGTTTACAATGGCACAGTTATAGGTTTGGGGTGCTACAGCTCTTATATATTTAAAGGTTGGCAGCTGACACAACTTCTTTGATAGGTTTGCAGAATCCATGTGGAGCAGTATTTGCAGCCATGGTTTTATTATAATTTTTTAACAGCCATGGTTAATGTGCCTTTAACAAGTTAAGTTATTAGAAAGTAATCCAAGTACACTTTAATCATTTGTTGTGATTTACTTGTTTATCCATCGCGCAAGCAAATCTTTTGTTTCACTACTCTTTTTTTTATTAATAATCTTTTAAAATGTTACATTTTGAGTTTACTTGGAACAATGCATTAGTCATGTGGCATTTATCAGGTTACGCAATGGTTTTGTCTCACAGAACTGAAAAAAACAATAGCCTAGAGTGACTAATCCCATTTATGTCATATCACAAAGACAAACAAATGACATCTGGAAAAGAATGCAACCTAAAATTTGTGTGTTCCGCGTTTCTTACAGGTTAAAAATATATCAGTAACCACTGAAATCCAGCATTGCATTTTGAAAGGTGACTTCACTAACTCCCTACAAAGTGACGCATGGCAACGTTGTTTGCTTCAGAGACTTTAATGTGAATAAATCACATTGTACAATACGTTGTCAAATACCATACCACCTTCTAGTGGTTCACTTTGCTATTGTTTTTCTTTTTGTGGAGCACAGAAATCCTGGTTCTACAGGAGATGGGTAGTTTAAATCATGATTGTTAATGAAAGTCCTAAGATTTTATTTATTACTTTAAAGCACTGCATGGGTTTGCTGTTGTACTTAATAGCCAGCGGATTAACATGCATACATGCGCACAATCATAGGGCAAAAATGTAAAAAAGGCAAGCAGTAAATCCTTCACATGCCTTTTCTGCTCTGCAGGGTATTGGACAATTGCCTGTACACCCACTTGTGTGTGCCACAATGATTACTCCGTACTTAATGTGCAAATAAACATTCTAGCCAAGAAGACATATGGCTTGAGACACTGGAGATTACAGCTGTGTGCTTAGCTACAACATTACTTAGCGAGCACATTAAGCAGGCTGCAGCAGTGCTCTAGTAAGCTGCTGTCATGCATGTATTTTCAGAAGCATCAAGATGGAATTATTTGTTAATTAAGGACACCAATGTTAAGGTATTACCTGTTATCTTGTACTGATTCATCTTCTGGCAGGTCTTGTCATTTCAGCATGTTAAACAAGTGTAAAATCCCTTCCGTTTCACAACTGTCTTAGCTGATCAGGTATGTCAAACAGTAAGATGTGAAAAACATATTTGCTGAAGTGAAGTCTCACAATACGGCGGAGCTAGGAAAGATACCTGGCATTTTCAAAACAGTACTAATATCAATGTCAATGTCTTACTTGTTCAAGTACTGTAACTTCTTGCATAGTTAATTCAACAGGGTTATTGTACTTTTGCTTATACTGTAGGTGAGGCCTTCTTTCACCCTTTTCCATCTTTTGGAACAATTTATTTTAAAATGTTCTTGATAATTTCTAACTTAGTCTTTGGAGTAAAATATCTCAGCTTCTCAAGTCACTTCTCATAACTCTGACAACTCTTGCTCCTGTTATGTGACATGTAGTTCTTTTTTTGTGGAACAACTTATTACCATATTCCCTACCTGCATATTCATACTTAAAATAAAATGAAGTTTTGAGCTTATGGTGTTTGGTTTTGTTCCATTTCATGGACTCCATGCTAAATTTAAACTCTATCTTAGGATGCTCCATAATTTCACAACTGACTGTACACAAACAATCCAACAATATGGTTAGGAATGCCAAGGACAAAAGGGCTTAGGGTAGTGACTGAAAAAATCATCTCCATTTATGACAAAAAATAAAATTCTTTTAAAATCCTTATCAACCGACTCACTTACAATAATGAAAATGAAAAAAATGGAAAGATAAAAAGTATTGTATGTATCAATTTGTTCTCCCCGTGTCTGTGTGGGTTTCCTCCGGGTGCTCCGGTTTCCTCCCACAATCCAAAGACATGCAGATTAGGTGCATTGGTGATCCTAAATTGTCCCTAGTGTGTGCTTGGTGTGTGTGTGTGTGTGTGCCCTGCGGTGGGCTGGCGCTCTGCTCAGGGTTTATCCCTGCTTTGCGCCCTGTGTTGGCTGGGATTGGCTCCAGCAGACCCCCATGACCCTGTGTTAGGATATAGTGGGTTGGATAATGGATGGATAGATGTATCAATTGTCAAGATCGACTGCTTGAAATAAAGGTGGTAACAATTTTGCTGCAAGATTATAACTCTGGAGTACTACCTAACCTAATTTATAAGTTTATTTGTTATTCCAGAGTGTAGCATAATTTAGATTTCAACAGAATTACTGCTTATTTTTAGACAGTACCCTATATAATTACAAGTCAGCAAATAGGTGGAAGAAATCAAATCTAAGGAAATTGTATTACATTGAGATAACTAAGCAGCTCTATTCAAGGACTGGCGTTGTGGTAGAAGTATTGAAAACTTCTATTCTGACTGAAAGTCAATATTCATGTTTGTGTACAACATGTTTCAATGCTAAGAAACATGATAACATTCCATGAAGGATTTTGTTAAAATGCTGTTCAGCACGTATTTTCCAGAAAATACCCCAACTCTTTCAATTATATGGCCACAAAGTACACTCTATAAAGGTAGACCCATGTTAGACTGTGTTTGAATTTGTATTTTATTGCTATGCAAAATTCAATCAGAGTGAATTTAATTTTGCTTTATTGCCATTGATCATCAGAAAAAGACTATTTAATGTCAAAGTCTAAATAATTATAAATATGACACACCTAAATCATCACTTTCTTCAGTACAATTTGGTTTTCTTCTTAAATGAAGACCACCTGTTTGAAGTCAAGGACTTTCAATTAATTTTAGTATAAATTAACCTTATCTGAAATATCCAAACTGTGGTGAATGAGCAATGTGCTCTAACTTACACAATGAAGACAAAAGAACACTCTAAGAAATTAATGGAAATACGACTTGAAAGCACAAGTCAAGGGTTGAAGGCAAGAAAAAAATCTAGGTCACCGAAAATCCCTTAGAGTCCAGTTACCGTATATACTAGCAGATAATTTCTCCCGCGGGATTTGCTTTTACAGTATAATTTCTGGTATTTTATAATGTCGGTCGTATAATTCAAATATGGAAAAGTCACGCTATTGGGATTATGATATGCTAGCGCAGACCTCAGACAATAACCACGGAGCACACTGCCTTTTTTTTCTATGTGGGTGCAGCAATGCGCTGTATTAGCGTGTGCTCCTAACCTCTCTCTCTCTCTCTCTCTATTGTGCCTATGTGACCACACGGTAATACCTGAACTATTCTGAAGCAACATTTGCACTGATTTGTGTTTTGTGTATTTCACATCCTCATACACCTTTATCGTAAGAGCATCCCTTATCTATGATGAAGCGTTTGATCAGAAGAACATATGAAGGCGGTTTTAAATTAAACGTTGTTATAGTGGCAAAAGAAATTGGTAACTGCGTTGCAACAAAATTCGATGCGTCTGAGAAACTGATGCCAGATTGGAGGAGGCAAGAAGAATAAAAAAAAAAAAGTGTCTCTTTTTTGAATGGGCGTATTAGTCGGGGTCAGATTTTATGATTGATTTTTCGGGTTTCAAAACCCGACTTATACGTGAGTATATATGGTACGTTAAATGAATTGTTTAGAAAAGTAAATCATATAACACTGCTGTACATCTGCAGGCTATTTATAAAATACTTTGGATGGCCAATGAGGGCTGAGAGTAAATTCATCTAAATATTAGAAATCTAAGAGGAAAACCTGAAGCAGTCTGCAAGCAGTCTGCGCCTTGAGAAAAGATTTATTTTCCAGCAAGACAATGACCCCAAGCATAAAGCCAAACCTACACAGGAATGGTATAAAAACAACAATGTTAATATCCTGGACTGACCAGGTCAGAGTCCATCCATTACTATAGGCAGGTATTTGGAAATAAAGACTGCATTCAGACTTGGAGGGATGTAAGTGTGTAAGGTAGAGGTGGAGTGGTTCTAGAGGGTGATCGGGAGATTGGTTGACTGTGCATCCATTTGCAGATATTCAAGATTCTTATGTGCTATGGAATCTATAATCAGCGCACCTGCATCCCTATCAGCTTAAAAGGAGCCTGAGTAGGACAGTGGGGGAGAGCAGATTCAAACTGGGAAAACAAAAGCAAAGGGCACAATAGGCAGGGTGGTCAGTGACCTGTGAGGAAGCAAAAGGAATTACACTCTGGGACGAATCGTTTCCCTGCTGAACAGTCTTGAGAAGTGTGGGCAGTAGTTTAGCCTCCTAAGGATCTGAAGGATCAGAAGGGGCATAGGGGAAGATGTTTGTCCTGCAGATGCTGATGGAGGCAGCAGGATGTGAAAGTCTGGCTCTGATCGGTCCAGTGAACATCGAAGGAGGCAGTCAGATTGAGAGCTGGAGAGAAGGACCACAGCTGTTGGCATCTCCGGCCACCTGCAAGGGTAAGCAGGAGAGAAGAGAGGAGAAAGATGTGCTGGGTTGACAGGACTTGAATGAAAAAGGAACATGAAGTCTGCATGATTTTAGTTATGGATTTTATTAACTTTATATATTGTAGGTTTTATTCTCCACATGAAACACTGTTTTTTTTTTCTTTTTGGATTATTTATTGGATGTGCAGGTCCACACTGTTTGCACTTGGATTTGAAAATTAAAGCACCATGCATTTTTCCACCTTACTCTTCCTGTTATGTGCCTCATTGCCCAGCTCTTCCTTGGTTATAGGGTCAAGGAGTATGGCAGTTGCAGTCAACCTGGATTGTCACAAGCCAATTGTGCAACTGTGGCTGAATTTGAGGAGGTCTGTTCACTCATGATTCCCATGCACCCTGACAGAATTTGAGTAGTTGTGCAAATGCACACAGATGCAGGACTGACTTGAAATGGATGAAAACTTATGCAATCAATTATTTTGTGTTTTATATTTGTATTTAAATTAGACAATTTTGTAGCGATCATTCTTCCTTTTGACATTAACGAGTATTTCTGTTGATAAGTGTGAAAAAGAGATGAATACTTTAATTGTTCTGTACTATGTTTACGTGACAATAAACATGAACATGAAGTTTAAACTTGAGGTAACCATACCTCTGGAAGCCTCAGTAGCATACTATAATTATACGACTTACATTAAGCATCAGAATTCACAAAGGTGAAGGATTCAACTTGAACTAAATGGCATACTTCTATTTAAATGTTTTATGATCTGTCAAATGTGTTACTTTAAAACAGCCCATTCTAGCAATTAGAATTTAGTAATTTGAAGAATGAAATGTAATGTACTTAATGTAATGTTCTTCTCACCAGTTTCAATATTATTTTGAGTGTTCTTTCATTTTTCACCCTCACTAACCACCCATTATCTTAACAGCATGACAGGGTCACTGGAAACAACATGGAATTTACAAAATATGTTGAACACTTTGGGCCTCTCTGAAAGGACACTGAAGTTAGGACTCATGATGCATAACTATGAAAATTCAATGATTCAGGGTTCAGTTCAGGGTAAAAATGTTCCATGTTTCTGCAGTTGTCTATTTGATAAAATATTTTATGACATTTGTGTCTAAATACTGTTAATGAGAGGCCATCTGAGGTGTCTTGTCCTAATTTAATAGTCTTGTAAGGCAATACAGTGGGTGTCTTTCACCTTCTTTATTTCTTAGATAATTTTAAATCATTTTAATCTCCATTTGGTTGTCCTGAAATATTCCATTTTCCTTAGAACACATCCTTCAAAGTGGTAGAATAAACCTGGAATCTTTTTGTGAACTTTCAGTAATAAGGTTATGCTCTTCGTCTCATAACGAGAACAAATTGTCACGCAGTATTCCGGAAGTGACCTCAGAAGTCCATTATGTAACTGATTATCTCTCGACTTGAGCATAGATTCTGTATAAACCAATATCTGATTAACCATTTCACACTTATTCCTTCAGTATTTTGTCGGCGTTCAATAGAACTAAAAATTTGTTTTCAGATGTTTTACCTAATCTTTTAAAATTCTCATTTGTAGATATACTGTATTTATATATTTTTTTCTAATCTGCTCATAAAATAACATTTATTTATTGTAGAAGATCCACTGTGGCAACCCCTAATGGGAGCAGCCGAAAGAAGAATAAGTTATTAAATATAATTTCTAACATATGTTCCAAAATGCAACTTGCATACAAGCACACCTGTCATGATTTGGCTGACTCTAAATTTTGTGTTCAATCAAAGTAAGTTAATATCATCTGCAATTTTAGCAAACTTTTTCTTTAAATATATTTGTATGGAAAGAGCAGAAACCTGACATTATACAGTATGCTCTTTCACTATGAAATATTTGTATTCACTCCCTCATAAAAACAACATAATTTTAGTAAAGCTGGACCATGCTGCCTAACCCTGTGCACACTGCCTGCTAGTACGACACTCTTGATGCCTGCTATCGTCTTTCTTCACTTCATTCTCCTGTGGCACAGGTTAAGCTAAATGACCTACATCATCCACATCGAACACAATCAGTTTTCATTCTGGTTTAATTGTAAACATCTTCAAACAACTCCTTACAAGGATGAGATGTTAAAAGATGTATGTCTTTATTTATTTAAAGTCATTAGCTCAGCTGTAGACTCTAGAGAACCTGTTCTTTAGCCCTAGTAATGGATTACTTTTTTTCACTCTGCTATCTAAAAATTATTAGATTTTTTTTAATGATGATCAAAAATATTTTTGTTTCTAATGATGTAAAAAGTAAATTAAGTGCATTTGCTATTTTCCTATCCAGCCATTCATCAACTTTCTTAATCCTCTTAGTTCAATAATGGGTTACTAGTGGAGTGAAGCATACATCACGTGCAAGTACCTCCTCCATAGACATGGCTGCCTCACTCACACTGCACCAACAAACTTAACATCTGCTTCTTTAGGACATTTGAAAAAAAAATAATTACCAAAGAAACTCCATACAGACACATAGAATATGAAAAGGCTGAGAGTCTAAAATGATATTATGAGTCAGCAGCTCTAGCTAATGCACCACCTTCCTTACCATAATTTCTTATCATTGTAATTTTAATTCACATCACTTCTTCTTAACAGTATTCACCTCAAGTATATTTCTCTTGGTGCTAAAATACCCTAAAACGTGTATAGTTATGTTTTATGTTATAAACAAGGCCACCTGCTTTGACAAAACTAAGTTTAAATAATGTTTATACTCTAGTAAAATACACAAACCTCTGGTCCTCATATAAATGGGGAATGAAAGAAATGTATGTAGTTCACCAATATAATAATAAAAGTTGAATATGAATTTTGAACAACTTAGAGACCATGTCCTGTGGGAGTAGCAATAGAAGCTAGCAAAGATAAGGAGTAGTTATTCTGCATCTCTTTGTCATCATAACATTTTTTAACTCACTTAATCTAGACCAGGGACACCGAGGGGCAGGACTTTTTCCCATCTAGCATAGGACGCAAGGCTAAACCAAACCCAGGACAGGACACCAATCCATCACAGTGTGAACACACGCACACACACAAAACCACACACGTCTGTGTTTGTGTGGCCCTCAAAAAAAGGGAATGGAAAAAGTAGTCAGAGGTGGTGTAATGTAGAAGTCCAAAACAAAAGAAATGTTTTCTTAAAATAAAGCAAAGAGCATGGAAAACACAAAGACAAAGCAATGCAAGAATATGATGAAATATTAAACCAAAACCAATTAATTTAACTGAAAGAAAAGTCATGTCCTGTTGGTCTTTTTCTGTCACACTCTAACAAGAAAATCTACATACAGTAAGCTATAGAAAGAAAATAGATGTTCCATTGTGGCTTAGGCCTATCATGTAATTTGTGCTTTTTTATTTTTATTTTTTATACAGTAAATTCCATCTGTACTTAATTCAAAAAGCACTTAATACTGGTTGTTGATTCATATTGGCAAGTTAATTAGAACATTAGAACAATCTAGATGAGAACAAGCCATTTAGCTCAACTAAGCTTACCGTTCCTATTCACTTCATTTTTCTAAAATAACCTCAAGTCTAGTTTTGAAAATCCCTAAAATCCTACTGTCTGCCACACTACCTGGTAGCATATTCCAAGTACCTGTAGTTCTCTCTATAAAGATAAACCTCCCAATGTTTGTGTGAAATTTACCCTTAACAACTTTACAACTGTGTCCCTGATGATGAACTCATTTTAAAATAACAGTCTTGATCCACTGTACTAATTCCCTTCATAATTTTAAACACTTCAATCATGTCTCCTCTTAATGTTCTTTTGCTTAAACTAAAAAAGGCTCAACCCTTTAATCTTTCCTCATGATTCATCACCAGTGTCTTGGAATCAGCATATTCGCTCTTCTCTGGATTTTTTCTCGCGCTGCTATGTCCATCTTGGACGCTGGAGACCCAAACTATACACAGTACTCCAGATGAAGCCTCACCAGTGCTTTGGCTGTAATAGCTATATGCAGGTGCACAACACTTTTTTTTTAAGAAATGCAAGGCTGTACATTTCAGTTATCGTCAAGTGTGCCATTCATGCTACAATGAAGTGCAGGCTTGAGCAAGTGGTCAAGAGCCAAAGTCGGTGTGTAGATTATATCATATATAATATCACAATAGACAGTGATTGGCAACACTGCGTAAGTCAGCTTTGGACTTATATCTTTTTTTGAAAATGGTTTGGAATCAAATAAGGGGGGAAGAGTATCCTATATAAATGCTACAACCCACAATGAGAAACAAAGATGTCCTGTAAGATAAAAATTGTAGCCCAGTGAGGTAATGAAATTGTTAACACCAGGGGTGTCAAACTCCAGACTTGGAGGGCCACATTAGCTGCAGGTTTTCATTCTGACCCTTTTACTAATCAGTGACCAGTTTTCACTGCTAATTAACTCCTTTTCCCTTCATTTTAATAGCCCCATTTTTAAGGATTCAGTCCTCTGAATTGATTAATTTCTTCATGAAATGGCAGTCAAACAGAAATGACACATGAAATGAGCCAAGAGATGAGCAGCTAAACTGGGATTTCAAACTCCAACCAATTTCACTCCAATCAATCTATTCACGAGAAGCTGATTCTTGCTGTTAATTAAGCCTGTTATTTAATTTTGTGGCCTGTTGCTGCTCTCATTTTGCCACAGCAGACATTTCTAAAACTGTTCATTTTTTGTTCGTCAAAATGTTTTGGTGACCTGAGAGATCAACCTTACCGAGACCTTTATTATCTTTATTTTCAGATATTGTGTGATGGACACAGGGGAACTGGTCATGTGGCGGATCATTTTGTTTCTCATTTTTGTTTGGCTACTAATTAAAAAAAGAGACAACTAAGGAGTCAAGTTTATTAAAAATAAAGCAAAAGAAGTTAATTAGCAGCAAAAACTGGTCACAATGAAGAAGAAGGTTAGAATGCAAACCTGCCGCCACTGTGGCCCTCCAGGACCGGAGTTCGACACCTGTGGTTAACACAAAGGGGTTGAAGAAGGAAAACCACAGACATAATGTCTGATGACATTACTCTTTTGCTGATGCTCCTATTGAAACTGTCAGGGTGTTGAAATCTTCCGCTGCAGAGTGTGATGGCAATTGTAGTCTGTGCGTTGGGACTGCTACGAGGTAGTAGAAGATTTGAATACATGGGTGCAGGGGAAGAATGATAAACATTACATATGTTTGTTGCTGGATCAATTGTAAGGAAATTAGGAGAGATGTCTCTATTTGTAGGCCATGAAAGTGTTTGCTATGTATATGATAAGTTATTGAAACTTTCAGGTGTGTGTGTGCTACTTACTTTTTTCATCCTCAACTCATTTGAACACATACAGGTATGTACTGTGTTGGGGGTGATTATCAGTAGAGGCTCATATGGATGTAAAAGACAAGGAGCTGTTGATACTGCGCATGTGTTCTAAATCACTTATTAACGCAGTTCCTGTGAAACTTCAGGCTGATCTTTCTCTTTGGTATGTGCAACCATGTCACATCGTCAGTGAAACAGCTCCTGTTTTTAGGCCAATGGTGACAAAAGGTGACGGCTGCTACTGTTTTTCTTGGACAAAAGGTGTGAGTGACTTAGTTTTGTG
Source organism: Polypterus senegalus (assembly GCF_016835505.1). NCBI lineage: Eukaryota > Metazoa > Chordata > Cladistia > Polypteriformes > Polypteridae > Polypterus > Polypterus senegalus. The sequence goes on along the minus strand of NC_053170.1, from coordinate 69,785,513 downwards.
AGTGGAATGTAAGCTTGTGGAAGAAACTGTCAGTGTTTGTCTCACCTGCCTTTTTGTGCCTCAGTTGAGGAGTGTCATTGGTGTGTGGAACTTTCCTCACTATGACAGAGTGAATCTGTTTGTTTTGCACTGGGAGGTGTTTGTGGATGTGTTGCTGAAACCTTCCAATTGATTTCCCTGAGGTTCACTCTAAGTCAGTAATGTTGCATGTGCCTCCATTATGTTTACGTGTGGTCGTGCATTTCCGATCAGAGAATGCATGTTTCTGTGACTTTAGTCACAATTTCGTGGCCACCATGAACTGGACATCCAAATCATTGGTTGTGTTGCATGTGTCAGAGCATAAGCTGTTATTTAAGACCAACATCAGCCTTTAAAGGCCAGTGGTTTGCGAGTTTATGCCTAAATACAGCAGGACAGACAGACAACCCTCATCATTGTATGTATATGTAGAGGATGAAACATTATTTCAATGTCTCGTCAAGGTGAAGCCCTAAATTGCAGCCCATTGAAAACCCATTTTCACAATTAAAGAGCATCTAATACAGAGTTTGAAAATGTTAGAAAAAAGCATAGAACAGAATATAATGCAGCATAGAAAAGTTTAACAACAGGAATTCAAGACAAATGTTACTTTACTTTCTGTGTTTCTTGTTCTACTGACATGATGTCAACCTTATAAAGAACTCCTGGAAGGTATAATTAAACGTAATTTATTATATCTACAGCATTCTCTATAGTACACATCAAAATACTCCACTAATGTATTTGGTACATTTCTTTTTTAAATGTTTCTGTCAAACAAGTCATATTCAGTTCTTTTATAAAGTGGCAACATTAACTGGAGAGACTGTTATGCAATAAAGTTCAATGCAAAATCACTGCATCTATGTCTCTCATTTAGGCTTAATGAAGGTAATTGCGGTCTCTGCATATATTTTCCTGGAATTTGTAAAGTTTATTGATTAATCTCTGCCACTTCTAACTGTTAATTTGAGTTTATTTTTTCAAATTTTAAATAAGCGGGATAGCATGAGAGGGGATGGCACTGCCCTCCTGATAGAGGAGTTTATTTCCATAATAAACACTAGTTAATATCACTCTGCAGAAAGCAGGCTTATGGAAAACATAGTGGTAGGATGAAGCTGCAAACCTGGACCCAAGCCATCAAGTGCATTACAAGCCTAACAGCAATGAGTCTCCCTTGTGCTACATGGGAATTTAAAACTATATTTTTTGAGCCTGAATGTTTAGAAGGAGGGATGGCAATTAGAACTGGCAATGCTTGCTAAAGGAGACAACTGTAAGCTACAAAGCTGGAATTCCACCAAAAGAAGCATAATCATTCATATTTACTGTTATAAAAAATAGAAAATGAAATAGACTGTTTTGACATGGCAGGCATAAAGGAATTAAGATGCTTTAAGTTGTTTTACTGAGTAATGCTCAAAACAAAAACACACTTCACAGATTCATCACATACAGATGCTGCAGCATTACAGCAGAGGTTGAAAGAACACCAAAAATCAATGCCTAAATACAGCAGGACAGCTCTTGAATGACTGAGCACATCCTGTCAGACTTTGTAGTGTGTTGTGAGACACTGTAGTGATGCAATGTGACATTACCAACTCCCTTATAATTGCTATCAATAATCAATCACAACAGCTAAAGGGCTTCTTCTGCGTGATAAACTTTAATATTATTATCTACTACTAAGAGCACAAAGGTTAGTGACCCACTGAAAATGCAAAAACATTTCATTGATTAAAAGTATACTACACTTAGGGTATGGAGTAAAGGTTTGGTAATATTTTAAAGGGAAATAATGGAAATTTTGTTCTGTCGTCAAGTGTTTCAGAAGCATAACAGAGCAGGGGCCGTAAATGAAGAGTTTCTTTACAAAATGCCGTATATCCGTATTATCTAAACTGAGGGAAATGGCCTTTATTGCTTTGACCAAATGAAACGAAGAATACAAAGTTTTACAAAAATATTCAATCTGTTTCTACAGAAATTACTACAACATATCTTTTATTTTAAAGTTTATTTGGTAAAACACAACAGATTAAAATTTGTTAACAGAATGCAATGAATTCATATACTGTAAGCAATGAGCATAGTTAATAAACATAAAACATAAGATGAAATAAATTGAAATGAAATAGAGTTCAAAAAAATACTTTAAAGAATAAGCGAAAGCCAAAGACAAACATGATGCACAATCAAGATCAAAAATGCCTTCAGAAACACACAGCAAGTAATGCCTTGAATATGGCATCAAGCAGTTTAATAAAAAGATCAGGAAAAAGACGATGAAGCACTATTAAAGACCTAAATCGCTTTTCACGGTACTCTATACTGAAATGCAGCTCCAAAAGCCTAGAGCGCAGCACACATAAAATCTCAACTGCCTTGATCTTTCAGCTGTTACTTATTGTAACTGTGTTGCAGGGTTTAGTGTATGCATTGCTTGCACAGAGGGTAGCACACAGTTGAGAATTCAGTCCTAAATGCTATACAGCACCTCATATAAAAATTAATAATAAAAAAAGTAAATAACTCAATAAAAGTTCAAGAAGAACTCACCTAAAACCATCAACAATGAAACCTCACATTGCCATGCTGGATGTTTGGAATGAACTGATTGGCTGAAGCTACATAGCAATTTGTATTAAAAAATGAAAGAAACATTAATTGCATTCTGATGCTGTTCCTGTAGGGGGCGATAGCTCCCTAGGTGGAATAAGCTCTTTTGTAATTGCGGCGTTTTAAGTAACCGAAAACTAAACAGATATGATATTAAAAGGCGATACCTCTCCCATAATGAGAGAGAAGAAGATAAGAAATCACATAAGAGAAAATAACTTAGCTTTCTTTACTGACGATTTACGTGGCATTACAGACGGAGGAAGCCATAGCAAGACAAAACTTTTATCAAGGTGGGATCTTGATGTATACAGTCTGCCATTTTCCGTCACTGCGCTGGAAGGGTTTTCAGGATGGATGACGATATCACCCATTCGTCCGTTGGCTTTGAGGTTTTTGGCTACTGTCCAAGTCTTATATACTGGTTTCTCCATGTGCAGGCCCTTACTTAGGTTCCAAACAACGGAAGGAGAGATTCCATTTCATCTCCAACATACCGAAATAGTACAGTGCCCATTTTCGTAGTTGTACCTTCTCTCATCAAATGCTTGCCTAGCAGTTCTAAATGCTGAGAGCCCCTGTGTGCTAACTTTGCACTGGCCTATACATGTGAGTGGATTTATAAAATATTTTTTGTACAGACATTAAACTTATATTCTTATTACAGACACAAAGGCATTTATTTTAGAAAGCTGCAAAGCGAGATATGTGATGATTTTCTAAAATATGATTTTAGTAAGGCATTGGGCACTCAGTTAGTGATCTTTCTTTACAAGTGGTTTTAGAGTTTGAAATACAGCACATATCGTGTTTAACAATTAAACTCTTTGGAAACACTTTTGTTTAGGTACTGCACACATGCATCTATTACTCATATATTGGTAAGTAACATAATGTTAAGGAAGGCTTCGTTTGCTCTTAATAACTTTTACAAACAATTAGTACAGTGGTTCTTCCTAATTACGATTTTTGATACACTGGCAAAGCTACTTGTGCATTTGAAGTAGGTAATATTAATTTAAATACAGTTTATCTAATCTCTAAGCATTTTAAAGTAAAAATATGCTAAAAGGCCAAGTTGAAGAGATAACAACTTTATTGATGATTTGTAAATGTTATTAACGTTATTTTTAAGTTACATAAAAACATATGTAATAGATGCATATTTGGCAGTACCGACAATAAAACGCCACCCCTTTGTTGTATAACGTAGGTGAGATATTTCACGTTAAACTGAAAGAGGCTTCTAGCATGCTGATACCTTTATGAGCGAATAAAAAATTACTTTGGTTTCTACGACTTGACAATGTGAACAGAAAAATATATGTGTTTACCCGTTCTGCATTTCTCTTTACAGCTTGTGGTACAGCTGATAAATGCTGTTGTAAATCTGGAATTCAAACAGTTTTTTAATATCATTGTCTCATATATTGTTCTGTGCACTGGAAAAGCTAAAGCCCTGCATACAGCAAATAAGGCTTGGGTTATGTGCCACACTGACATTGCTGTGATGCTGCATTAACCCTGCTTATTATGAGTTTAACCACCGAAAACTGCTAAGGCCCTCATTTGTAAAGCCCACCAAAAGGAAAGAGCGAGGGTCTCTTTAGAATAATCTACAAGATTCTGGTCAAGACTGAAATCCTGCAAATTATAATAAATGGAGCTAATATGCAACAGACTTACTGATAAACATTCTGCTTAGCTATGCTTACAGACAACAAGCTGGCAGGTCCTGGTGGATCCAGTTATCACACCCAGACAGCTCCTTTTCTATACATTCCATCAGATACAAGCAATCAATTGTACCGTCAGGCTTGCTTGCGTCTTTGACAAAGTAATGTGTATCAAACAAACTGGGGACATTTCTTGATTTCCTTTATAATGGTGAAAGGAAGCAGATAAATATAATGAGAGCGGGGAGGATAGGTTATGCCTGGGCACTTAACTAATAGGAAACATCTAAGTGAATACATTATTCTCCTACAAATTAACCACATGATCCTCTGTGCTTTGTGACAAGTTAAAGCAATGGTTGAAAGGGAAAAGCAAAATCAAGCAAAATTGTAAAAGTTGCGCTTTTTAAACATGGGACAGCCCTATTCTGTTGAACACAAAAAAATTGAGAGAAGGATATACAATAAGAGGAATATGGAAACAAATATAATATAAATTTTAAATGTGCATAGCAAAGAGTGGTGTCGAGGCAATGTTCAATACATTTCAATACAATTGATTTTTCTGCATGCTCAAGAGTTTGCACAAACTGAAAAATGTAACAGTATTAGACAAAACACAAAGCAACATAAATATACATATTGTCACATTTTGTTATATTTACCTGATCCAAACACTCTGAGGGCACAAAGCTAACCAAGGACTGAGACCTGCTGGAGCTCAGATTCATATTCATATGTATATTACCGGGCAGTAACTGAAGTGGATATACCTTGTTTCCAGTGATGGAAGCATGCCTCCTCTAAGACAATATAAAAGTCCAAAGAAGTGAAACTAAGAACATCTAACCCAGCTTTGTTGGAGCATACACTTAACCCAGAAGGGACTCAACATGCAGTAGGACAGATCAGGTCCAGTACTTGAAGGTATGTAAATGAACCAATATGTCCAAACTAGATTATTAAAGACTTGTATGATATTTTTTGCTGAGCAGCCCCTATCGTTCACAATTTAAGCATACATACATCTAAATAACAACTTAATTTCACACAGATTAAGAAGAAAATATGCTCTGGAAAAAGATAAAGTCATATTTGTTCTAAGCATTCTCATCATCCAAACCATCTTGAGCATGTTGGCTCTCCATTATAAATTTGTTTTCATTACATAGCATCAGCAATATGCACTGTTACAAGGTCTTATACTATCATGGCTCATCCCTGTTTCAAGTGTCTTTTCTTTTTGTTTAGTCTTTTTAATATTGTTTTATACGTTGTGTTACTAGTTACACTATTGAAATTATTTCTACTATGTTTTACTTATTTAATATTGTTCTTTTTTTTTGTTATTGTGCTTTTTCGGCATGTTATGTATGTGTAGGTTTTGCTTGTTTTTTGCCCTGTCCCCTTTATGTGGAGCCTCAGGGGGCAGGTCACCTAATGATGCAGCTGGGACACTGCCCCCCACTGCTATTTATGAAGACCCAGCAGATGAAATGATTACCTCAGCATTGGGGTTGTTCTTCTCTTTTAAACTGTGGTTTTCATTCCAGTTTTAGTATATCCTGGTTTTCTCCCTTACATTCGAAAATTATACTTTCTCTGGGTTTCCTTTTTTGTGCCTGTATTGATTTTTTTGTGCATTTCTTTTGAGTTCTTCTCAATAAATGTTTAATATTGAAGGGACCTTGTTTGTTTTTGTTGATCAAGAAAGTTCTCTTTTTTACAATTGTCCCTCTCTCCCTTTCATATTTGTGACCTTAAAAACCTTTGCCTGCCTTTTAAATTTGGTGCCAGGTTGTCTAAGGTTTTGAAGCCTACTCAGTTAGTGTTGACCGGTGGTGGTGTGCAGGCCTGTCTCATATTTGGAGGTTTGTTACCATCTTTGAGCAAAAAGAATTGTCAGGATCACAACATCTACAGGACAAATATGTCTAAAATATAATATTTATAAAAAAATTGAGGAACAAATTCAGGGAAATGCGTTTAAGTTTGAGAATAAACTGAGAGCACTTGGCGCTCAGTTGGAAGACATTAAGCAAACATTCACGACTCGAATTGAAACAGCCGAACATCTGGCATCTACTGCTGATGGAAAAGCGAATTCTGAATGCAAAAAACTCTGAGACAGACTTGCTGCACTTGAAGATGGACACAGAAGGAATAATATTAGAATTGAAGGTCTCCCAGAGAATCGTGAAAGTCCAAATCCGGTTACTCTAAAATAATTGGAGAGGACTTTAAACACCGACACCGAGATAGCAGCAGCTTACCGTATATGGGGATCAAATACCTCTAAACCTAGGAGTCTTATTGTGCGCTTTGAAAAGTTACAATATAAATTGCACGTAATGTAACTTCTCAGACAGTAACAACAGGTTATATTTGAAAATAACCACATTTGTATGTTCCCGGATTTTTCACCCTTACGGAAAGCTCAAGATCAGATACAGTCTCTTGTACCCTGCTAAACTGAAAGTAGATATTCAAGACAAACATTACATCTTTAACTCTATGGAGGAAGCAGAAAAAGAGTTAAGAATACTGCTCCCCACACTTTTTTGAAATACAAGCGTGCATCCTGTCATGGCATGGAAATTAAGATCTTACTGGCTGTTTGATCCTCTTGCAATGATACTGGTACTGTAATTATACATTATTTTCCCTTCTCTGCCACTTTTTGTTTATATTTTATTTAAATTAAATTATATGTACTGTGGCAGGCAGCTGGCGTCCAAGCCCAGCCAGGATGCCCCTGCACACTATATTCAGGGAAAGCAGCCCTGGACAGTGCAATACCTCCCCCTGGACACTAGATGGCCACCCCCCTGGGGTGGAGCAGTGCCTCAGTTTCCTACAGGGCTCCCTGGGAATTGGAGTTGCGTGCAACCCTGTTGGGTACTGCAGGCACCACCAGGGGATGCTGTGTTTGGGATTCTTGAGCCCCTGTGGGCAGTGTGTTCGTCACACCCGGAAATGCAGCTGGAACTTGGTGATCAAGCACCTGGAGCACTTCCGGGTGAACACTCAGCGTCCAGAGTTGGGTGAGGAGGAGGAGGACAAGGTTGCCTGGGAGGAGTGGTGGTGCCTGAGAGAGAAGAAGTGTGCTTTAATTGCTTGGGACTGTGTTGTGGCTGGAGGGTTCACGGGGAAGACGTGCCCTCCAGCTGAAGAAAAATAAAAGTTTGTTTATTTTACACGTGCCTCCCGTGTCCAATCTGTATCGAGTCGGGCACTATACAGCGTCCAATCTTACAGTGCATATGTATGTACATGTGGAAGAATTAATCAAAATATAGTATTTATTATACATAGTAAATGGAAAAAAATCCAAGATGGCAAACACAAAATAAAACAAAATTGTTATGCTTAGGCTATCTTTGAGTGAAAAGAATTGTCAGGAACACAACATCTACAGAACAAATATGTCTAAAATATAATATTTATTATACATACTAATTGGAAAAAAATCTGAGACAGCAAGCAGAACATAAACCCAAATTGTTATTCTTAGGCCAGGTTCTAATTACACAATAAATAAAGATTTAAGATGCTACTAAGCAGATGTAAGAAAAAAATATAATTGTTTATTTACATTAATATGTTTTGTTTACTTCTTTAAACAAATTTAAGTCTAACTTATCTTATGTGCTCTTCAGGCAAACAGAAATACAGTTTCACAATTTGGAGATGCAAGCTTGTGAATTGCTTATTATTAAAAACATCTAAACATTCCTTTGCATACATGCCTGATACAACTAAATACGCTCAATAAATACAGTAAATTCTGTACACTGCACCCTAAATTCAGTTTATTCAAATATAAGCTGGAATTCCACTGTTACAATGTGTGGTGCTCTCAGATTCTTAGGTAGGATGGCTCTCTTTAAAGTACATTACAAAGAGCTCTAGAACCAAACGTGAATCCTCACCTTTTCAAATACTAATCATGAAGCATGGCAAGGACCTGCATAGTTTACAGAAGTAGCCACATGCCCCTGCTTCCTCTCATACTGTTATTACAATGTTAAGTAATACCATGTATGGTATGGAAATACAAACCTTCATCCAAGGTGACTTACATCATTTAAGATACAAATCTTAAGATGCTCATGGTCACACTTTGTTAGTACTGGGATTTGATCTGGCAACCTCTGGGTTTGAGGTCCAAAGCCTTAATCACCACACACATAGTGCCCATATAAACACAATTGGTTTACTTGGCAGGGAGTGCTTTAATGTGGTAGAAGTGTTGAGGTCTAACTGGTCAGGTAATTAATAAATGAAAAAAATGAAATGGTGGTGAAGCAGTTATTGCTACCTGTTTCACAGGTCTGGATTTCTATCTGGACTCTGCACATTTTTCTTATATCTGGATGGGTTGTTTTCTGCTGTTACTTTTCTTCCCACCTCCTAAAGACATTTAGGCTCAGATAATTAGTAGATTTCAATTGGGCTGGTATATCGATGTGCACCTGATAGTGTCCTCGGAAAGATGGGTGTCCTGGCCAGCAGTAATTCTTCCCTGGGACTCAATGCAACAGATATACAGTAGTCTATAGCAAAACTTGAGTATTACAAAGTTGAGGATATTTTCATCAGAACATTTTTTTTTATAAGTGATTCCTACAGTTTACCTTAGATGGAGTACATGGTTACCTAAGTAATTGGTGAAAGCAATATGATTTCTGTCTTCAAATGCATCAAGCAGAGGGCTATTTGATGCCTTGTCAAACTGAACAAAAAATTTGGATGCCAAGACCAATTCTCAACACATCAAACTAAAGAACAAAGCCCAATCTCTATGGTTAATCACACATGAAGTACACTAACCATAAACAGCCAAATGCTCAGAACAGACTTTCTTAGAGAAATACAAAAGTACGGAAGTTGAAAAAGTGCAGAATTGCAAATCCTTAATCTTCATTTTCAGCAGTTGGGCATCACAAAATAAATAATAATCTTGGAATTCATAGTGATGGTTTAAAAGTGTATTATTTTTTCTACATGAATCTCAATGCACTTGGAGAACAGAATATTTTTCAAGTAATTGGGCAATGGGCTTTAACAGCAGCTATATGCCATCTTACCCATCACTTTGATTCTGTCAAATGGAATCCATATTTGAAACCCAAGGCAATTCACCTGTAAATAAATGAATGTGCTAAGCGAGGAAAAAATGATCTACAAAACCTGTCGCTACATCTTACAGCATTTCAGTGGCAGTAAACAGGCATCATTGCTTACTAGTTCATTAATATGTAATAGAAGCTTAAGTACATCCAACAAGATTTATTAGATTCTATTACAAAAAATGAACTCAGCATGTCGCTGTAGAAGACGGATAAGGGATTTTATTATTATTATTATTTACACAGTTTAAGGTCACCCATTTAGATGGAGTCCAGGAGGAACGCGAGACCTCCTAACCTGCACTGCAGGTACTGTGACAGCACAGGCAATCATGGCAGAATGCAAAAACAGCTGCGCACTCAAGTGAGTCCCAAATTGTCACACAACATCATTACTGAGGTCCTCTGCAAGGTAATGCATATTATAAATATTTATAGCAGGGCAGCTTAGGTTCTCTTGCCTCATTCCAAGCCCACATGGAGATATCTGATGAATGAATCCAGTACATTTTTTTAATTCCTGTGCATACCTTGGGGTAACATATTCCACACACCGCATGGTAATGTGCCTCTCAGAGAAATGCCCTGCCAACTACCACAAGGTGCATAATCTGCAGCTATCTTGATTAAAGTTTACATTCTCACTCTCCCTGCTTTCAGTAAAAATCCATTAAAACCATTTTCTGCTTTCTAGTCCACACAGTTATTATGCCTCCAAGTGAAGAGGGAAATTGGCACCTTCTGACACATTACTATGGTTTGATCTGAACTAAAGCCAGGTATATTCTTTCATTCCAGTCTAGTGGGAATGTTGGCAAATGTAAAAATAGAGCAAATATCTTTCATTGTGTATTACTCAAACCCCCACCATGTCAGTTGCACCCTCTAGCACACATAGCAATGAAGCCTTTTACAAAAGTAAGTTTTATATGCTATTACTGTGGGCAGCATGAAGGCACAGTGGTTCTTCATGTGTTTGCAGAATTTTTTTTTTCTCCAAGGGCACTCTGAGTTTCAAAACTTGTTATAGTTCACTTAAATGCTGAGCTGAAGTTGAACTGACATGAGTGGCTGGTTGCCCTGTTCAGAGTCGGTTCTTGCTTGGATTGGTTCCATCTCCCTGTACGGTAAAATTGAACTAAGTGAATTAAGTAAGTGGAAAGATAGGTGGATTCATTATTATTAACCATCGCCAGGACAGGATGTCAGAAATTTGTAATCTATTTTTTCAGAAATGCATGCAAGGAAGGAGAACCTTGGATTGCTTAGAACAGGGGTGTCGAACTCCAGGCCTGGAGGGCCGCAGTGGCTGCAGGTTTTCTTTCTAACCCTTTTTCTACTCAGTGACCAGTTTTCACTGCTAATTAACTTCTTTTCTCTTCATTTTAATAGCTTTGTTTATAAGGATTTATATATATATAATTAATTTATATTTATAATTTATTCCTTTCTTCATTAAATGACAGCCAAACAGAAATGAGATGTGAAACGAGCCAACGGATGACCAGCTAAATTGGGATTTCAAACTCCAACCAATTTCACTCCAACCAACCTCTTATTGAGAAGCTGATTCTTGCTGTTAATTAAACACATTATTTAATTCCATGGCTTGTTGCTGCTCTCATTCTGCCACATCAGACATTTCCAAACCTGTTGATTTTCTGTCTTTTCTAAAGTACTAGGGTGTTGTACCGTGTTAGCCATTATGAATGTATCGAAGTTAAATGACACCTTTTATTACCTAACTAAAAAGATTACAATATGCAAGCTTTGAGGCAACTCAGGCCCCTTCCTGAGTTGCCTCGAAAGCTTGCATATTGTAATATTTTTAGTTAGCCAATAAAAGGTGTCATTTTGCTTGGCTTTCCTCTGTCTTTTCTAAGAACACTGTCAAAATGTTTTGGTGACCTGAGACATCAACCTTACTGAGATCTTCACCTTTCTTTATTTTCAGATATTGTGTGATGGGCACAGGTAGGCTGGTCATGTGGTGCCTTGTTTCATGTCTCATTTTTGTTTGGCTGCTAATTAAGAAAAAAGAAACAACTAAGAGGCCTGAGTCAAGTTAATTTAAACTAAAGAAAAAGAAGTTAATTAGCAGCAAAAATGGATCACTAATGAAGAAGATGGCCAGAATGAAAACCTGCAGCCACTGCTGCCCTCCAGGACCAGAGTTTGACACTTGTGGCTTAGAAGCAAATTTTAAGACACAAAAGGCTAAGTTTAAAAGCAATCCATAGACAAGTACATAATAAAGAAAAGAAATATAAAAATGATATTTGTGCTACAGTGCATTGTCCTCAATTAAAACAATAATAACAAGAGGAATTACAGTAAGTGAAAAGTATACACTACACATATACATGCTTTGTAGCTATAGCAACATCTGACACATACAGCTTATGCTTGTATCCACCGGCCTTCTTTCACACAGAATTTCAAAGCTTCCTTAGCACAGTTTTACAAGCAATCAACTGTGATATAAATTAAAAACACTAGAATTAAAAAAACAAGACCACATAGCATTTCCATGAATCACAGGGGTTTTGTGGTAGGTTAGCCTTTCTAGTTACTTTTTTTTTGCAGAAGATGAAATATACATAGTTTCCTTGATAAGTTTGCATTGATTTGTGCTACATACACTAAAGCATAAGGCAGTAAAATGAAAAAGACAAGATTCCGAAAATATAAAGTAAAATGCTGCTGCCTCTTATCTACTATACAAAATCAGATTAAGTTTAAAACTGTCATTCTGACTTACAAAGCTCCTAATTTTGAAATGTACCCTTGTTTACTAGCTGGTGAATGATGCTATACAAAATAAAGCTTCATCTTTATTCCTCCACAATTTATCTCTAATAAACCAAGCCTGAACTTAATTTATTAAATAATAAGTAGGAAAAACATTGAAATAGCTACCTTCAAAAATAATAATATTATATTATATTATAGTAATTACATAGATAGATAGATAGATAGATAGATAGATAGATAGATAGATAGATAGATAGATAGATAGATAGATAGATAGATAGATAGATAGATAGATAGATAGATAGATAGATAGATAGATAGGGCCTGGGCCTCCTAAAATCTTGAATAAAAAACCTTGGTTTTGCTGGTGTTCAGGTGTAAGTGGTTTGAGTCGCACCATTTAACAAAGTCCTTGATTAGGTTCCTATACTCCTCCTGCCCACTCCTGATGCAGCCCACGATAGCAGTGTCGTCGTATTATAGAACAGGAATGCTCTTTAGCATCCGAGTCAAAAAGCCAATAAAAGAGCCAGTCCACAATGGCCAACAGACTTCTTGACAGTTCACTTTAAAATAATATTTCTTGGAAGAAATGTCACTGAAATGTAAAGATTTTTGCAACTTCTTCTAACACCACACTGAGCAGCTCATGCAAATAAATATACCACATGCTGTGTATGGTAACCCTCTGCTGCCTACTCCTCAAAAAGGGTTTTGTTTCAAATATCTCATCATTGCATGTATATATACACATAAATTCAAATGCCATAACCTGTTCTAGTGTTATACAATCATCTATGATACACATGCCAATGTCAATATATACACATCAAAAAAATAACCACCATTTATAAAGAAATGTTTTGTTCTATACAATAAATAGACAAACAACACTTGAATGTTGTGTTCCATGATAAAACTGGTCTTCACATCCCGATTGTCCAAGTACACACACAAATACCACTGACAGACTGCATACATACAGGATATGATTCAGCAGTCACCTGGAAGGTCAGCATCACAAGACATAGACATTAGATTTTATGCATATCTTAAGAAACAGAAGTCAGGATGAGTGGGACGTTTCCTTTTTTTCATGGAATGAAAAGATCAGCATGTATTGAAAATGTGAAATCTCCTAAATGAATGGATAGCTTGCACTCTAAACAAACTGACAGTAACATCAATTAGTACAGTCCATTTATTCCCAAATGAAAAGACAGCTACTGATTCTATCTGATGAGATAACTGGCAGCTCGAAAAAGACTACCATCCCATGGAGCGGAATAACAAAAATCTGATTTTGCTCAAACCCATTTTTGCTTTGCTTTTAAAGACTTATAACAACAAATGGCAAAAATTCTTTTAAAGTAATTTGCACATTACTTTATTGATTATCCATGTTTACATTAATAGTAGTGCAATCCAGAGTCTGCAGTGAAATTTCTCCAAAACGTTTTTTTAAATTTTTTGGTACTGAGCTCCACTGAGTGTCTGGCTTCCTCTTACTGTTATTGCTCCAGCTCTGGCTCTTCTAACCCCGTACTAAACTAAGTTGGGTAAGTTAGTGGGTAGATGGCTACTCCACAGTGACACAGAGGTCAACACTAACCTCTTTAATTTCCAGTCCTGTCATTGTCAAGGTGCCTTTTATATGTGTCCGTATTCCATGTATTCCAGCTTCCTTCTATTTCCCAAGACATGCAGGCTACACTAACTGGAAAATCTACTGGCCTGGCCCAAGTGTTCTTAGAGATGGATTGAAGCCCAGTTTGGGTTTGGTTCCTGCCTTATACCAAATGTTGTTGTAAAAAGCCTAGTTTTATAGTTAAAAATTGTGCAGCAATATAATTACAAATTGAGAGTTATGTTAAGAGAGGTGTAGAATTTCACTGCAAGCTCTGAAACAGTCAAGTGAAACCAGTAAATTAATGCAAATGTTAATTTAATGAACACAGCAGAATTTAAAATTGTTCATTCCTTCTTTTCACCATTTTTACAGAAATACAGAAAGATGAAAAATAAACCTTATTTTACTTTTCTACAAGTTGACACCTTCTTTATTGCATGAATTGAAAAGGCAATCAATAAAGAGAACTGGGGGAATGTGCCGAGTCAAGTTTTCTGCACACTGACTAACAAGTTTGCACTTAGGCTCACTGATATACTTAAAATATGTCCACAGATACACTAGTCCCTTTTTATTCCTATCTTTACTGCCAAAGCCTGAAAGTGACAGTGGACATTTATCCTTGTGTGACAGTTTCATTAAGCCTCCAGAACATTCCCTGGTCTTGTGGTGAATAAACTAAATAACTGAACGGGTAATGCAAAGCACAATGACTGTGTGTTAAAGTAGATAACAATTAAATCAAATAACACATTTCCTGAAAACTTTTCAAACAAGAAAACAAACCAAGAAAATGCTTTTGCAATTCCACAAAGACTTGTCGCCTCATATTATTCCACAGAGGGCAAATTCAGGAGTGGAAACTTCTTGCTTCTTTTTTTATTTATCTAGTATACTGTAATTTTCTCATTGCTGCAATTTGTCTTGTTTTATTTTGATAAATTGGTTTGCGTCTACTTTGTGTCAGCAGGCCCTGCCTTAACACAAACAAAACCTCACAAGGGCCTTGAAAATAAACTGTTTCAATTAACAAAAGTGTGCCATTTAAATAAGTAAAGTCAAAGTGACACAGTTAAATAAGACACAAATTCCAAATAATGTTTGCGTGTATATGAACATGACTGCCACAATGATTACACAGTAAGGCTGTAATCAGCCTTCTTCTAAAAATCACAGGCTGATGCTTATGCAATAATGACTTTGATTAAGGAGCTTGTAATGCAAATGTTTTTGACATTTGCTCAGTCTAAAGTACTCTGTCAAAACAGAAAAGGTGATGGTCAACAAGGAGCTGGGCAGTAGGTACATCATCACAGAAGCTAAAGCCAAATAACAACCGTCTGCTTATCCTGCATTCCCCCATAAATCATTACACTATAGTCTCAAGAGAAATGGAAAACAAGGACTGAAATAATTGTTTGGGTGATGCAGAACAAAATGTTGGTTTTACATTCTGTTTAATACTACACTCTAGGTTTTTTTACTGCATAAGCTTAAGACAAAGGGTTATCCCTTTATATTGCATGTTTTCTTTATTTAGGAAAAATAAAAAAATTCCTTTCACCCATTTTCTAGTTTTACTGCTTCCGTTACAAGAACATGGTAAGAAGGAGGATACCCTGGCAGTATCAAGTATAGGGCAGGAACCAAACCTGAACAATATCTCAGTCCATCATAGGCTGCACTCACATACACTCACTCATTCTGTACTAGTTTTTCAATTAAATCTACCCTTTGCAAGAAAAAGATTATTCAAACAAAAAAACTCCAGTCCTAAAGTTAGTAAAGTGTTTGTTTTAACTTAGTGTAGCATATTGGAGCAGGAAGTAGAGCTACTGTCTCATGGATCCCAAGCCCAGGAATTATCCTTGTGGAGTTTGTACATTGTCCATATTTCTGTGTGAGTTTTCTACTGGGCACTCAATTTTTTTCCGCATTCCCCAAAACATACCTGTTAGATTAATTGGTGATTCCAACTAAAGGGGGATGTTAGTATAGGTGTATAAATGAGTGGGCTATGAGATGGATTGGCACTCCATCCACCGTGTGGTTTACTGTCCACGTTCAGTGCTACTGGGATAGGTTTTGGCCCATTACAACCTCAAATTGGATTGAATAGGTCTAATAATGTTCTTTTATGCTATGTTAACTTAAAGCAACCTCTTGTAGTCTGCCACTTATGCACTAATATAGAATTTGCACAAGTTCAAACCAGACTGTGTTCTTCTCTGCCATGTGAATATTCACCCAAATAATATAAATATTTTAATTCACTCCAATCCAAATAGTTTTTTCAATAACAAAAATTAATGTAAAATATGAGGCAGAGCACAAATATAATAAAGAGAGTACCTAAGTCTGCATCCATTTATCAATTCATTTCGAACTTCACTCCATTTAAGGACTTAAAAAAGAGTGCACTTCACATACCTAAACTCAAGAAGTACTGAATTTTTTGAATGTCATATTAGTGTAGATATTGCCACATATTCCCACTTGAGTTATTGATTATTCCACAAGCAGTATTTATCATAGGCAGTTGCTAGTTGCCATGTTTGAGTACAACAGTAATGGAAGGAATAAGTGCTACTTCATTTTAGGAAACAAAAACACACAAAGGAGATGGCATTAAATCATGTCTTTAATAAAGAGAATCTGAAAGAATTCCACCCAAATAAACAGTTACATTAATTTATGTGTAGCATAGGTATATTCATGTGTATATCTAATTAATTGAAAAGATATTTAGCATTACTCTTCCAAACAGAGATAGAACATATAAGGGACGCAGAAAATATCCAAGCCAGAGGCAGAACAATCAAAGGGGAACCCAACTGACCTTCCAAAAGAACATGTGCTACCTTGTAACCCATGAAGTTTACTTGATCTACAAATACAGCTGGCTAGAGTTTATTTACTTCTCTTCTGCAGTGAACTAGCCATAATGTCTGTTTTATTAGTACTATCTGCTGTTAAAATTGTGATTACTTGTAAACTCAATTTTATGGATATCTGTTCAGTGTATTTACAACTAATAGATAAAGCCATGTTCATCAACAGACATTTTTAGAAATATATACCTAAATGTGTAAATTATATGTATGGGTTGCATGATGGCCTACTTTTCTTTCATTGTATCGTATCTGTAAATCTATGCTAGTACTTGGTGCCACTCTGCAATAAAGAGTACAATACAAGGACAACATGCACTGAACTAAACTGAGGAGAACAGCATTTTAAATATGCAGGGCGTTATTAGCTTAGACACAAGGTCTATGATGAAATTAATGAGACTGATTGAAATTAATGTGATTGGTTGAAAATGTCAAAAGCTGTCACCAATACACCCACAGACTTTTAAAGAAAATTCCACAAAGGCTTCTAGGAATATTAGGACTAACCTATAATAGATTTTGTATTCCAATTCCTCTCTTAACATCAGGCTTTCTGTGTTTAGTTAGAAATGGAAATGCCATAGTTATGCTTTTAGTTTTAGCTATTACTTTTATACCTACTTTTCAGAATTCCATATCTGTACATTGATTGTTCATTCATTTAGAAATATGTCTTAAATGTTCAATAACTTAGGCAATTGCTCTAATTTATATTCACAGTGGAGTTATTCTTCGCATGTAAAGATTTAGGATAACACATTCAGGTAAGAACAGAAGAAATTATAATCACAAATTTCATTTCTTTCATGCTAGGAGTTTTCACACAACCTTTGGGGAAAGTGGTTTAGTTTGGGGCACTTCATACTGTCGTATTTTCTTTAATGCCTCTTCCCTTTTTCTTTTGCTCTTTTACTGCACAGTTAATTTGCATGATATCAGAATTTCATGAAGTTTATTTTCCCCGATAATTTTATATTACAGCCAGCTGTTGTGTCTTTCTTACATTAAACATATAATACCTCAAAAGAGGAATTGCAATGTTTTTTTTCCTGCATTTGCTGATTTAATACAAATTTCTTATTAGACTTTTAATTAGACATTTTTTAGACCAACTTGTTTTTTTTTATTTTATTTCTACTACATGTACATATACATATCGTCATGTTGCATAGGCATCTTGAAAGAGATCTCTGGTACATCTCACAAACATAACCTTTTGTGATATCTTCCCTAAGTATACAAGCCCTTCTGTAATAAGATTTAAATGATTAAAACAAGTAGAAGTGCTAGTTAAAAGAGATGCCCTTTCATATGTTCATTATTTAAACTTTGTATTAAAAAAAAAACTCCATATATAAATATCTATTGACATCTACATGCTGATTTTACCCTGAGTTTATTTCTTTTTTCTTTTTTTCTCTTCAGAATGGAATGACTGTCTCAGTTGGAGACACAGACTTCACTATGGTAGGCTTTTAAAGTCACCTTGAGCTCTAAAAACAGTTGACTCTTTTGAATACGAGAAAGATCGATGCATTTTATGCTACAGTCTTATGAGGTGTGCATTAAAAAATACTGTAAAGAAATTTCTGCTCATAGATTTTATTAAGACGGAAAGAGCTTGAATATTGGATATGAAAGGATGGGCTGAACAACAGAGTCAAATCTAGCACAAAAGTCTGTGATGTTACTTTTCAAATAGTGAGCCTCTTTGGGTTATAGGGGGAAAAAAATCAGCTGGAGCAAGTTGTTAGAAATACCACCTCCCAGATTAACCCCCATTTCCAACATTGTAATTTGTCTTTACGTTTTAAGTACATTTAAATAAATTAATCAACAGCTACTTAATCTTAGTCTGTAATGAAATCTTCATCTCTTCCAATCAATTGCTATCAAAATGCATATTCCCCACTAATCAGAAGTGAATTTCCAATTCCTTTGAGATCTGTTCTGTTTTCCTTACATTTTAATGACTTTCACTAATTAGTCAGCCAAGACAAAATCAGCTATACAATGTATTAGATATTATTTCTTAAAAATATTTTATTGGTCACAAATCTGATTAAATTTAAAAAGCTGTTTTCACCAACACTTTGATCACAGAGTCAGCCAGCAAGCAATAATGATGAATTGTAACAACAACAGATTTCTTTCAAAGTTAATTGCTTGATCTCAATTTCTCTTAACCATGCATTTTGGAAATGGTTTAATTCACAACTACTTTTGTGTAGATAATCACAAATAATGCTTCTTTAATAAATTAACAGGAAGAATTAACTAAGAAGTAAACTAAACTTAACATTTGTAAATTTGACTTTAATAAATATATCAATACATAGGAAATATACTGCCTAAAAATAAAAAGGGATTACGGTTTCTTAACAACTTACGTCAAATGCATGTTGAAATAAATGGATGGCACAAATACCAGAGTAAAATTATAAGACATTTTAAGCAATTGATATGTAATAAGCATACTATGTTAAATATCTTTCAACTGTTTTGACATGTTGAACATACGTTGCCACACATACTTCAAACATGGAGTAAAAGTAGAAATATTTTAAGTGAAAACCAAATATTTTCCACTTTATCATAGTTTGAAATATTATCAGTTATAAAATATAACGAGACCTCCCTTCCTTTAGCTTGCAGCATATCTGTACTACATACCCCCACCCCTGCGCCTGCCGGGTCGCTTCTTACTTTAAATTTGCTTTTTGTATATACTTTACGCTGAGTCTGAGGAAGCCTGCAAACGTCACCTTCAGCTGTACGGACTTTTTGCCATTTTTGGAAACTAGTTTAAGTGCCCGCCCGTTTTGCAATGAAAGAAGTAATTCTTCTGTGTGTTTTGTTTTTTTTTTTTTCATTCAATTTGATCCTGCAAATCGGAGATCCTCAGCGATGCTGACTAGTAATCAAATTGCTGCACATAAAATTAAGAAGACTCCGGTAATGACCGTTCAACTCTAGGGTTTAAATACACACCAGCAGGTGTGTATTTACTTGTATAATCTACCAATTTAGTGCACATCAGGAAAACTACTCTGCAGAAAATTAACAACCGCCGCTGTTTCACAAAACGCCTGCTTGCGAGCTTCGCGCTTTCTGTTTTATCACACGAGCGGTCGAGTACAAGACATGCAATGTTCTGAGAAACGCGGGGACGAGACTTCAGTACCTAACACGCGAACAGCTCCCTTTTCCGTCACTTTCAGTGGATTGCCTATTCAGCATGGCTAACATGTGCACAGTATTGTCATTTGTAATTACCTTTTTCAAAAACTAAAGTTAAAAAAGTAATGAGCATATTCGTATTAGAATTAATTGTACACCTGCGATTAAATTCCAAATAAACACGCAGAGACGCTTGTTTACAATGTAACGAAAGTTCAAATGTATTAACAACTAGTTTCTGTTTTACTGACCAGAGAAATATGAAATTCTTTGCAGCCCTTCCATTGTCTTAGAATGACTACAGCGGGCGCCAGAGAACACGCTTTTGTTATTGTATTATTTCGTTCTTTCCACTATCAGCGCACATCTCAAACACATCTAGACGATCTGCCGATTTTGACAGCTCACTATAGTGTAATTTTTTTTCCTCTTTTCTTTTCGCATATCGTGTTCTGCAACTGGTATCAACGGCATTTACGTGTGCAAAAGGACTGCTACGTTTCAAACACTAGTGTCACCCTACATCATATAATCAGAGCTGCACAGGGTTCTGCTAAGATAGGAAAAGTAGCCAAATCTGCATTGAATTATTTTGTTTATGGTAAACTTCGAAATTATATAAACTCAAGCAAACATCCTCCTTTTTGTTAAGTACTGTTTCCCCGTATTTATCATTGTTCAGCTGTGCACACTATGTACCCTCTAATTGTTTACAGGACTAAATACGCCGTGAATATTATTTACTTGTCATATTCATCAGACACGTTTATGTACAGAGTTAAATTGTGTACAAATAATTAATACCAAAATAGAAAACGACGTCTCGTTTAGCATGGTCAGAGCCATTATAATTTAGACATGAAGAAAACGGAACCTTTCATACATTTTCTCAAATAAGACGACAATAGGTTGGAAACTTGGAGATGGTTAACACTTCTTTTTCTTAAAGGATATGTGCTGCTAAAGCATAATGATATCAAAAGAGAACTAAAAGGAAAGGAGCAGAATACCGCAAAGCCTTTTCTGCATTCCTTGTTCATGTCTTATTTATACGCTTTACTTCGATCAGCTGCCCGTAAAGGACTGCACAACTATTCACTGCCTTGACACGCTGTCTTTCCCGAACAGCCGATTAAATTACAAAAAAAAAATCTGTCAGAAAGTCGCGCAAGTCATCAAAAGGCTGCGCCACATGCCTCCTACCTGATCTCTGTTAGCAGTAGTTATTGGGTATTTTGCAGACCGCTTCGTAGATCCAAATGAAGTTTCCCATCCCTGAGACGTCTCAGATATAGGAGACTCGGAGAAAACGTAGTGAGCGGTTCCCACAGCAGCAGAAAAAGGAAAGCATATATACATGTAAAAATAAATTAATGGAAAGAAAACGGAAAACCGAATGGAATAAATAAATAAATAAAATTTATGAGATGGGGTAATTTAGAGTGTTTTTCTCCGAATCAGTTGAAATACACGGCACAGATGGCAGGTGGTCTTCACACCCACTTAGTTAATTCCATACTCCTCTCGGGTTTTGTTACTGTATTCCAGATCATGGTGTCTCTCATCTTACGGGAGGCTTTATCAGGGTAATCCCCGGTTGCTCAGGAGCGTCGCACTCTCCGCAGACTCACTCCCTTGCTCTCTCTCTCTCTCTCTCTTTTTCTCACACACACTCTCTCTCCAGTATCTCTCTATACCCGCTTGTCTGACAGTCAGCCTTGCTTTGGGCACGCGCTGCGCGTTCATGTCCAACTCGCATGACGTCAGCGCGCCTCTCTTAAACTCTCGTGCACATGCCTTTTCGCCCTTACTTTGCATCATTTTAAAGGAGACAATTTGAACGTTAATATACTGTGCTAAACGGCTTACATCTACAAAGCGTCTCTACAAAACAGTTGTCTGTGCTAAGAGTTTTGATTGCTTCAAACATACTAAACCCTTACATATTACTAGTAACATCGATTTAACCGCCGGCGTTTCATTGTCAATTTTTGCATTTTAAAAACGCTTTTAAAGGAAATTAGATAACAAGAAAGATTATTACTTTCTGAATGTCTTCATGCTCCCTGTCGAAGAAAGACAGAGGAATTATTCAAGGTACACGTATTTCATAAGATAATTATGGAACGCAGTCAAATTCCTCCACAATGATCGTATATAAAGACAACTTAGTGGTTTCAACTTTTTCTAACTCTCAAGTTTAGTAATTTCCTTTACTAAAAGCAGGTATTGCAGCAGACTGCATTATTTTTCACTGATGCATTGTGTGGCACTAACAGTTTTAATGTACTCTTTTGTGAGGTATTTATTGATTTTTGTTTAATTTGGGGATGAAACTTTTATTAAGTATAGGTTTAGTCAGTTCTCGTAGCTGGCTGAATTATTTTAACGAGGCACTGGCACTGAACGGAGCTGAATAGTTTCACTTAATGTTTTGCAGCATACAATTTATTTAATTTTTCGGTTTGTTTTGTAATATAAGATTCCTTCGAATTTCAAACGGTGAGCCAAATAATAAATAGGTTCTGTTGACTTTACTTTTATGTGTTTACATCACGTTCCACTCTGGCAACTAGAAGATAAATCACAAGTGCTGGGGACTGCAAATAAAAGTTTTCCAATGTGTTTGAAATATCCATAGTGATCCTGGACCTTGTTCTTTCAGTCAGAGCCAAAAATAGCACTGTTTAGGGCTACTTTAATATTGTTAAGATGTCATTGGAGTTCTGTCCCTGGCTTTTATTCTGTTTTATTTTCATTATAATGTTATAACAAATATGTCCTGTGATTTTTCAGTTAAGGAAGATAGAAGTTTTGAAGTAATTACACAGTGTTGGAGAGTGGTGCCAAGGTGCATGTTAATTAGTACATGGAAATAAGAATTTCATTGTATTCAATACCCATGATGTGACTCTATAAATCTGTAGATTAACATTGTAGCTCAATAAATATAACTGCTGCTTCATAACTCCAGAAATATGGAATCAAATGTTATCCCAGCCACTGTCTGTGAGCATTTTTCATGTTGTGCCTGTGTCAGTGTCAGTGTACTACGTCAGTGTCAGTGTACTACGTCTCCATGCACTCTGGTTTCCTCCCAATCTGCAAGACTGATAAGTTTGGTTAATTGCCTCCTATATACTGTATTTCTAACCACACAGTTTATACCCACTGAGCTTGCTTGATACAAAGTCAGGTCTACAGCTCAGGCAGAGTTTGGAAGGAAACAATCTCAGCCAGCAGAAAAAAAAAATCCATTGAATTAAATGACTAATAAACCTTCTGGAGTGTCTCCTCTTCATAGCACATGCAATAGCAACCAGCAAAACTACACTGGAATAAACAGTTTTTAACATCCATACTACTCTTTTCTTTTGTTTTTTATTGTTTTCATTTTCATTTTTTGTTTTGTTTCATTTTTACATACTATATTAGTTTATTTAATGACTCTAAATTGTTCAAGAGGAGAACAAGGCTTTTTGTTTGAGTTATGTGATGGACTGCTATTCCATCTGGGTAGCAAATTTCAAAGGTGGGTGAACAGTTTATATGTCTTTTATTGCAGTGTTAATTACTTGTAAAAACACGTTATGATTAGTGATTACTTACTACAGTTTGTATAATTGTCAGCCAAAGCTTCACCACTACCCATGCATAACACTATGCATAATAACTGCATAAAATAAAGCTCCGATTAAATAGACTTAACCATTTCTACAGTCTTTTTACTGAAAAGTTTAGAAACACTGCAAACACTGCAATCAAGTCCCAGCCTCACTGGGTCACATGTTTAGGGGCTGCACCAAATTAACATCATTTTGGACCACATTTTTTAAGTGCCTTTCAGACAGCCTGGGTGTCACAATCCCTCCTAACCCATTAATAGCTGACCTATTTGTATGGGATGATTACAATAAAATTTATAAAATTAAAAAAAATAAATAAATAACTAAAAAAATGAAAAGTTATAATTGCATCATGTTTGGTTTGTCTTGGAAGACAATGCAGCATTTTATAGTATAATTACAACAACATATCTTACTTGCATAGTTACAGACTAAAAGTTCAAGAAGGAACAAACACAATAAAAGCAGGGCTAGATCTCTGAACAGTCCTCATTTGCAGGGCTGTTAGCAGCTGTCAGTCGAAGAAACCCATGCATTATATCTGAGCATCATTTTATTGTGTTTTCAAGGGGAAATAATCCCAAAAAGAACTTTGGAAATATTAAAAACATTTTTTCTTCTACCCTTATCAATAAAATAATCTGAGGGTTAGGTTGCTGTTTTTGTTTGTTATAATATTTCTATATCTCTTCAGTTTCTGGAATA
Organism: Polypterus senegalus; assembly: GCF_016835505.1. NCBI lineage: Eukaryota > Metazoa > Chordata > Cladistia > Polypteriformes > Polypteridae > Polypterus > Polypterus senegalus. The sequence continues at coordinate 69,761,267 of NC_053170.1, read as the reverse complement.
AATGCAGTATCTATCTATCTATCTATCTATCTATCTATCTATCTATCTATCTATCTATCTATCTATCTATCTATCTATCTATCTATCTATCTATTTATCTATCTATCGTCACACACAAGAGAATGCAGGCTCAAATGTAATGTTTCTCCACCAAATCAGGGGTTGTCTCCCTTTTCTCCCTCTGCAGACCATCAGAATAACTCACCTCCTAATTACTCAATTTCCATCTCCAAATAAGGGGCAGCCTGATGACATAATTTCCGGTTCGAGTCACAAGATCCCTCCTCTTTCTCTTCCTCTACTATAAATCCACCATGTTTGCTAAGCTACTCAGTTCTGTTTTGGACTCCAGTCTGTAAAGACCGTTATCATTATCTCGCAATTCTTCAAGTATACGGGGACAATTTCCCCAATCCTTTATGCTTTTTTTGGCTCTTATTACACTATCTATCTATAACATAGAGTTTTTAAAATTTATCTGTCAGGCTGTTAATGTCAGCACCTTAAACATAATATTAATTGATATATACATTTATGATGCTTGTCACAAATGCATTTTTCTTCTAGTGAGCTAACCAAAACTGCTTTTCTAACTCCTTCACACCACTTTTCCACCATCTTTTCAACGCTATCCCAGCAAACATCAGGTGTAAGGCAGGAACAATCACTCAATACATTTCAAACCACCAACCTCCATTCCTTCCCTTTGCCAGTCCTGTAAACTAGTAGCGTAGGGTTGGATTTTACACCTGAATAAAGGCAATGAAAAGGTGTTTTGTGAATGCTTCTTAAGTTACTTTTTATTTCTGAACTTTATAGGAAGTCAATTTTAAAAGTACTGTGGGAACACCTTCCAAAGCCAACACACTCCCTGAAGTTTCCCATGGGTAGTAGTTCCCTAAAAGTATACTCTCTGCCCACAGAAACTGCTGAAATGGTTTATTTCATTTCCCTAACAAAGCCTCTCACAAAAATGGCAGCTTCCAGTCAAGACTGGTTTTCAATTATATCTTTCAAAAGTAAGAAAACAGTTTTACATTTATATTTAACCTGGATAAAACCATTCCACTTCTCCTGAGGGAAGGTTAACAAAAATAAATAGAATGCTTTTACTATAATAGCACAGGGATTTTACTGTATGTCTCTTAAGGCCTAACCTAAAGCAATTACACCAAACAACATTCAAAAAGTGTATCTTCAATAAATTCACATGAAGCATGACGTGTACTGTACTGCTGCAGCTGATTTCCACATACAGCTATCTGCAGGTTCACAGCAGTTCTTTTTGATGCATTATTTAAATCCTGCACTTTATTTTTTTTGTTTATTCAATATTCTGTCAAATATGTTACTTGATCAGACTACAACACATCAAGAATATATATATATATATACCATGTCATCCATTTATAGTGGAAATAACAACATATCATACACAAAAAGTTAATAACACGTAACAATCTCATAAGAGATTTCTTTTAAGAAATTTACATTTAACTAGCAGCAATCTTGAATTGCAGTAATTGTTCTTTTTTGGAATAAAATTTTGGACTTCAGTTTTAAAACTAAAAATAATCAAGAATAAAGTCATAGTGGGTTATCTTATAAGCCACTTAACACTAAAGCTTTGTGTGTTCCCAGAAGTACAGTGGCCTCAGTTATTGTGAAATGAAAGAAGTTTGGAATCACCAGGGGCCTCATGTATAACGCCGTGCATAGAACTCGCACTATAACGTGGCGTAAGCACAAAAGCCGAAATGTGTTTACGCACAGAAAAATCCAGATGCAGGAATCTGTGCGTACTCCAACTTCCACGTTCTTCCGCTACATAAATCCCGATCAGCGTGAAAACTAACATTATGTAACGCCCCAAATCCTCCCAGAATTACACCTATTTGAATATGCAAATCAATATAAATCGCCCTTAAGCGCAGCCTTCTGTGAAAAGACAATGGGAAAAGCACGGGGAAAATATAAGAATTTCAGCGAATACCAAGTGGAGGCAAAGGAAAAACATACTATTTGTTCAAATAAACCGTGGTATAATCAACAAAAGGAAGTTGATCGAGTGGCATAGCGTGTTGGAGAAACTTGAAAGCTCACATTCACAAAATCGCACAGTGCCGGAAATAAAAAAGAAGTCACATATCAAAGTTGCCGTGAAAAGAAGAGTTGTAAGCCCACTGTCTGAGTGTCATATGAAAGCTTATTAGGGTACAGAGAAAAAAGGCACACAGTGGGGAAAAAGCACGAAATGTCAACTTTAATCTCGAATTTTCCACTTTAATCACGTAGTTTATTTTGTCATTTAGTAGAACATTATAAACTTCATCTTAAAATCGTTTAATTAACCAGTTTCTCAAAATTACATCGTAATTAAAGTAGCACGTTAAATGCTTTGTTTTGTATTTGATCTTCTACTCGTATGTGATCTATGTGTGTGAATCACTACTTGCTTCTTAAACTGGCTCTCTTCCTCCAACTGGACACAGAGTCCATTACATTTGTGATATTACAGCTCTCTGAATAACTAAAATACTGAGATGTATACGTGATGTCATTTTCATGATGATAGGAGCTAAAGCACATTATTAAACCTGTGTTTCATGAGCCTCGTGCTAATGACAAGCATTTATCTTTTGTTGAAATTTGTCGCTGCATTTTTAGCTGTGTTGTTATTTTCTCTTTCTGTTTTATATTCAATATATATTGGCGTGGCCGCCCCAAGAGTCCTTGCTTTTCTTTCCCCAAGTAACCGATTGCCATACAATCAGCTCTGTAATAGACGTTAAGCCATCTGTAAGCTTAGCCCGATTCTTCAAAACGTTTAAAGAACATTGAAATATCTTCGTAGTACATGTTTAATTATTCTATCCTTCACGACACTCCCAGTGAAGAATATAGATTATTTAAATGAAGTTAAAGTTTTATGTGTATAATTTAACAAACATATTTTGCTGCATTTCACCTTAAAAATGATATCGTCATCATATGTAAATACGCGCTTTATAAAGTGGCCCAGGTTGTGAGATATTATAACTGTAGTGCAAGTTTACAGTGGGATGATTGTACTTATAAGTACAAACCGTTCTACAAGGAGCAATTGATTGAGTGCATTTAAAGTTCTTTGGATTAAACTGTTTCTGAACCGCGAGGTCCGTACAGGAAAGGCTTTAAAACGTTTTGCAGTGGCTGAGACAGCGTGTCCTTAAAGCTGTATACCGATAATTCTCTTTCCGATCAGCTGCTGCTGTGATTCACACTCAGATACAGTGATATAAATACTCCGAGTCGTGCAGTGAGAGTAATATGGAAAAAGATGATCCGCTGTGGCAACTCCTAACGGGAGGAGCTGAAAGAAGAAGAAGAAGAAGAAGAAGAAGGAGAAGTGAGAGTAACAACGCTAAAGCAGTTATGGTATTTGGAATACTATGGCTGTTCCCTGGACCATTATATTGTTACGAGTTAATTATAATCAGATGCATTACACTAATAAACAATATGCGGTTAGTTTCTGTGTATTTATAAAGCCGCGTCATGAAAATAATGAGTAATCACACAAGAACAGTACCAATGCTTTGATGCTGGGTGCCGCCAGTTTACAAAACCGAGCGGAGAACTTGCGTACAACAAGGCATGAGGTACCGTGGAAAAGTGCGTGGCTTTACGCCAAGTGTAGGTTTTATACATCGCAATTTGAACGTGGAAAAGTTCTTACGCAACATTTCTGTGCGTACGCACCGTTTATACATGAGGCCCCAGGACTCTTCATAGAACTGGTAGTGCGGCCAAACACAAGAATTGGAAAAGAAGGGTCTTGGTCAGGGAGGTGACCAAAAACCCAATGTTCATTCTAAAAGACCTTCATATGCCTCTGCTGAGATGGGAGAACTTGTTGAAAGGATGACCAACTAAAAGCAGTACTCCATCAATCAGATGTTTATGGTAGAATTGCAAGATAGAAACCAGTCTTAAGTAAAAGTCATGGACTCTAAAAGCATGAGGTAAAATATTAACTGGTAAGATTAGACATAACTGAAACTCTATGGGCAGAACTCCAGACATTGCTCATCACCTACTTATTACCATCCTAATACAAATTTTGCTTTTTGGAAAAACTTTACATAATGAAGTCATAGTGTCGTTACCTTATAAGCCACTTAACATTTGTGAAAAAAGTTTACATGAGTTGTGCTGTTTATCGATCAGCTCAGCACTAAAGGTCTCAGTATCACTTTGAATTAGGTGTCCCTAATTACACTTCAATTACCTGTATAATTACAGAGTAACTAGATACTTGTGTTATTACATTGCAGTTACTGTGTAATACAGTGTAACACTATAATTAAGTACTCAATTGTAATTGTTATTTAACAGTTTTTATAAGTACCTGTGCATATAAATTGTGGAATAACAATTACATTTAGGTGCTTAACAACAGCATTATATTGTGTTACACAATAAATACAATGTAATTATGCCTAGTTACTCTGTAATTATACAAGTAATTACATGGCAAGCAGAGCATAATTAGGGACACCTAAACTAAAGTGCTACCAAGGTCTCTGGCATGAAAACTTACAGGATGTGCTTTGTACAGGTATGCACAGTTGCACCTGCACTGTTATCAATGCATTTTTAAACAGAAAATAAACAGAGAAAATATAGGAACAAACAGTTTTAGAAAGATCAAGCAAACAAAATACCTTCCTCAAAGCTGGCGCCTATTCCAGTAGCAAAAGATACAAAAAAGGAACTGACTTTGAATGAGTTATCAGTTCATTGCAGGGCCAACAGACACCCATACTAAAATTTACCAAAATAAGAATTGCCAGTTGACCTAAAACACAGACATCTTTGTGATAAGGGAGAAAAACTAAAATGCCTGGAAAAAAAAAAAACTGTGCAGATACTGGGAGAAGATGCAAATATCACACAATGAGCAAACAGACCTGTGAATTGAAATCCGGATGCTGGGTTAATGACATGCCACTATAACACCATGACAAGCAAAGAAATCAAAGCATATTTCAGATGCAGTGCGATAAAGGTACTGTTTAAAATCTCTAGTAAAAACTTTCAGTTCAGCTAGTAATGTATTCTGAGCTCAGGGTTCATACAACAACAACAACATTTACAGTTAGGTCCATAAATATTTGGACAGAGACAACTTTTTTCTAATTTTGGTTTTGTACATTACCACAATGAATTTTAAATGAAACAACTCAGATGCAGTTGAAGTGCAGACTTTCAGCTTTAATTCAGTGGGGTGAACAAAACAATTGCATAAAAATGTGAGGGAACTAAAACATTTTTTTTAACACAATCCCTTTATTTCAGGGGCTCAAAAATAATTGGATAATTGACTCAAAGGCTATTTCATGGGCAGGTGTGTTCAAGTCCGTCGTTATGTCATTATCAATTAAGCATATAAAAGGCCTGGAGTTGATTTGAGGTGTGGTGCTTGCATGTGGAAGATTTTGCTGTGAACAGACAACATGCGGTCAAAGGAGCTCTCCATGCAGGTGAAAGATGCCATCCTTAAGCTGCGAAAACAGAAAAAAACCCTCCGAGAAATTGCTACAATATTACGAGTGGGAAAATCTACAGTTTGGTACATCATGAAAAAAGAAAGCAAGCACTGGTGAACTCAGCAATGCAAAAAGACCTTGATGATCACGAAAGACAACAGTGGTGGATGATCGCAGAATCATTTCCATGGTGAAGAGAAACCCCTTCACAACAGCCAACTAAGTGAACAACACTCTCGAAGGGGTAGGCATATCGATATCCAAGTCTACCATAAAGAGAAGACTGCATGAAAGTAAATACAGAGGGTGCACTGCAAGGTGCAAGCCATTCATAAACCTCAAGAATAGAAAGGCTAGATTGGACTTTGCTAAAGAACATCTAAAAAGGCCAGCACAGTTCTGGAAAAACATTCTTTGGACGGATGAAACCAAGATCAACCTCTACTAGAATGATGGCAAGAAAAAAGTATGGAGAAGGCATGGAACAGCTCATTATCCAAAGCATACCACATCATCTGTAAAACACGGTGGAGGCAGTGCGATGGCTTGGGCGTGCATGGCTGCCAGTGGCACTGGGACACTAGTGTTTATTGATGATGTGACACAGGGCAGAAGCTGCTGAATGAATTCTGAGGTGTTCAGAGACATACTCTCTGCTTAAATCCAGCTTAATGCAGTCAAATTGATTGGGTGGCGTTTCATGATACAGATGGACAATGACCCAAAACATACAGCCAAAGAAATCCAAGAGTTTATTAAAGCAAAGAAGTGGAAAATTCTTGAATGGCCAAGTCAGTCACCTGATCTTAACCCAATTGAGCATGCATTTCACTTGTTGAAGATTAAACTTCGGACAGAAAGGCCCACAAACAAACACCAACTGAAAGCTGCTGCAGTAGAGGCCTGGCAGAGCATTGAAAAGGAGGAAACCCAGCATCTGGTGATGTCCATGAGATCAAGACTTCAGGCTCCATTGCCAGCAAAGGGTTTTCAACCAAGTATTAGAAATAAACATTTTGTTTCCAGTTATTTCATTTGTTCAATTACTTTTGAGCCCGTGAAATAAAGGGATTGTGTTAAAAATACTTTAGTTCCCTCACATTTTTATGCAATCTTTTTGTTCAACCCACTGAATTAAAGCTGAAAGCCTGCAATTCAACTGCATCTGATTTGTTTCATTTAAAATTGATTATGGTAATGTACAGAACCAAAATTAGAAAAAAGTTGTCTCTGTCCAAATAATTATGGACCTAACTGTATTTATATAGCACATTTTCAAACAAATGATGTAGCTCAAAGAGCTTTACAGGATGAAGAAAGAGAAAAAGGCAAAATTAGGCTATATTAATTAACATAGAATAAAAGTAAGGTTCGATGGCTAGGGAGGACAGAAAAAAAAAAAAACTCCAGACAGTTGGAGAAAAAAAAATTTTGCAGGGGTTCCGAGGCCACGAGTACCGCTCAGCACCTCTAGACATTCTACCTAACATAAATGACCTCACAATCAGTACTCATTGTATTCAGGGTTCACATGGAAGAACTTTTTGATGACAGTCATATGGACTTCTGGCCTTTAATCCATCAATGTAGGAAGAGCATGGTGCTTTGATCAGGTGGTGGTGGCACAGATCGCCACCGCAGAAAACTGTCAAAAGAACAGCAGAGAACGTAGGGGTTAGTATGGATTTCAGAACGACCATGAAACATAATGATAATTAAATGCATATACAGAGTATCAGGATTAAAATAAAATGAAGCTACGAGAAAGCCATGTTAAAATAATGTGTTTTTAGCAGTTTTTTAAAGTGCTCCACCGTAACAGCCTGGCAGTGCATAATAGCAGAAGGCCGCCTCACCACTTCTTTTAAGTTTAGCTCTTGGAATTATAAGCAGACACTCATTTGAAGATCTAAGGTTATGATTTGGAGTGTAAGGTGAGATGCATTCTGAAATATAAGATGAAGCAAGATTATTTAAGGCTTTGTAAACCATAAGCAGTATTTTAAAGTCAATTCTAAATGATACAGATAACCAATGTAGTGACATCACAACTGGGGTGATATGCTTGGATTTTCTTTTCCTAGTTAAGATTCTAGCAGATGCATTCTACACTAGTTGCAATTGATTGATGTCCTGATGTCCTGAGTGGAGTACATTACAGTAATGTAGCCGACTGAAAACAAAAGCGTGAACTAATTTTTCAGCATCTTGCAATGTTATAAGAAGGCTAACTTTTGCCATATTTCTTCAATGAAAAAATGCTGTCCTAGTAACCTGATTAATATGTGATTTAAAATTCAGGTCACAGTCAATAGTTACCCCTAAATTCTTTACCTCCGTCTTGACTTTTGATACAAATGGATCAAGTTTATTTCTAATACCCTCATTATATCCATTTTTCTCAATCTCTAAAATCTCTGCTTTCTCCTTATTTAATTTAAGAAAATTACTACTCATCCATTCAGAAACAAAAGTAAGACACTGTGTCAGTGAATCAAGAGAATCGGGGTCATCAGGTGCTATTGATATACTCTTATCCAGGGGTGCCCAATACGTTGATTGTGATTGACCGGTAGATTGGAAAAGTAGTGCAGGTAGATCATGTTGCATTAAAAAAAAACTTTTTTATTTGTAAGTCTATCATATATACTCCCTGTATGCCACTTGATTGACATATAGACTGGCCAGTCTGAGATATCTTTTCTTCTAACACATGGGTCATCTCGCATGCATGATGAAACACGCGAGCTACTGCAAAACTCCAGCTATATAAATTAACTAGTTAGCCTTCCAATTTATATCGACTAAAGAAGGGAGATGTAAAAAAAATCGGTAGGAGGGCTGGACATGCAGAATTGGAAGAGATTTTTTTTTTTCACAATGTCACAATCGAAGTGTGTTTGTCTGATCTGTCAATCTATCATTGCTATTCCAAAAAAGGAAAATGTAGAAAGGGACTTTTGAACTGATCATTAAAACTACGAAACTGACTTCCTTCCGAAAAGCTATCTGAGAAAGAAAAAGGTGAGGGAACTAAAATCGCAGTTAATCGGAGAGCCGTCATATTTCACTGGCTGAATTCTAAAGCAAAGGCACACACGAAGCTTCGTTCCAGGTCAGTTACTCGATCATTAAGCATAAGATGTCCTTCTAAGATGGAGCAGTGATAAAAGAGGCCTTCGTTAAGGCAGATGGCTAGGGGAAAATTCCTCCTAAGATTTCAAGACCCCTGGCCGGAGATAAAGGAGTTTTTCCTTGTCATTAAACATGCAGAATACAAGCAATTTAATGACGATCAATGGCTGCTAGACTTGGCATTTTTTTACTGATCTGATCAACATGTTGAATGAGCTTCATTTACAGCTGCAAGAAAAAGACAAAACCATGGTCAATATGATTAGCTCAGTTAATGCTTTCAAACGAAAAATGCAACATCTGTCCTCAAAGCTGCAGCACCTCTCAGACTTTGACAGACAGGTTCAAGTCTATGCTTTAGTTAAGCCAATTGCTACATTTATGTGCTATCCATTTAGGGAAGATGTTGAGGGTGATTCACTCGCATCAAAAATTGCAGCACTGTTTCATGTAAAACTTGTCTACAGTGTAGGATGAGATTTTGACACTACAGGATGACATTCAGCTGAAGTCTGGGGCTCATGGACAGTTTTGGAACTTATTCACAGAGTGCCATAAGGGTTATTCACTTATGCAATGTACACCTACATATATTTTATATACAATGTATACTCAGTATATATATATATATATATATATATATATATATATATATATATATATATATATATATATATATATATATATATAATTTTTAATGTGGGTAGATCATTTTGACCTGGTCATTTTAAAAATAGCTCGAAACTGTGGGCACCCCTGCTGTTATCTCATACTAAGTGTTCTGATCTCTCATGCACTTAAATGAATCACGTGAGTTTTGAAAAAGATATACAGTGGAACCTCGAGTCACAAACGTCTCTGAACACATACAAATCGGGATACGACCAAAACTTTCGCCAAACTTTTGCATCTGTTCAAGACCACACACTCGGGTTATGAATCATTTTCCCTTCCAATTCGTATGCGGCAATGATTTCTGCATGTGTTCAGTCTCTCCATGTGCATTCGCTGTGAACTGTTTGTGCTCTATTTTGTTTCTCTTTCGGTTTGTACACGCCGATGATTTCCGCACGTGTTCAGTCTCTCCCTGTACTGTATATTGTTCTCGGTGCATCACGCAGAGGGACTCTCCATCAAAACTGTAACCTTCTCTCAATCTAGCTTCCTCCTGTAGTATAGCGGGTCCACAGCTCCCGTCAAAAAAGCCAGTTTTAATATATAATCACCGCACTCGCGGCTTAGCGAGGGGGCGTGGTGGTGTGTGGCCGAAGCGGTTCCTAAGGAGTTTGTGATGTGGGTGTTTCTTACCTAAGTGCTCAGGCGAGAAGCGGTACGCATCCGTAATTGTTCCCAGGAGCTGCTAATTGTCACAACTACCACGTCCTCTTCATAAATAGTAGCGCGAGTAAGCTAAAGGAAAAAAGAAGAGAACAGGAAAGAACGGGAGGTTGCAAGAGAAGGCAGGCAGCAGAAGGAGAAAGCTGGTGCAGGAGAGAGAGAGAGAGAGAGAAAGTGAGCGAGCACAAGAGAGCGAGCGAGCGAGCGCAGGCTACCTGGGTGTTTGTCTCAGTGTTATTCAATGTTTTTACATTTAGTTTACTATTACGCTGTGCATTCTATGGTATAGTTAACTATTTTGTGCTTAAAAAATCTTTAAAGAAAATATATTTGCATACAGTTTGTATGGTCTGGAACGGATTAATTGTATTTACATACGGTCCTATGGGGGAAATTACTTCGGGTCATGACCAAATTGGGTTACGACCAGAGTTTTGGAAAGAATTACGGTCGTGACCCGAGGTTCCACTGTATTAAAAAAGTTAATGAAAATTTAGCATACCCTTATAGTGGTGCTTGTTCCACATAATAAGTATGCTCTGCACAGTGGAGTGCTAGCATTAGTTACTTTTGAATTACTTGCGACAAAAGCACTTTTGGAATGCACCCTTGACATTTGATTAACTTTTTTAATTGCATTTTTAAATGAGACCAATGTTAAACTGTAATGATAATATTTCCATTATCTCACTGAACTTTTTAATACCTATGCTCCAGGGCACATATTATGATCTTAAGAAGCAATATTGTTCAAAAATGCAAGAACAAATGAAAAATAATGCTTTAGTAGTAGTGTAACAACAAAGTACAGTGAAGCGTCCAACCAACATGCAACACATCGCTAATTATAAACAAAATCAAAATACTTAACTTCATATTATTTAATGTATAATAACAGACCTCTCATAGACAGGTGAAGTGAATAACATTGATTATTGCATTACTGTAATGTTTTAGAAGCAGGAAAAATGCATAAGTGTATAATATGTGCAAATTTGACTTGGGCCAAATTGTTATGGCTGGATAACTGGGTTAGGGCAACTGCAAAACACAGGTCTTATGGGATGTTCCCAGTAGGCAGCAGTTAGTACTTGCAAAAAATTTTCCAAGGATGGACAATCTGTAAACCAGCAACACGGTCACTGGTGCACAAGGCTCATTGATGCGTGTGGGGAGTCTAGCCCATCTGGTTTGATCCCAGAAAAGAGTTACTGTAGCTGAAAAAACTTAATCATGGCCATGAGAGAAAGGTGTCACAGCACACAGTGCATCAGAGCTTGCTATGTATGGGGCTGTGTAGCCACAAACTGGTTAGAGGTCCCATGCTAACTCCTGTCCACTGCCGAAAGCACCTACAGTTTGCATATGAAGCAATGGAAGAAAGTAGCCTAGTCTGATGAATCACATTTTCTTTTACATCATGTGGATGGCCAGGTGCGTGTGCATCATTTATCTATCATATATTTATACATAGCAGCAGAACGCACAATAGGAACAAGGCAAGCCAGTGGAGGCAATATGATGTTCTACAAAATATTCTGCTGGGATTCCTTGAGTCCTCGCATTCATGTGGATGTTATTTTAACATGTAACACTTCCCTATGTTCAAGTACACTCCTTCATGGCAACAGTATTTCCTGCCACACTGCAATGTTGCACGGGAATTGATTGAGAAACATGACAAAAAGTTTAAGGTGTTGATTTGACTTCCATATTGCCCAGATCTCAGTCTGATTAAGCAGTTTAAAGCTGCTTTGGCGACCTACACACTATTAAATTTTATTGAAGTTGATCATTTTATATATGTATATATACATAGTGACAGATGGGGGCAGATCAGACACCAGACACCAGGTAAAAGTCCAATAATTACATTTATTTGGACAATACAGTGCACAAAGCACCCTCCACTCCACAATACTCATAAACAATACAATAATATTAACAATAATTAATCTTGCACACCTAGACGTGTTGTTCCCTTCCTCTCAACTCAGCTCACCCATCTGGGATCTCCCACAGTCTTTTATAGTTCTTGACCCGGAAGTGCTTCTGATCCTCCCAGTCCATGTGATTCTTGGCACTTCCAGGTCTGATCAAAACTCCTCTTCTCCTCAGCCCGGAAGTATATCATTTCTTCAATTTCCGTGATTGTGAATTACTTCCGGGCCATATGGATAATATAAGTCCCTGGGCCTCCCTGCAACGTCCCCTGGCGGCGCCAACGGTATCCATCAGGGCTGTGAAGAAAAACTCCAAGGTCCATAATGCCCTGCTGGAATTCAGGGCACCTCCATGTTGCCGGGAGAGCTCCATCTGTCGGTGTGGGGGTATTGGCCGGGATGAATGGCCAGCCATATACCACAGTATATATATATATATATATATATATATATATATATATATATATATATATATATAGTGAAAGTAGCGCTATGTAGCGCCCGACCAAGCACAGACTCGCACGGAGACACGTATAAAAACAACACAAAATGTTCATTTTCTTCAGCTGGAGGGAAAGTTTTCCCCGTGAACCCTCCAGCCACAACACAGTCCCAAAGCACTTCAAATAAAGCACAAAACACACAAAGTAACATGCCCGTCTGGCACCACCATTCCTCCTTTAAAGCTTCGTCCTCTCCTCCCGACTCTGACGCTAAGTGCTGGTTGCTGGCCCTTTTTATAGCCAGGTGCTTGATCACCTGCTTCTGATTGCACTTCCTTGCGGGGCTGTAGAGTTGTCCAGGCCGGCTCACATGACCCATGAAGCACCCCCTGGCGGTCACCCCAGATCCCAACAGGGCTGTGGAGAACTCCATCTCCCATGGAGCCCTGCAGGAAACAGAGGCACCATCCTCAGCCAGGGAGGCTGCCACCAAGCGTGTATATATATATATATATATATATATATATATATATATATATATATATATATATATATAGTGAGAAAAAGTACCTGTAGGGCAAAACCCATATAAGCTAAACAAAACATGGAATATAAATGTGTTGAAAATGAACCTGTGTTGTCATGAACCTGGGGGAAAGCACAGGCATTGACATGGAAAGAGACCAAATGATGAAGGACTTTAAACCGAAAAGGTTCAGATCCTGGCAACACAAGGATTCGACTCATTGTGAAGAGTCGTCCACTGTAATTGACCATGGTCAGTCACTAGAGTGAACTCACAACCCAGAAGGTAGTATTGTAACAGGTTAAAAGCCGATTTGATAGCCATGGTTTCTCTTTCTACTGCCATATACCAGGTTTCCCAATCTAGTAGTTTCTGGCTTAGGAACATGATGGGGTGTTCAACACCGTTGACAGTTTGGCTCAGCATGACAACAAGACCTGTGTCTGTAGTGTCCGTTTATTTGATAAAAAGGGAAGAAAAATCAGGCGTTATCAATACTAGTCCTGAAGTAAGGGCCTGCTTTAACATTCCAAACCACCATGCTAGATGCCCTCTTTGTTAAGCTGTGCGCAGAAAAATTAAAAAACACAAAAATGAAAATAGATTTTTTTTATATATTTTTCAAGGTACAAGCAATCAAAAACTGAATAAGTAAGAATCCTATACATTGCCTTAACTATTCCAAGGTTTCTGTTCAACTGTACCATCTTATTTACAAGTGTATACCCACAAAGTCACTCAGAATTAACACCACTCAGACAAGACAGTGGACAATTTCATATACCTTGGTGTCGGCATCACAGAGGACCTAAATTTGTCCAAGCATGTTGAAACCTAGAGTAAAGAAAGCACAACAACATCTTTACCACCTCAGATGCCTCAGGGTCTTTAGGCTGCCTTCCGGATACTAAGGAATCCTGATAAATACACCATTGAAAATATCCTGACAGGAAAAAAAAAGCATGTAGCAGGACCACAAGGCTCTTGAGAGACTGGTGCGGTGAGTTGAATGCATCACCGGGTGTGCACTCTCTAACTTCCAGGACATGTATACCAAGTGATGTCAAACCAGGGAAAAGAAAAGTTTTAGCGATACAGTACCTGCAATCACACCAATGGCCTCTTCTCTGTGCTTCACTCAGAGAAATGCTACTCCTGCCTAAAGACCAGTTCAGAGAGTCTGAGGAAGAACAGTCCATTGCAGTCCTAAATGAGGACAGTGCCTAGAGCTATATGATGCCCTATTGTTAATTATTCTACAGTATATTAAGTTAATTATATAATTTTATAATATTTCTATACTGTTGTCATTGTACATGCAGTATTGATATTTATTGAGTATTTACTATTTCCGGTTGTTTATATACTTCTAATGCACAGTCTTGGAGTTCAGTAAGTAAATATTCCACTGAGTCGGCCTTCTGCTGTTACGCAAAATCTGGAATAGCTTGCCAATAGGAATTCACCAGGCTACTACAGTGGAATGCTTTAAAACATTGCTGAAAACATGGCTTTCTCATAGCTTCATCTTAGTTAAATCCTGATGCTCTGTATATTCAATTAATTATCATTATTATTCATGGCGGCTCCAAAATCCATACTAACCCCTACTTTCTCTTCTGTTCTTTTTCCGGTTTTCACCTAATCAAACCACCGTGATGTCCCTACGTTAATGGATTAAAGGCCAGAGGTCCACATGATGATCATCATTAAATTCTTCCACGTGAACCCTGAATACAATGAGGACTGATTGTGAGGTCATTTATGTTAGGTAGAATGCCTAGAGACGGCTGGGCGTTCTCATGGCCTTGGAACCCCTGCAGATTTTTTTTGTCCATTTGTCTGGAGTTTTTTTTGTTTTTGTCCTCCCTGGGCATCGGACATTACATTTATTCTATGTTAATTAGTGTTTCTTAATTTTAATTATTTATTTCGTCTTTTTTCTCTTTCTTCATCATGTAAAGCACATTGTTTGTATGAAAATGTGCTATAGAAATAAATGCTGTTGTTGTTGTACATATAGATAGATAGATAGATAGATAGATAGATAGATAGATAGATAGATAGATAGATAGATAGATAGATAGATAGATAGATAGATAGATTAATTCCAAGGGGAAATTTACAAAATCCAGCAGCAGTATACTGATACAAAGAAACAATATTAAATTAAATAGTAATAAAAATGAAAAAAAAAAAAAAGAAAAAAATGAAAATAAAATTAACGTTAGCATTTACTCCCCCAGGTGGAATTGAAGAGTCGCATAGTGTGGGGGAGGAACGATCTCTTTAGTCTGTCAGTGGAGCAGGACAGTGACAAAAGTCTGTCACTGAAGCTACCCCTCTGTCTGGAGATTTATGATTGACAGGAGTTTGCTTAGTGCCCGTCTCTCTGCCACAGATGTTAAACTGTCCAACTTTAATCCTACAATACAGCCTGCCTTCTTAACAAGTTTGTCCAGGCGTGAGGCGTCTTTCATCTTTATGCTATATATATATTGTACTGGGTATAATTGTATATGGCAAATAAAATTAGATTTTGAATTGATTTATGATTTTTTTTGGTACCCTCCTTGATGCCTTTATTTTTTGGTCCACAGATGTTAATCTGCATCCAGCCCTGCAAGAAGGCCCTCCAACATGCAGGGAAAAACCTGAGGGTTGGTGGCAGAATTGGCACTCCAGCCACCATAAAAAAAAAAAACTCAAATTGGTTCCATTCCATCTGAACTAGTGTGGTGCTGAGGTATCACCCATTGCATGGCTGCACTCAGATTCTAATCTGGGATCTTGAGGTGGTTTGTCATGCGGTGTGTGCAGCAATGTGCTATATCAGCATGTGCTCCTAACCTCTCCTCCTCTCTGTTATCTGATTTAGGCTAAATTCAGATTTTCATTCATATCAGACACTATGTAAAAAATTGGCTGTATTGACATTACTATAAAATATAATATATACAATAAAATATAATATAGGAAAAACAGTGTGCCAAGAGGCACTAAGATACAAATGGAAATACACTTTCGCATTTTCTTTGTAAAAACAGATGAAAGACAAAGCTCATATTGAAATATAAAAGTTCCAGTGAGTCTGTGCTACTCTTATTTCACAGTATATGACCACTTTTTGTTGGAACAGAACATGTAAAGAGCTACATTTATATAACATATCAAATGCATGTGTAAGGTCATTCTGGACCACAGTAAAACCATTTCACTTGCCCAAGGGCACAGCAAACAATGGTGACTCACCAGGGAGAGCGTGACATCAAACCCTGCCCCCACACTAGCCCACCCAATAACCACACTGCATATTCTTTATGTGCAGAAGTAAAATGAAAAATATATGAAAATGGAAAAATGTAAGCCAAACGTAAGTTGGTTGCTAAAGATACATAAACATGCATACAAATAATTTACATGTCATCTGCATCTTAGTTTGCAGCTGTTGTCAAGAAAACAACACTGTTAAGGAAGACTCTTTCTTCTCCGACACTTGGCTAAAACGTCTCCTGATCTGCTGCTGTTGTAAAACTGTTCTTGGAACAACGTAATATCAAAATGCAAAGAAACTGTTAACAATAAATCATTCTTCCCAAAGATTTTGAAAAAACATGGTGCTGACATCGTTACAACTTTCAAGCTGGCTTGTGACCTCGCTGTCTCTTTGCATACTTATTACTGACTTACTTGCATCTAGATGCTTGAAAAACAGAATATTCCATCTGGTGTTTGGTTAAAACATCAGTAAAATAAAAACAGGGCTTTGGATGGCTGATTATGATATCAGTTAGCAGGCAAAGATTTCCTCATGAAGTGAGAGCCATATCCACGCCTATCCAGGCCTGCTGAATGAACTCACAAGAGTCATATATCGTTGAAAAGCTCAGAATGTCTGCTTTTACTTGAAATTTGAATCACCTTTATATATCAGATTAAACTATAGTAAATAAAGCTGATAATAACCTACTGCTAGGCAAATGGAGACAGTGACATCAATAAACATTCTATGTCACATTTGTTTAGAAATGGTAGGGTCACTATCTTCACACGATCAATAAAACATTTTGATGCCTACAACTGAACTAAAAGAAATAAAGCCAGAATAAACATGCACACCTACAAAGTAATCCATTGCCAGGGAATAGAGGGTGTACTAGATAACAGAGCCCCCTCTGCAATAATATAGCACATGTACTAATATGACACGTCATTGGAAACAGCAGATGACATATTTTTTCATGAGAATTGATGTGTCTTACTGAGTGTAATATAATGATTTCATTGATATTAAAAATAGCAATAGTAGCGGCTGAGTCTGAACTAACACACTCAGTCAGAGAGGGTTAAATATTTTAAGTTAGCAAAGAAAAAATATACATGCGTTGGAGCTTTTTTGATAAGAGAGGTTGTTTTAATCTGAGTTCAGTGTGTGACTAACAGTCACAAGAAATTTAAATGATTCCACCATTTTGAAAATTAAAGGTGTGTAGGGAGGTTATTTTTAGTGTATTTATATCCACATTTTTGAGAGCACACCAAATAACTAGCCAACATGGCATCTCGTACCAATCTTACTCAGGGTGCTATTATCAGTAGTCTTAAGTAGTTTTGTAGGAGAGTGTCCAGAAGTGTAGACTTTGGCATAAAGACAGGTAAGCTGAGTAGACAGAAGACACCCTTGGGGTGAACTCAGGATCAGGGCTGATAGATAGATAGATAGATAGATAGATAGATAGATAGATAGATAGATAGATAGATAGATAGATAGATAGATAGATAGATAGATAGATAGATAGATAAGGAAGGAAATTTAAAAGAAAGAAAACATTCGACTTGGCAGTCACAGTGAGGCATTATGCAGACATATTGCATTTGTTATAAAGGAGCCCCAGTAGTGTTTCTTAACACACTTCTGCTGAATACTTTTTTGGCTGAAAGTTCTCAGTGTAAGTGTGTCAGAGAGAGGATGTGCAGCATTGCTCATAATGGCACTCAATTTTATTTTAATTCCTCCTTTGCTAGTGCCTTCAGGGTGTCCAGAATGTGTCCCGTAACTGAGCCTGCCCTTTTAATTAGTTTGTTGATTTGGTGGCCTTTTCTTGAAGTGATGTTATAGCCTACAAAACCACAGAGTACAAGATTTCACTGGCCATCACAGAGTAGTAAGAGATGTGAATAATGTCACTACCCATATTAAAGGAACACTGTCTCCTAAAAAAAACAGCCTGCTCTGCCCTTTCTTATATAGTTTCTCTGTCATTGATGTGGACCACCAAGTCCTTGTTATTAGCGCACTACTTCTACATACAGTATACTTTCTGAATAGTAGCTAGACATAGAGGTTCTTTAGTGAGGTGAAGTTCAACAGCCAGTTCTTTGGTTTTGTTGATGTTTATCTGCAGATAGGTCTTTCTTTTTGTGCCAAGAATCAAAGCTCTCAAACTGAATTCAATGCTCTGTCTCATAATACTGTGATGTGTGAGTCACTGTCCTGTACCAAAGGCTTCAAGAAAACCAACTTAATTCCAATCAAAACAGGAACAGCCAGGGTATTTATTTAAACAGGAGCTACCACTTCAATATACACAGACACAGCAAACGAATATGGACGGGGTCAGGTCAGTCGCCGGGTTATAATGTTCCCTGCATCATCTACAACGTAGATACACGGAGAGGCTGCAGAATTTTAGTTGACTCAGTGGCACTGTGAACCTGTGGCTACATCAACCAACCCTTGACAAACGCATCAGTTATGTTTCTGCATGTAGTACCACTGGGGAGGGTCTCAAAAGAGTTAAAAAATCTCATGATATATATTAAATATCTGACAGATATTTGCCCAGCTTCACTCGCTAATGTGTGTTCCTCAGAAAAGAGGCAAGTGGTATAGTTGAAGTCAATCTGAGGAGTTTTCTTTGAAGAAGCTCTCTTATGATTGCATTAAATGTTGAAATGAAATACACAAGCACAATTCTGGCAAAAGTACAAGGAAAGTGTAAATGTGGCACAATATATTGAAGAATTATATTTACTGCATTTCCAACTGATGTGCTGGCATGGCAAGTAAACTGAAGACAATCAGAAGTGAATCTGTGACAGAATCTGTCAATCTGAAAAATTAGCTATTCAGATGATTTTATTGTTACTGAAGTTTGTAACTGTGATCTGTAATCATTAGTATACAGCACGCTTTGCTTTTTGGTTATTTTATAATTGTGGATATTTTGAAGCAGTCAGGAATTCTCCATTCACCAATGAATAATAAAAAAAGTTTTGTTGAATATACGTGATAACTTATCAGTATATCTTAATTTAAAGGGATAAACTTTGTTTTTCAACAGTTCTGTCTCTGAAAGAGCAAAAATACAACTATATGGTCAATATCATAGGCAGGGAGGAAGCGTTTAGTGCCTATGAAGGATGAGTCAAGTAGTACTGGGTCCTGTGTTACAAAGGAGTGCTTCTCAAACCTGGAGTACAAACTTGGTAGAGAGCCATTGGCCAGAAGCAGAGC
This sequence comes from Polypterus senegalus, assembly GCF_016835505.1. Classification (NCBI taxonomy): domain Eukaryota; kingdom Metazoa; phylum Chordata; class Cladistia; order Polypteriformes; family Polypteridae; genus Polypterus; species Polypterus senegalus. Next base: position 69,741,834 of record NC_053170.1, on the reverse strand, counting down.
AGATTTGAATTTGTAACATGTCTTCATCTATAGACCTTCCCAAATAGGAAGAGCAATTACTGGAGGAAAAATACTGTTCATGCTTGTCCTTAATATCTGCATTTAGCACTCTTTACTGCTCTGTCTAGCTGTTATTTTGCCCTTTTGTATACAGACTATATCTCCAGTTTTGTAAGCTTCCAGTTTTGCCGTAAATAACTTTTTCAGTTAAACCATATTTTGTTATTATTACGTTAAATAATTGATTTTGTTGGAATGTAGTTTTCCTAGCAGTAGCTGATGTATAATGTAATTAATTCTGTATACATATCTAAATCTGTACAGGATTCTCTTGCTGATGTCAGGCAATCCTGTAGTCCTATTTTAATTCCTTTCTGTAAAAAAGGGACAAGAAGCATCATGGTGTGTTCTGAAATGCCTAAGGGTGCCACTGGAATAGCATAATAAGCATCTTGGGATGGCAGTGGTGCTCCTGTGTATTTCCCTGCCATGTAGACCATCTCAAAGTTGTGTGATGCTCTGGCTGCAAACAGCCTTGGAATCTCTTGAACCCATGTCTTCAATAGTCATGACACCAAGGATGGAATAGTACAGTGAGGACACACAAACAACAAGAGATTTGCAAAGTGCCTTGTGACATTTATTCACACAATGTTCAAATGTATAAACAGTACAGTACAGATCAATCATGCCTAAATACAGTAACCCAATAATTCATAATAAAAACACAATATTTGATTGGACACCTTCCTTTTTATCATCGCAGATCAGTTTAACTACTTAGGGGTAAACATTACATGTAAACATAAAGCTCTTATGTAACAAAATTTTGCTGTTTGCTTTGAACAAATTAAGCAAGACTTGCATAGATGGTCTACCCTCCATCTCACTTTAGCTGGAAAAATTAACATTGTTAACATGAATATCCTTCCTAAGCTTCTTTTTCTATTTCAAAGCATTCCAATATGCATTAATAAATAATTTTTTAAGAAATTAGATTCAATTATAACCTCATTTATTTAGAATTCAAAACATCCACGTATCCAAAGGGTGACCCTACAAAGACCTAAAGTGGAAGGTGGCATTGCTCTACATAACTTTCAATATTATTACTAAATATACAAGCTATAAAAACCTGGACATTGACACAAATAGATGAGCACACACAGGCTTGGTCTGCAATAGAAATAAAATCCTGCAGCACTTCTTCATACTCCTTGCTTTGTACCCCAATAAGTACAAGTCATCATCAATAAACTAACAACCCAATTGTGCTTCAATCACTCAGAATATGGAACCAATGTAGGAAGTACTTCAAGACAGAGAAGCTTTTATCTGTGGCACCACTGCATGAGAACCACATTTTTCCACTTTCTTAAATGTGTGCAGTTTTTAATGTCTGGAAAACATTCGGGATTAAATCACTTAGAGATCTGACACACATAGACAACATCTTCACATCCTATGAACAATTACACTTCAAACTTATCTTTCCAGCAACGCATTTCTTTCACTACCATCAAATAAGAAACTTTATTAAGCAAAGCCTGCCCAGTTTTCTTCACCTCCCACCTACCTCTATTCCGGAAAAAAATATTGATCAGTCTCGAGGACTCAGGCAGCAATTCTGTAATGAATAAAAACATTTCACAGTCCCTCTCTTTCAAAGATCCTAGAGTACAGTGGGAGAAGGATCTCTCACTCAACATCTCAGAAAAGGAATGTAAGGTAGCAATGTAGAGAATCCACTCCAGCTCTATATGCATAAAGCATACAATTATCCAACTCGAGCACATTTGTCTCATTTAAAATTGTCCAAAATTATTTCCAGGGCAATCAAGTTCCAGCCTCACTGGGCCATATCTTTTGAACGTGCACCAAACTAACATCATTTTGGACCAAAATCTTTAAATGCCTTTCAGACAGCCTTGGTATCACACTCCCTCCTAATCCACTGACAGGTGTGTTTGGTGGGCTTACAGAGGGGCTTAAAGTGGAGAAGGACAAACAAACTGTAATTGCCTTTACTTCACTATTGGCATGTAGACTTATCTTGCTCAACTTGAAGAATGCTAACTCACTTCTTTTAAGTCAGCGGGTGACTAATTCATATAATATTTGAAATTGGAAAAAATCTAATTTTCACTTAGAGAATCTATGCAAAACTTTTTCAAAACTTGGCATGATCTAATCAATAATATTTTAGAATAAGCCTTTAAATTGAGGAAGCGGATTCTCTCCCCTCTTTTTAATTCTATTTATTTGTATTCATTTATTTATTTACATATTTTTACTTTTGTTAAAATTTTGCTCTGCTGGCCTGGCACTTTCTCATGGGTGGAGGTTGATTCGTTTCAAACCTAGTTTTGTTAAACTTGACTTGCCTGTATGAATTGTTGTTTGATTCTAATAAAATATAAAAAAACACAGTACTTGTGAGGAAGACAAAATTAAACTGATAAAAGTGAAAAAAAAACTAAGATAAAACCAATCAGGATCAGTATTGTTCTGTCACTGGGCTTCTTTCTCTCTCCCACTCTCAACTTACCCTGCTCACCCATCTCCAAGGCCTGTTCAACACAGCAAAGACAACAGTGATTGAGGTCCCTCTCCAATTCCCTGCTCCAACTGCCTTCATTTCATCCACATGATCCCTAGGAGAATTCTATCACTCCTGCTCTCAACTTTGCAACAGGAGCAATTAATTGAGTCCATCCCTGAAGCACCTTTCACTCCACTCCTTCACAGGGTTTCACTAAACCCTTCATTGCCCTCTTTCCTGCTCAAAAGTTGATCTTTATTGGCTCATAACTTCAAAGAGATTCTCATTTACTGTATGTTTCATTTAAGCATCAACTTTTTCTCAGACGTTTCTCCTAAAATTCCTTTGGAGAAATAGCTTAGAGAAAAAGGAGATATGAGATACAATTGTGGTAAAAGGAGATACAATTGAAAATTTGGTTTGAAAAGCATGTTATATTCTCTTCTAGTCCCGTTTTAATAATTTTTATGACATGACATTTTTTGCTTATTATTGGACTGTTGCCTTTACCCAGATGAAAAAAGTATACTCAATTGTACTAAATGCTAGTGTCCTAATGTATGTAAAGTAAACTTGGGCCAGGACAAATGATAAGTATATTTCAAATATATTAAATTGGAACAACCAATTTTGTACTAAATGTATTTAAATTGTACCAGGATTGTACACAATATTATTTGAAAATACTAAAGTAGGACTATTTTACATATATTTCAGAATAATTAAATTGTATTGCTTTATGTATAGTTTGTGGTCCCCGGCTGGGACACCCAGGAGGACCGAAGGAGGGCTTGTGCCTCCTCCAGACCGTGAGGGGGCGTCCGTCCTGGTTATGTAGGGGGCCTCGGGTAAAGGGCTTGGAAGCCCAGCCCTGTAGGGACCTGTGGCCATCGCCAGGCTGCGCCCCGGTGCCTGAATATCCCTGGAGCCCAGCACTTCCGCCACACCAGGAAGTGCTGGAGGGGAAGACGACAGGGCACACCCGGACGGATTCCGGGTGCGCATCCGGCACTTCCGCCACACTGGGGTGTGGCTACGACTGATTGCCAGGAAGCAGCTGGAGCCCATCCGGGTTCCTATTTAAGGGGCCGCCTCCCTCCAGTCATTGACAAGAGTCGGGTGGAAGAGTGGCAACGTCTGGAGAAGGGAGGAGGCAGTAAGAAGAAAAGAAAGAAAGAAAGAGAGAGAGAGAGAGAAAAAAGAGAAGAAGAAAAGAGAAGGCATTGGAGTGGCCTGGACTGAGGGGTATTGGGGATTAGTGAGCTGAATTGTAAAAAGAGATGAAGAATAAACGTGTGTTTGTGGGTGACATTAACGTGTCTGCCTGTCTGTATCCGGGGCAAGGTTCACAAGTTTAAAAAAAAATCTATGCATACTTAGATTTAAAATGTACTTTTTATCTGTTACAAGTGCCAATTATTACTTTTTATTTTAATAATAAATGTATTTGAAAGAGCTGAAAAATAAATGTAAAACATTATTAGTGTTTAGTCATACTTTTAAGTTTATTTAAATTTGAAAAGGAGTACATTAAAATGGAACTTTAATTGCAGATTATCATAAAAGTTACATACTTACAATAAACTTAAAATATTTTTTTCCTATTACATGGCCACTATAATTATATTTTTAGTGAATAATAAATTATAATGTAATTATTAGTACATTATACTGTAAATAAACTTTGATTGTGTCTTTAAAAATACACTTTTATTATGTTCCAATCATGCTAAAATATATACTGTGTAATCTGTTAAAGCAATTACTTTTATATTTTAAATAAACTAACAATTTCAATCTGGTAAAATACATTACATGATGAAATTAATACATATGAAAAATGCACAAATTTAAATTGATATGACAGTCAACCTTTATTTTATAATAATTACTGTATTTATAATAAACTGAGAGTATTTAGCTTCAACCCCAAAACAAAACAATATAAACACAACAATATAAATTTAATGAAATACAGTATAAGAAAGCTTTTCTTTTATAAAGAAAGCTCCACTAAACCAAAAACTATCTCAAATAAAAATGTCACTTCTCTCTAGAAAACAGTTCATTGTTGATTTCAGTATAATGTACTATGCAAAATATGAATAATAAAAGTAATAATAATAATATTTTCCATTTGTATGCTGCTCAGTTACTGTGTGAATTTAGAAAGGACCTGCAATCGAACCGGCAACCTCTTGATTATGAGTCAGAGAGTTCTTACCTCTGAACCAGCCAAGCGGTCATGTCAGCATTGTGCCCTAACCCACTTTCTTTTTCTTTGGTTATATTCTTGAATAAAAGCTCACTTGTTTTATAATACTTATACCTTTTGTGAAAGTGTTTATTTGATATTTGGACTTCAGTCTTCACACATTATACACATCATGTCAACATTTTGTCATTTGTACTATAACAAAGTTTCTGTTTTAGCTATGTGTTCAGCATTTCTTGCATTTATCGCATTTCCTGTCATCCTATATTTTCATAGATTGTTGTAGACACAGAACACACATAAAATGCATGTGTTCCAAATTACAATATATTATTCACCTTTTACAACTCCAGGCACCTCGCATGCAAATATACAGACTTAAGGTAGGAAAACTTTTTGTCCAACTTAAGCGGCTGTGGCGCTGGGGATGGGATAGCAGGCTGCTTGGGCTGATCGACACATTTGTAAAAGAAAGATGTTAATGGAGAGGTGCCAAGGATTACGACTTTTTTCGTAGGCTTCGTAGGGATTCTAGTGTTAATGGTAAGCTCCTCCTGTACCTTCCACATTAATGTCATTGTTGTTCTGAAGTAATCTGTAATGGAAAGAGGGGCATGTCAAAAATAATAAAAGTACAAGTAGATTGCTAATCTGTCTACTATTTGTTATGTGTACACAATACTCACTGTCAAGAGCATTCTGATCAAGCAGGTTCTGCTGGGATCCCCCTGGTCCAGACCTACTGCAACCTGTTAAAGACACATTACATGATTTAGCAATAAATATGACAAGGTGGTGCTGAAGATTTGAGATACAATTCGGTACATTTCTTTTCTTTTTCCAGTTGGAGCACAGGCAGATGATGTGACTTACTCATGGTCACACACTGTCAGTAGCAGGATTTGAGCCTACAACTACAGGTTTTGAAATTCAAAGTCATAACTACTACACCACACTGCCTACCTTTTCTTTGAGAATGACTATGATCTAATTGGGGCACAGAAATATCAATTTGAGACACAAATACTATTATTCTGAAGCAAGGACTACAGTTTTTTAATAATTGTAAAGTGCTTTATTACCACAAACAACTGTCCACACATTTCATCATATTTTACTGGGCACACAATGCAAATCCTTTCAAACTGCAAACTGAGTCCATTGTATGACTTTACTGAGATCTCAGCTGAAACTCAAGAGGAGACACTTGTGAAACTATTGGGGTATTTTTTCACAACACAAAAATCTGACAAAATAACATGTCTCTATTTGATTTCTTTATGATCTCATTGTCTAAGAGAAACAAAAGAGATATTAAAGAGATCTCTTTTTTGATTTTTCATTACTATGGGCACTGCCTTGCCATCTGCACTGTCCTCTCATTTGTAATGGCCGACTCACTCTCCCTAACCGGCAGCTACTGTATACCACAAAATACATGTGGCCTGGCAAGCTGAGGACGTTAGACCCAACAAGCTGAACTTGTTCCAAATATATTTCCCTAATCGATGATCAAACATAAGCCAAAAGACAAACAACATGTAAAATAATAAAGTGAGTATATATTAATAAAAAAGTGAAACACACTCCAAACTATATATATATATATTGTGGTCCCCGGCCGGGACGCCCAGGAGGACGTGAGGAGGGCTTGTGCCTCCTCCAGACCGTGAGGGGGCGTCCGTCCTGGTTTTGTTGGGGACCACGGGTGGAGCGCTTGGAAGCCCAGCCCTGTAGGGGCCCGTGGTCACCGCCAAGCGGCACCCCGATGCCGGTTTATCCCGTACGGTCCTCAGCTGGGGCTGGAGCCCGGCCAGGACGCTTTGGAGGACCAGAGGAGGGCGAGTGCCTCCTCCAGACCGAGTGGGGGCGTCCGTCCTGGTTATGCAGGGGGCCTCGGGTACAGGGCTTGGAAGCCCAGCCCTGTAGGGACCCGTGGCCACCGCCAGGCGGCACCCCAGTGCCTAATTATTCCGGGAGCCCGGCACTTCCGCCACACCAGGAAGTGCCGGGGGGAAGATGACCGGGGAGACACGGACGGCTTCCGGGGGCGCAGCCGGCACTTCCGCCACACAGGGGTGTGGCCATCGTTAAGTGCCGGGAAGCAGCTGGAGCCCATCCGGCTCCCCATAAAAGGGGCTGCCTCCCTCCAGTCAGGGGTGGAAGTCGGGAGGAAGCAGACGGAACTAGAGAGAGAGAGGACGGGAGGCGGCCAGGAAGGCACAAGGACTGTGGGCCCTGGACTTGGGGGAATCAGTGCTGGAGGCACTGGGGTTCGTGAGTGCACGTGACATTTATATAATTGTAAATAGTGTAAATAAACGGTGTGTGGGTGCAAAAATGTTGTCCGTTTGTCTGTGCCGGGGCCAGCATTCACAGTGGCGTAGCTGGCAGGATGCTCCGCCTGGTGCAAGGCGGGGACCTGCAGTAAAACAAAAAATTTCTGTGAACGGCCCGGCGCAGCAGCGACCCACACACTGGCCGCGGGAGTGGCCCGTGCACAACCCCGCGGGAGCATTTCACCCCAGAAACCGCCGCCGGACAGCGGAATGGCTTTCCCCGGGTGCGGAGGAGAACCCGATGTCGCCGGAGCGCAGCAGGCTCCAGTCGCACTGTCGAGATGGACAGCCAGGCCGGCGTGGCAGCACAGAAGGCCACACCAAGGCGGGGGCCTCGGCATGACGGGATCCGGGAGGTAAGTGCCCTGCCCTGCAATCATCGGCCCCTCGGGGTCGGTCTTACCTTCATTCCTACAGGGAGGGACGAACCGGATCCGTGTCCGTGGCAGGAGCACGCCGCCACGGGCTGTCGGCAGCGCGGCGACTGCAGCAGCAAAGAAGGCTGCGGAAACGGAGCCGCTGCGGCTCAAGGAATCGCCGCAGCCACAGCGCGGCGAGGAGGCACGTCTCCGCACTCGGAGCAGGGAAGGCAAGATGGCCGGATGTCCCGTCCCCTGACAGGCACGGGGTTGGCTGGTGTGTCTGGTGTGCCCACCGAGGATTGGATGGAGGCGGGACCTAGGAACACCAATCTCGTGCCAAAATGAGACCCGATTGGGCCAGAGGGAGTGGCCCACAGGAGGCAGGCGTCGAGTGGAGCTGATAGACAGGTAAGCCCACTGACGTCTGTCTCTCTGATTCCACCAGCGGCTCGGCGTGAGTCGGGGGAATCCCCTCGGCCCGCCGGGTCGCCGCTTGCAGATTTGCTGTGTGTTCTCGCCGCTCAGTGTGAGCAGCTGATGGGGAAGGCGGTCGCGTCGGGAGAGACGCCGCGTGAGACGGAGGATCGGCGCGGCGCTGGAACCGGAGGCCGGCAGAACACAGCGGGAGTGTTGCCGTTCCCGTAAAGCAAGTGGGGGAGTTCGCCGAACATGGCCGTGACTGTTTACGGGACGACCGGCTCCAAGTAGGCGACTTCCCAACAGCGGACGCGGCAGTGCAGACAGCTCCACGCAGGAGCTGGTAGGATCGGGGCTGCTGAGTGCTCTGGGTCCTAGTGCCCTGCGCTTCAAGCCCGCAGCTGTCTCCTGTCGCTCTGCCTGGACGCAGACGGGGCTGGATTTGAGCTTTTGCTGTGCTCAGACCCAGACCGTCGGGCGTCCAAGAAGAAGGAGGAACCGAAGGGTGAATGCCGGTTCCTCCGATAGGAGAGGACGCGGCGCTGGGTGCGCGCGTCCGGAGAAGGGCCGTCCTCTGTGCGGGCAGAGGAGATCCCCTGGGCGGCTGGGCGAGCTGCCTGCGAGAGCGGTGCCGCGGACAACGAGCGGATGGGCATGGAACCTGCGACGGAGGACTTCAGCAGGCAAGTCAGGGGCTGTCGGAAGGGGGCAGGAGCGCTGCAGGTACGGAGACCGGCAGGGCGCTCGGGGTGAGTGTCCTGGCAGTGCTTCTGGCCCTCTTTTTCCTTTTTCCACAGGCCCGAAGCCCCGGCGAGCGCTGAGGCCGACGTCATCAGGGACCTGCCCTCCTGGAACGGGAGAGCTCCACGCCGGGAGGCCTATAGCGGCCCCGCTGCGGGGAACAGCGGGGGCAAGAGCGGCACAGACCAGAGGGGCACGTTTGCGCCGGAGAAGGTGCAAAGACGGATGTCCCAGGGTGCCGTGTTGGACCCTGGGGGCATAGTAGGACCCTCACCGGGGACGTGCTGCCCTTTCGGGTTGTGTCATTCGGACCCACGTGTCCTCGCTAGCGGTGGGTGCTGGAGCCCGGCCGGGACGCCCAGGAGGACGTGAGGAGGGCTTGTGCCTCCTCCAGACCGTGAGGGGGCGTCCGTCCTGGTTTTGTTGGAGTGTGGCCATCGTTAAGTGCCGGGAAGCAGCTGGAGCCCATCCGGCTCCCCATAAAAGGGGCTGCCTCCCTCCAGTCAGGGGTGGAAGTCGGGAGGAAGCAGACGGAACTAGAGAGAGAGAGGACGGGAGGCGGCCAGGAAGGCACAAGGACTGTGGGCCCTGGACTTGGGGGAATCAGTGCTGGAGGCACTGGGGTTCGTGAGTGCACGTGACATTTATATAATTGTAAATAGTGTAAATAAACGGTGTGTGGGTGCAAAAATGTCCGTCTGTCTGTGCCGGGGCCAGCGTTCACAATATATACACAAAATCAATGAGACACACAGAAAACACGAAACGCACATAAAAGTCTGTGCGTTTATGAATAATGTCTGTGAACCTTGTTCAGCTGGAAAAAGTGTCATATGGCAATTACATATGGATGAAAATGATGGCTTGCTCCTCTCCCCAAACAACAAGAAACAGTCTCACCATGCTTATCCTCGGTACATTGGCGTAGTCCAGAACCCCAGGGTTTTGTGGTGCAAAGATGAAGTTGTCAGGCATTGAAAGGGGCAGGTAGATAAAGGTGTAAATAATATGGATCACTGCTTTCTCCTGGCTCTGCAATGAATTGGCGGCATAGTAGAATGGGATTTATTACTTTTTTTTCTTTCTGTTTGTCCTCCTGTTTAAATACTGGATGACCCGGATGCAGGTGATGGGATGGAAAGGACATATTATCATGAGGGACCATGGTTCCATAGTGTTATCCTTCCCCCTTTGTTTCCAGGGGAGCATATTTATATAGACACACAGACAATGTAAACAGGACAACGCTACGAAAGACGGGACTCAGCACAAAATACATTTATGATGACATTAATCTTGTAGCACCGCTACACATTTCATTTTGCTTCACCAATTCCCGTGTTTCTTCTACCATCTCTCTCAATCCTCCTCAGGCTTTCTATACTTTGTTAATGCAAGTCTCTTGATTACAGCTTGCAGAGAGATAATGAAGAAACCAACTGAACTGATTGTGTTCGCACATAAATGCATGATCAGCCAATCTTCCATCAAACAAAACATGACCACACAACATTACAGCAGCATGCACCCACACCCACCAAGCCTGAGGTACGTTGTTTTTGTTTACTAAAATCCTGCACCGCATGCACCTCTGGCATGCTCTTCCAATAACTAACGAGACAGTCATTGTAATCTCATTGGATCACACCATGATCCATCCTAGGTGGTACTTTTTTGCATAAGTGAACCTACAACATCTGGATCATGAGTGCCTTCACAAGCATCTTCCCTAAAGTGTAAGCTAAAGCAGCCATCTGGATAACAAGGTCCCTTACAAGCAGAATTTTTAAAGTATAAGCTAAAGGAGAACTCCATTAACTATTTGGGTCAATAACAGGCTTTAAGTGGTGCAAATGGGATTGCTACCTGCTGACAAAAGCTGGGCTGTCTCTCTCACTCAGTCCCAACAGTTACTGGAGTCCTCCTGTATCCAAAACTTTAGGGAAGCTGTTTCTGAGATGTAGACATTTCTGATCAGCAGCAGTTACTACAATGTAAATACGTGTGACCTGAAATGAATTCCACAACAACATAGATATTTGTTCTCAACAGAATAAACCGAAACTGCTAAAAGCTGCATTGCAATAGTAGCTTTTGCAGGAACTGGGAACATTAACCCTAATCAGAATAACAGAATAGAAGGCAATTTCTTCTGTACATAATAGAGCTTGCAATTAATCATAAGAAATTCCAGATTAGGTTCTTTCCAACACTATGACATAAGTACACTATGAATTGCTAATATAGAAAGACAGTCCAGCCTCATTTCATGGAGGGTAATGGGTTTTTCTCTCAGTTTTCAAAGGTGTGTGTACTAGGTTGATTGATTATTCTTAACTGGACCCATCTTAGTGATTTTAGGTGTATACATAAAGGTGCCTTGCAATGACCTGGACACCCATGCAGGGCTGGTCCATGCAGTGCATCTAGTACTGACAGATAGACACCTGGCCCTGTGACAATGAAAATCATTAGGCAGTTTTGAAGATAGATAGGTAGCCCATGTTTTGTTTTTAATGCTGTATTTGTAATTACTCTGTGGCATTCTAGGCTAATACGTGGAATTGTGACTTTTTAAAGACTTACAGTAATTGAACTGAACTGGATGCCCCATGCTAAACTATTGTAAACTACTATCAAACGTGAGAAAAGCAAATGTATTAAGAACATACATTTTCTGTAATCGTGGCAGGAGCTGAAATGGATAAGGGACCATTACTGAGGAAGTGTAGGATGACGGGAATGGAAGTAGGGGCTGCTGGGAGACGAAAGAGGCCAGCAGGAAAGTTTAAAAGGGAGGCCTGACGCAGCAAAAGGAGATTGGAGTTTTGTGTATCCTGTCCAACATGTTGTCTGAAAAGTAATTTGTGCCCTGGATCATTTCAAATTAGATAAATGGACTGTCTCGTGCCTGCCTGTTGTGTTAAATTGGTGGATTAATTGTCATGTGTCTTCAAAAGGAGTGCTCCTGGAAATCTCACCTCTCACCACTCAGGACTACCGATAGGACTGTTTAATACATTCCTACGGAAACTGTTCTCGGGATTCTCATCTTCACACCATATCATTTCACCTGCTCTTGCTGTATAAGGACATTGTCTTGAGTGTTTATTATTGTGGTTTGTGTTTATTGTACATTACCGTAAAGGGACTGGGATGGGATTATTTAGCATTTAGTTATATTTCGTTTATTGATGTTTAATACTTTCTTTAATTATTTTATTACCAGTTTCTTTTTTTGTCTCTATTTGTGAGTGTGTGTGGGTTGGGCCAAGGCTGGGTGTGTCCCTGGAATATCCATTAAAAAAAATAATAAATCACTGTCTCTTCAACGGTGTGAATCTTAACGGCTACGGACCACTACATGATTGTCTGGTGTGCTTATCTATAATTCAGAACATTATCAGCTGTCAGTATTTACTTTCAAACAAATCCCATGTGCACTGCTTCAATCTGATGCTGTTACATACTTTACCATTTAGAAATTCATCAAAGGTTTGAATAACAACAGGTCATTTAACCTAACGTCAAATATTTTTTCCTTTTCTTATAACATTTTAAAAGTACTGTATTATCAGATCAAGGCTTGTTTGTTTTATAATTGTGTTCTATTTGTAGATGTTCCTCAGAGAAAGTTGGTGGCAACAAACAGGCTGTTACATTAGAGGCAGAACAGTTCCACAGTTAATGACTACTGTGACAGATTAAGGGTATGCTCGCACCCTTGTACCCTCAGATATTTATTACAATAATAATGTGCACAAAGCACGCTCCTCTCCACAATTCTCAATAAACAATACAATAATAAACAAACCAATCCTCCACTCCCAGACGCTTAGCCACCCTGCCTCCCAACTCAGCTCCCCGTCTGGGAGCTCCAACAGTCCTTTTATATTCCCTGACCCGGAAGTGTTCCCTATCTCCAGTCCATGTGATTCTCAATCACTTCTGGGTCAGGTAAAAGTTCTTTTCTTCAACCCGGAAGTCCGTCGCTCTTCCTATGACGAACCTCCGGGTCACAGGGCACAAAGAAGCCCTCGGTCCTCCCTGCAGCTCCCTCCTGTGGCCCCAATGGCATCCAGCAGGGCTGTGCATAAAAACCACATTGTCCATGATGCCCTGCTGGTCTTCTGGGGACCTCCATGCTGCAAGGAGGGCTCCACCTGGCGGCTTGGGGGTATTGGCTGGGATGAATGCACGGCCATATCTTACACTACATAATATATAGAGTGATATAACTTTATTTGTCCCCGGGGGAAACTTGGCTTTTTACAGAAGATCTTTAAATAAAGCAATGATAAATTGGTAGATAAATAAATAACTAAATAAATATTCACACACACCAGAATGACTATAAAGCAAGAAAGAGAAAAAGAAGAAAAGGGAAAGCAGTATTGCTGTTAGCATAAAGGAGCCCCAGTAGCATTTCTTGTTACACTTCTGCTGAATAATCAGTTGTTTGAAAGCGTTAGTATGTCAGAGATAGGATGTGCAGCATTGTTCATAATGGCGCTCAGTTTTCTTTCAATTTTCTCCTTTGCTGCTACTTCCAAGGGGTTCAGAGTGCATCCTATAACTGAACTTTCCCTTTTAATTAGCCTGTTGATTTGGTGGGCCTCTCTTGAACTAGTGTTTCCAGCCCAGCACACCACAGTGTATAATATTGCACTGACCATCACAGAGTTGTAGAAGACATAAAGGATGTCACTTCCCATATTAAAGGAACTCAATCTCCTATGGAAAAATAGCCTCCTTTGCCCTTTCTTATATAGTTCTTCTGTGCTCCCAGACCAGTCCAACCTGTCATTAACATGTACCCCCTCTACATCCAATCCTTGAATAGTGTTTGGACATAGTGTCTCTTTAGTGCAATGAAAGTCAATAACAATGTCCTCAGTTTGCTGATGTTAAGATGCAAACAATTATTTTTTCACTAAGAAACAAACTTTTCCATCTATACTCTGTCTCATCCCATTTATCAGTACACCCCATAGGTACAGAATCATCTAAGAATTTCTGCAGTTGACATGAGCTGGTGTTATATTTAAAGTCTGAGGTGTACAGAGTGAAGAGAAAAGGAGATAGGACTGTTCATTGTGGTGCTCCAGTGTTTCTCACATCCGTATCAGAAACATAGTTCTTGAGTCTCACAAGCTGTGATCTGCCCAACAGATATCCCAGTATCTACGACACCATAGGCTCATCAACCTGCATATCTCTGTGTTCACTGCTTAACAGAGATGGCTGGATAATATTGAGGGCACTGGATGAATCAAAAAACATAATCCTCATATTGCAGCCATCTATGTCCAAGTGAGAATATTGTCTTGAGGAACAGATAGATAATTGCATTCTCCACTCCAATCTGCACTGGGTCCAAGTGGTCTACAACAAGAATAATAATAACTATATTATCAAAATAAAAACTTCAGCTGATAAAACACTTGCAATGAGATAAGCATTGTTTCCTGTTGAACAGTGGGTTATTCTGGACCAATAAAGACAAATCGATGAGGCGCAATACAAATGTCTCCCTAGAAGAGGCATTCCAACTAGCTGAAAGGCAGTCTATAAGGAAAATCATTTGTATTTCAGCCTTTCTGTTCCCTGTACCTACGCCTGGTGTTGAATCAAACAGGCAGCAAGGGAAGTCTGTAATTAAAAATCATCCATCTATCCAGTCTCTTTTAGCTCTGATATGTATGTTTCCTCAGACGCTATGAACATTTGGAAAATAGCTGTTTCTGGGTGGTTGGAAAATGCCTCCATTGGGAAAGTTCAAGCATGAGGCCTAATATTTTTATTATTATGCTAATGATTATCTTGCCTGTCACACTTTTTACAAATAACAAGTTTGTGTAGAAGGTTTTCACTCTTTTAGCTGAAAGATACATGAGTAATAAAATGGCTTCACAGATGAATGTAAAGGCTTTATAATAACTTGTTAAAAACAATTAATGGTACACTGCACTGCACCATCCACATTAGTCTGACAATTAGTAGTTTCCTGAGGTAACAAATGTCTGTTTGTTTGTTTCTTTTTTCATTGTATCCTGTTTACAGGTATGGCATGATTCTGGTGTTCCATTGGTTCGATATGCTAAGAAAGTTCTGATTAGTGTACTCTTTAATGTGTGTCTATACAATCTGTTATTGTTTCAAAATTGATGGGGTGCCTCTGGAATATGCTATTAAAATATTTAACTTTCATATTTTATTTAAATGTTTACTTGCTCAGAGGTTATTAGACTGTCTTATACATTTTTGGTTGACTTACTTTGCTATAGGAGCATTTATACCTCACCGCACTATATTATCAAGAACCTACCTAACAGTTGTATCTTTTTTGTCAATATAAAGTAGATTTTAAATCCTTTTATTCCAATTAATTTTATCATTTGAACAAGATTGAAAAGATTAAAAGTAATTACTCTTTATCCTTTAGTAACTCAAATCAGATGTTCCTACTTTTTTATGCCACATTCATGCTCAAAAGTGCATAGAATTTAATTTATATTAGTGAGAGTGAAGAATGGGAAAATCTTTTAGCAGCACTGCCAAATACTCTATCTGTCTTCCTACGCAACATCATATGACCAGTGCATATGCCATTTTTCATCAATAGCTAACAATATTTTTATCAACATTTTGGGAATATTTGTGTCAGTATATTTTGGTAATATTTGTAGTCCTGACAACAAACACAAAACTTGTGAGAAAGATGGTAAGAAGGTTAATGGAAAAAACTTTTTTTGTAATAACTGAAAAGAAGGTGAATTTCCACAAGACCTCAGTAGTATAATATATGTAATATAATAAAGGATTAACTATACATACAGCCAAAGTTCAGGCACTCAGTCACAGGTCTCCTGGGACAGTTAGAATATGTATAAGGTTGGGACACTGTTTATCATCTCTCAACCCACAGTAATGCTTAGAAAGCCAAAATCTAAAAAAAATGTTTTCTTAATTACTAATAAATAAAGCAGACAGAGAAGGATGAAAGTGAGATTATAAAAGTACAAAGTAATCAATAAATAGCAGTACAAGAATGCAGTATGTGCTACTACAGTATTTCTACCTGCACATGTATGGAACCAAGTCCACCTGATAGAGTGGTTTGCCTACTTGCCCACCTTGCCTACAAAACCACACACTCCCTCCATTTCATGTTCCTCTATCTCTCTCTCTTTCTCTCTCGTCTTTAGCTGTCTGTCTCCCCATTTTTCAAGAGTTAGCCCTCTCTCAACTACTGACACTGCACTCAGTGGTATCTAGCCATGAGATGGGTTTAAAATCAATCACTTCTGGATAAAACCCTGAATCACCTAATGGTTCAAGGAGGTTCTACATTTGCTGCAAACACATCAAACCTAGAACTCATTCAAGAAGCTTCTGATGTGTCTGTTCTTCTGAGCAATGTGATCTCCTAAACAGGCAAGGCATTTTTCCAGTTGCTGATCTATTAGAGGATCAGTATAATTAAATATTTTCCCTTATTGAATTACATGTCCTTTAGCAGAGGGGATGTGTTGATTTTCCTCCTTGGCCCCACTCTGTTTTTTTCATGCTTTTTCAACTGCCCTTTAATGTTGTGTGGCAATGGTAGACCTCAAAGATTAATAAAAGCATTATGCTTTGCAACCAATAAAAGCAATGAAAAAACAGCAAAACAAAGTAGAAAATATGTCTAGAATTACTGAAATGGCAAAAAATACCCATTAATTGCTTACTTTATACTTTGTGTATTCTGATGTAAAATCTTTTCTCATACCCTAGTAAATAAATCTGAATTTAATTCAAATACGTAGCTTACTGTTTTTACTATAGCCTTGTTTTTGTTTTTTTTTTCTTCTCTTTTTTAAGAGGGAAGATTGAAAACAAATCAATAAAGCAAACCATGGAATAGAAAACCCAATGTTATACCAACTTCCAGATTGCATCTTTCTAATGCTGCCACAACTTCCTCTTGTATGTAATACTGGACAGTATAGTGGAAGCTTGGAAGATAATCACTTAACTAAACAGTTTGTCAATCAAACATTTCGTTTCTGTAAGGATCATGGACACCAAAGGTTTACGTTTTTTAAAATGTTTGTACCACATGAAAGTTTCTGCTTTCTTTCTGCTTATTAATGTCTTCAGATATATTTTAATTTATGTTTTGCTTTGAATATTGTTTCTGGTTTCATATCCGTATGTATTAAGACAACCTATTTTGTTCGATGCCATGTTAAAATTACTTAACACATTTTAGAACTTGGAGGTTAATGCTTAGTCCACAGCTCACAGTTCCAGTCTTTAAAACCATAAGCAGATTCTTCTATGTGAAAAGTACACTTCCCTCATTTGCTCATACATGGTTTTTTGGTGGGATACTCTAATGTTCTATCATACAACATTTCAAAGATGAGCGTAACACATTTGTTGTTTGATGTCTTTAAATTATGTACATGAGGGCAATACTGCCTTGTACCAGATGCTGGGTCCAGCTCCCTGCAACTCTACATTAAAACAAGTAGGTTTAGAAAATAAATGCCTGAGCTGAAGTAAATTGCCGTTCTTCTGTGCTTCAGATAATTTGAAAATCTTTCAAATACAAATGTTTTTCAGTACTTTGCATTTGGTATCTGTGCAGTAAAGAAGCTGTGAAAAAGTCAAGTACTGTACTGCATGTACATTTGCTATTAGGGGCAGATCTGAGGGCAGGTCGGAATCACAGAATTCAAAGTACAGACAGCCCTGCGGTAGATGCCATTGTAGTATCTGTCAGAGCTGGTACGGATGCTACGGTACCCTCTGTCAGATGGAAATTGGACAAAAAGACTGCAGGAAGCTTTGCGATACAATCCTTTACAAGATGTCTTCAAAGGAAGGCAAAGGACCCAACAATCATTTCTGAATTTCTACACTATCCATTATAGGACCTTGTGGTCAAAGACACTGCAATTCTCAAAATAGATAGTGATGCAGCTGGGTAGAATGTGGTGAGATTGGGGGAGAAGTCTTGCTGCTGAAGGAAGTGGAGATGCTGCTGCGCTTTCTTGGCTATGAAGATGGTCTTAATAGACCAAGGAATGTCAGGTGCCAGGTACACTACAAGAAATGACCTAGAAGGAAGACTGTTACATTTTAAAGATATGGCTAAATTAATATTTAGCCATCAATGCAGTATAATCACACTTTTTGTAGAAGTTTGTTCATTGTTGTTCTAAATTGGCTAGAGGATTACATGTCCACCATTGACCATATATGAATGCGCCCCACACTGGCTATGCTAGCAGACTCAGCATTGAGATTGTGTTTCAAAGGCAGCAAAAAGACAAATTCGGGTACACTCTATAACTAGTTGTCAAAACCTGTACAGTTAGGGTACCCCAGGTAGTATCAAAGAGTGATTAAGTTTAGGGGATCTACAAGTAATATCAGATGGATGATTAAGTTTAGGAGATTGTTCTTGCAACTGACATTACATACATTTCAGGTTTCAGGTTTATTATTACTTGTATACAGTGTATAATAATTAATAATATTAATTCTTTGCATTTATATAGCACTTTACTCACTACTCAAAGCGTTCAGCAATTGCAGGTTAAGGGCCTTGCTTAAGGGCCCAACAGAGCAGAGTCCCTTTTGGCATTTACGTAATTCGAACCAGCAACCTTCCGATTGCCAGTGCAGATCTCCAGCCTCAGAGCCACCACTCCGCCTGACAATTATTATCAGGAAGCATTTGGTTTTTCTGAAACTTACCTGGCAACTGTCTCAGTTTGGTCTCCCTGTCTTCATTTACTATAGATGTCTTGAGTGAGAGCATGAAGCAAATAGTGACTTCATATCAATCAAAGCACACATCCCTTTTCCCTTTGAACATTTAAAATAATCAGAACTGCAATCTCTGGTAGCTGCATCTAGAACATCACTACATGGCACCCTGAAAGTTCTTAAACAGAAGATTTAACTTTAAATTGCCAAACCTTTGAAACACTTTGTATCTTTAGAGATTATTATTTCTCTCTATTATAAAAAAAAATCTTGGAAGGCTTGGAATAAGATGATACGTGATTTTCTTGGAGACACTTCAACATCCTGCGAGACAAGGCAGTGAGACAAAAGGACAGCTGCTGTACAGGCTTTTAAATGATCGATTTCGACAAGCAGAAAACACAGCAGCATCAAGCCAGCAGCTGATCCGATCACATCTCCTTAGCATGCGTTCAGCACCCCCCTTCACAACATGAACGGCAGAGTCGTGAAGTGGCTGGCGCGTAGTGCCCCCCCGGTTGGGCAAGCGAAGCGAGCAGGGGATCAAAGTCCCCTAGTATATTATATTATAAATAAAACACTTTTTATTTTAGATGTTGCACTTAACTAATCTTTAGTTAAGGTGTCTATTGCACTTGGTTTATTACTATTTTTCTGCCTCACTCTGCTTTTCATGCAACGCGGCCACAGAGAGCTTAATATCTTATCATTTACACATCATATCTTTACATATCTTTAATATGTAAAGCACTTTGAGCTACTGTTTGTATGAAAATGTGCTATATAAATAAATGTTGTTGTTGTTGTTGTTAAACAACCCGGCACATCCACATAAAAAACAACAAGGGGTGAGCGAGCTTTCTTGAAGGTTTTTACTGGACGTACCTCGTTGTAAACTGAAATATATACAAAATAAACAAACAGGTATATATACAGGTGTACAACCAAAGACAATAAATATTGATTTACAAAGCAATACATAGCAGACAGTGTACATTAAACAATAAAGCTTTAAAAGACACTTACAAGGCAAGTGATTTTTACGGTTGGATCAAGACAAAGAGAAGCGCGTATACAAATGTTCAAATTGCTGCGTACCACAATTAACCAGACATACTGGTTTATATACCTTAAAGATATGTGACCGAAACAAGAGATAAAGGGGTGCTTACGTGAGACACATGGGGTGTATTGTATTCAAATGTTTATTATGGAACCTATGTGCTTACGTGAGTTTCATAGACTTTTATAGCACCACTGTGAGCGTGGGACGTGACTGACTGTTGTGTTAATAAATGACAAGATGAAGGGGGAGCACAGCTCAACAAATAACAGTAACAGCTAACAAGATGTTGGGCAGAACAACTATCGAGTGCTCTTCACTAAAGACTTCTGATTTCATTGAGTTTTAATAAGGGCTTTGCTTTTGATGCCCACCATATTGCTAATAAGTAGTTAAGAAAGACAGCCTGCCACATCTTCTCTTCCTAATGTGAAACTATTATTTTAGCAGTATATTCCTGTATATTTCCCTGAGTTTATTTCACAAGTTACTTTAAAAATAGGACCATGTAGCAAATGAACATGTAAATATTTAAATAGCAAATTTACATGGTCATTATTGTAAATACAGTGTATATTTTACATACTGGTTATGTGGGGCAGAAGTTGCTTTCCACAATTTTAAGAATCAGATTACATCTCTAAGCCAAGCAGTACTGAGGATCACGGAAAACTCCATACACACAAACGCCCCTACACTGCGCTGTGCCTTCTTCCTAAATTACAAGAAATTTGGTTTTGCCTATACACTATATGTATAGCAATATGTATAGAAGGGCATATAGATTTTAAAGAAAAATGCAACTTTCATTGTTGCACTGAAATTTCATCCTTTGTTGCTAAATAACAACACATATAATGGGAAAAAACAGTAAAATAATAAGTACAGTAAAACAAAACAGCCGTGAACATTAATAGTCTTCTTGCAGACCTTCATTATCTTCTATGACCACCTTTTTCAGCTAGCGCTTGCCAGCTAATGAGCCTTTGAATCTGCGGCTGTGGTGTGTTCTCCCATTCCTGCTAAATTGCCTATCCAAGTTGCTCCCTAAAGGTGTTCTGTTTGAGGACAAAAGAGAAGGCAGGCCAAGGCAGCGCATGCACACTTCCATTTATTTATCAGGACACCTGTGACCACAGCAGTTTGTGTCCTGGCCTTCTCCTGCTGGAGGATGAGATCATGAAGCATGAGGACAGGGATTCTGACAGGTCATCTATCCTCCACAGTGGACTGATACATGCATTGTCTCCGCAAGTGTGAGTGGCAGATCTAAAACTGTATCTCTGATGGGACCAGTCTTATATGTCAGATTTAGTCCTGTGCAATCACTTGAGGACAACCAGATCTTTGGCAATTATCTCTTTGAGAATTCGGTGAAGCTTTGTCTGCAGTGAAAACACAGTGGGTCTATGTAATCTATAATGTCTGGCATTGCTGGCACATTACATTGCTGATTGCAGTGTTCCCAGTGTGGCCCTCTGTCCTGCTACTGGTGACATCTGAAGCATTGTGGAACACACAGGGAACTGGCCAAGCATTGCATTTACCTTGCTGTGACTTAAGCTTTGAATTAAGACCTTTTCACAGGTGACCTGATCAGGCGCTGCTACACATGGACCTTATTGTGTAAAAGTGCACCCTATTAAGCTTGAAAAAAGTTTGTGAAGGTACACAAGGTCAAACTATAGTTTTCTCATTTAGTAAAATGTCCTGTTTTTTCCATCAGTTTCAATACATAAACAACTTTGAATAGAACACACCTGCACACAATGATGTTACTTTGCACACAAAGCTTCAGCATGGCAGACAAACCAAGTTCTAGTAAGTCCAGTAGAGACACATTTTTCTGCAGAGCTAGCAGTGAGAAATATTTTATACAAATCATGGTTAAACAGGTGAGATCTACACATGGAAAGATTCCCACAGTGAATGACACAGAACAATATTAAAGGAGGAGGACATCCACCATCTCAAGGGCAGAGCTCACTAAAGAAGCAAATACTTAACAGAAGGATGGAAGAAAAGAACATGTTTTTGAAAACAATGACACTGAATGTTGGGAGTCTGACTGGAAGAAGACAAGAACTTGTTTAAATGATGGATAGGAAAAAGTGAACATATGTACATTCACAGACCAAATGGACAGGTAGCAAAGCAAAATATCTAGATATGGAATACGAGATGAGACACAAAAATAACCGGACTGGGCTTGGGGCTTTCCTGAAAAACCGTCTGGAGGTTAGCCGGACGTGAATCATAGAACTATATCCCCTCCTACACTCCCTCACAAACCGCTGACCGGCTAGGTATAGCCTGTGAATTGCCCAGTCAGTATTTGCACAACAATCACTACACGAGTTGCCGCTATTATATCAAAATTTTAACAGTGAATCAACATCAAATTTCTTGCGAAATTGAACAAAATGACCACAAAAACTTATGAGATGATAAAAACAGTGTATAGTGATAACAGTGTGTCTCACACACAAGTTTTTGAGTGGCACAAACATTTCAAGGAAGGACAAGAAAATGAGGAAGCCATTCAAAGCCCAGGTTGAGAGGGGGATGGGTACTTCACCAAGACAACACTCCCGTGCACAATGCTTTTTCCGTAAAGCAGTTTTTGACTGACAAAAACATTCCTGTCCTCGATCATCCTCCCTATTCACCCGATTTAGCTCACTGTGATTTTTACTTGTTCCCAAAAATCAAAAGTGACCGGAAGGGAACACATTTTTCTTCAATGGATGGAGTGAAGACAGAAACAGCAAGCCAAGAAGACTTCCAGCAGTGTTTCAATGAATGGAAGATACATATGGAGCAGTTTAGAGATCAGGAGGGGGAGTATATAGAAGGTGACAATGTTTAGAATGCTGTAATTCATCAATACATTTTTTTTATTTTTTACCAATCTGGTTATTTTTGTGTCTCACCTCGTATAAATTGTTCTACCACAGCTGTGAGGCTAAAAAAATGGAGTAGGAATAATGCGGCATCAAGAAGTGAAGGAGGGAACTGTGGACTTGAACAGAAGGACAGATAAATTGATGGAGAATGAAATGTGAACACCAGTAGTACAGAATGTAATGTAGTGAAGAGGGAAAAAAAGAGGTTTGGGAAGTGATGATAAAGGACATTAAAGCATAACAGGATATGATATAAGAAGTTGACATGAATGTTCACTTTAAAAGTAGTAGAAAACAGTGGTAAGACTTGCATTGTAGACATACAGTATATAAGAGGAATAAATGAAGAAGACAAAAACATACTAGAGTTCAGTAGAAGGCATGAGGTAAAGATCTAAAATATAAAATTTTACAAGAGAGAAAAAGCACTTAAAAATTGTGTAGTAGTGGGGTAAGGAGAACAGTACTTTATGATGAAAAAGAAATAAGTAGTAAAATGGAAAACTGTTAAACCATGAATTTTAATGAGTATAAAAAGCCAGGTGTAAGCTAGGGATTTTGAGAAAGAATAAGAGAAGGAAAGATCAGAAAGTGGAAACTAAAACTGCAGAGAAGGGCAATAGACAATAGGCTGACTGAAATAGTGGAACCAACCAAGGAAAATATACTATAGAAGGCTGGTGGAGCAGATGAATAAAAATAATAAGAGATGTGAGAGAAGCTAAATGTCCAATAGCAGCAGATGAGAAAGAAAAAAGAAAGGAAATCTGCTAGCGGAATGAAGAGACAGACAAAGCTGTAAAAGAAAAGAAGATGCTTTGAAGCAGTGGAAGAAATCAGGAGAAACATACATTAAAAAGGAATATAAACAGAAAAGCTAAAGACTCTGTGGTCGAAAAAATGCAAAACGTTATGAATGCACAGAAAAT
Organism: Polypterus senegalus; assembly: GCF_016835505.1. Taxonomy (NCBI): domain Eukaryota; kingdom Metazoa; phylum Chordata; class Cladistia; order Polypteriformes; family Polypteridae; genus Polypterus; species Polypterus senegalus. The sequence continues at coordinate 69,718,555 of NC_053170.1, read as the reverse complement.
GAAATTCTAGAGAGATAATGAAAAAAATTACAACATTACAGTCTGAAGACAAAGATTTTAAGAAACATGAAAATATTCAAACAAAAAACTGCAATGGGGCAGTGCAGAGAGAAAAAGGTAAAGGTAAGATGGACAATGCATTTTAATTACAAAATGAAGAAAAGTCTAGAATCACAAAAGAGAAATGTGAACCCATAGGAGGTTCTGTGTAATGGCTCACACAAACAGAAATCAGAACAGCCCTAAAGAATGAGAAAGCAGCTGGAGAAGTTGTTGGGTGAAAGAAAGGAGTGGATACTAAGATACTGAATGTATCTTAGAACAGAAAAGATGTCCATAGAATGGAAATGCAGCTATTTAATACCAATATACAGGTACTGTAAATGAGAGATACACTAGATTAAACAATGAGAAAGGTATTAAGCAATTATATCACAATTATAAGTTATGGAAAAAGATCATGGAAAAGATATTAAGAGAAATAGTGGATGTTAATTTTAATTTTAGTGATGGCTTCTGGTAATACTCATCAAAAATATGTATGCTGAAGCAATGCCAACAGTTGTATTTGAAGATGGAATAAGAGAAGACTAGGATTACACCAGAGGCTGGGGTTGAGGACATTTTTGATTATACTAATATTAGGTGAGATCAATAAGGAGATGAAGAAAAAGCTTCTGATGCCAAAGCTTTTGTCAGATAATCCTGACAAAGGTACAAGAACAGAACTGGAAATTTAATTAGACAGGTGGAAAAAGGCTCTTGAGGGGCCTAGGTTGAATTTAAGATGATGAAAAACCGACGTATAGTAGAGAGAATAACAATGGCAAAATGAAGCTAGGAGCAGATAAATTTGAAGAAATTGACACCAATTGGGATAAATGATCAATGACACAAAGGGATATAGGGTTAGAAGCAAAAATTAGGAAGAAAATGAGAGTGGGATGGAAAAATTAGAGAAACTACAGAGGAATACTTTGTGACAAAAAGATAGATTCAAAGATAAAAATATATGCACTATAGCAGTGAGACCAGCAGTATTGTATAGTGCTGTATATAACTGTGAAGCAAAAATGAAAGAATGGAAATTCAATAGATGAAAATGAAATGTGGGGGTAACAGAATATATTGAGTGCAAAATATGCATATTTGGGAAGCATAAAGGTGAAAGGAAAATGGTGGAGATGAGGAGAGATGTCTGCAGTGGTGGCAAGAGGAAAACTGTGTGCTGAAATTAAATTGATAGGAGAAAGAAGGATGCCAGATAGAAGGATGTAGAAATGAAAGATATGCAGGGGATTGGGTGAACAAAGATAGCCAGAAATTAAAGGCATTGGGAAAAAGAAATATATCTCCATTGCAGCAAACCCAAATAAGGGAAACACCAGAGGGAAAGAAGATTACATTAAACAGCCAGTCAGTTCTTGGGGTAACATTAATGATTTTTAAATACTCTTACACTCTGAAATTAATGTGCTACAGTATGATAACAAACTCTTTAGATTTACTTACATTTTCTGCAGACCGGACAACTCTTCTAGAGCGAAACATCTTCTGCATGTTTTCATTTATAAATGCCCTTAACTGTAATCATTAGGTTAATCAGTGTAATCTGAATTCATTCTATTATAGCACATTATTGAATTATTGCACAAAACTACACATGAATACACAGAATGCTTTATTAGGCTCCTTTAAACCAAAATAATGGTAGAACTGCATTCAGATTATGAATAACAATGACATTTGCCCATAAGAGTGCTATAGGTGATACTTATTAGGACTGTCACATGCACAGGTGTCTGTCCCTGCTTTGTGAAAAATTATTAATATTTAAACAGAACTCCAGTAAGTAAGGATCCTCATTAACATGTTCAAGATGATACAGAATATTCCAAAATAATCCTGCAGTCTTCATGTTTATTGTGTTATCTGTAAGGTCACGATGAAACACAGCCAACTGATAAGAGAGTTAACATACTGTATATAATTATATTTGTTGGTGGTCTTAATCTATACAGGTACATATCTGAAAAATTAATTAAGATAAACATACTGAATAATAAATGTCATGCTCCTGAAATAAGCACAGTTCCCAAAGACCATATCATTAAAAAAGCAGATTCATAAATGAGTGCTGTAAAGGATAACAAGAAGTGTAGAAGGTCTCTGAGGTTTAACTTATAGTTTTGTTTTTGACAAATAAGAAAACAAACTTATAAGCTTTTTTTTGGTCAGATGAGTATCCACTCCTAGTGATTACTCTGAAGCAGTGTTTCCCAACCTCAGACCTGGGGGTACACTGTGGCTGCAGGTTTTTGTTCAAACCAGCTTCTGTTTTTAATTGGACTCCTGGGCTAATTAAGTGATGTGTCATTTCCCAAGGTCTGTGTTTTGGGAAGAATATAGAAATTAGAAAACTAAGTTTTGTAAAAAAATATATATATATATATATATATATATATATATATATATATATATATATATATATATATATATATATATATTGTGGCAGTAGGGGGCAGTAGTGCACCCTGGAACCCTCAGGTATGACTCCAAACACCAGGTAAAAGTCCAAGATCTTTTATTTTGTTCTTCAGTGCACCAAGCACCTTCCACACTACTCATATAACAAACCAACTACAATAAACACAATACCCTCTCCTCCTCGCCCAGACACTTTGCTCCTCTCCCACCCAGCACAGCTCAGTGTCTGGACTGAGGCACCGTCCTTTTATAGCCCCTGACCCGGAGGTGTTCCTGTCCCAACAGTCCACAGTTCCTTATTCCTTCCGGGTCAGGGCAAACAGTCCTTTTCTTCAACCCAGGAGCATGTCGTTCCTTCCTGTCACATGACCATGACGTACTCCCGGGTTATAGGGCACACAAGAGCCCATGAGCCCCCCTACAGCGACTCCTGGTGGCCCCAAGGTATCCAGCAGGGCTGTGTAAAACACTACATAGTCCATAAGGCCCTGCTGGAACTCGGGCACGATCCTGCTGTCGGAGAGCTCCTCCTGGCGGCCTGGGGTGCGGACGGCATGGGAAGCCAGCAGTCCTCCACAATATATATATATATATATATATATATATATATGTAGTGGCAGATGCCTGGGGGGGGCGACTAGGCCGGGATGCCTTGGGGGACCAGAAGAGGGCGTATGCCCACCTCAGACCACGTGGGGCCGTCCACTCTGGTTGCTATGGGGACCACGGGTACAGACCTTTGAAGCTCGACCCTGTAGGGGCCCGTGGTCAGAAGTGCTAGGGGGAAGAAGTGCAGGGACACCTGAAGTGCAGGGACACCCGCACTGGACCATGTCAGTGGAAGATTGCCGGAGCACATCCGGGTGCTTATAATAGAAGCCGCCTCCGTTCAGACAAGGGCTGGAGTCGGGAGTGAGAAAGACAAGGTCTGGGAGGAGGCAAGGAGGCGGCCTGAAGAGAAGTGAAGGCATTTGTGTTGTGGCCAGGACTTTGGGGACTTTGGGGGTTTTGAGGTGCACTTTAACTGTTGTAAATATGTATAATAAACGTTTTGTGGGTGACATCAACGTGTTCACCTGCCTGTGTCTGGGCTGAACTCCAATATATATATATATATATATATATATATATATATATATATATATATATATATATATATATATACATATTATGGGGTGCCAAACAGGAAATTACAATGATTTTCTGAATACATAAAATCAGCGTCGGAATATATAAAGTCATTCTTGAATATATAAAGTCTGCACTGGAATATATAAAATCATTTCCAAATATATAAAGTCATTCCTGAATATATCAAGTCAGTGTTGGAATATATAAAGTCATTCCCGAATATATAATGTCAAAACTTGAATACAGTGGAACCTTGCACTGCATGAAAAGAGGTGTACCATATACACTCCCCACCCCCACCCCCCACTGTAGTATACATCCCCCACACCGTTTAAAAATGAGAATAAAATTGATTCAGAAATGTTTTTATTAAAATAAAACCAAACACTAATAAATATACAACGTAAGAATAAGAAAAAGCTGAAAATATGGAGAAAAAAATGTGCAAATATGACAATGCTAGTAAATTAAAAGCAATGAAACAAACTGAAACAAACACATGCACCAGTGCTTATTAAAGTTCCAAAAATGAATCTTCTTCTGGCCCGATTCCATCAGCTCTTACACACTGACGGTGTGTAAGAGCATAGCGCATATCCGCCTCCAATCTGGACTGAAGCTGCTGGCAAAGCTCAGACAATTGTGGGCTCCTGTGAGGACCTCACAACCCACACCGGTCTTCTATCAACGATGGCATCCTCTTCATCGGACTTAAGGTCCAGAATTGCAGTCTGCCACAGTTCTCTCTCTGCATCTGTTTGGGCGACTCTAGACCTGGACTCCAGCAACCGCAAAACACACCATATGTTAACCCCTAAAAACACCCAGAGATGTACCAAACTATATATATATATACAGTATATATTAATTTGTACACTTACTCGTCTTTTCCTTTGTCGGTTTTTAGCCCCTATCTTAATGGAGTCTCTTAGCTGGGACTTTCCTGGCTGAGACAAAGAGTATTTCCTCCGCAATGTCTCATAGTAAGTCCTACAGCATGCTAAATAAAAAAATAATTCATATAAGTGACAAAACCAATTCAAATTATTAGAGGGACAACAATAAAGGGGACATGAACATAATTATAATAACAATTCCCCTTTATATACAAATATTAAGTGTATAAATTACCCTTTATACACTCAGGGTCTGCATCTGCATAAGTCGTCTTCAATTCCTCCAGCAGATATGTCATTACTGCCTGATTATGAGGTGAACTTATTTTGTGTGGAAAGAGAGTAGTGTCATTAATTACATTTAAAATGATTACATAAAACCCCATACATTGCATATAAAAAAAAACACTGCTTACCCAGTTTGTGGATCATATTTATGCGTGCTATTTTCCGAATTATGGAGGCGCCTTACAGCTTCCTGTAACATTGTAATTAAAACGCTTTAGTAGATACACGCATACATGCATGGGAAACAAAGAATTTTCAAACAACATCGTATAATTCGGACGTGACAAACTGTTAAATAAGCAAGACGCAAGGAACAAAAGTAGATGTGTAGCCAAGCGCTAACTTAGGCTAACTTGGCAAGGTATAATTTTCTACTATATTGTCAGCTAACATAAAGCTCAACTTTCCGCAATGCCCACGTTATGCGCCCTCTTGACTCTTTTAGGTGCATGGCTTGACTCTTACTGCGGTCTTTGCTCGCCGAACTTGCGCTCAAGCCAACAAGACGCTGGATAGCCTCTTCAGGAAAAGCAGTATGCAGCCTGCTGCTAATCCCCCCACCCAGCTATGATAACAAAGACAACACGTCTACTTGATAGTCATTAACATATGAAGGGCTCTTACACCTCACAGCCATCACACCTCATTGCTAGCTGTGAGGATTCCTTGAAACTTCCACCGATTCCTGTATACATCCACATACGTACTGTAAGGTATTTGGTTGTTTCACAAAATTTCCTTTTGCATGCTACCTTTCCAAGCACTCTACCTCATACATCTGGCAAACGTAGAGTTTAGCGGAGATTTCCCATACCATATTTGTCCAGATACAGCTCTTTTCATGCAGTGTTGGGTCACGAATGTCTCGGACCACGTACAAATCAGGTTACGACGAAAAAGTTTGCCAAACTTTTGCATCTGTTCACAACCACACACTCAGGTGACGAACAAGCCAGTTTAACTTCTGGTTCGAACACGCCGATAATTTCCGCACGTGTTCAGTCTGTCCCTGTGCATTCATTGTGAACTCTTTGCGCTCTATTTCATTTCCCTTCCGGTTCGTATGTGCCGGTGATTTACGCACGTGTTCAGTCCTGTACAGTACATTGTTCTCGGTCAGACATGCATCGCGCAGAGGGACTTTGTGGTATAGCGGGTCCACAGCTCACGTCAAGAGGCCAGTTTTAAACAAATAATATATAAATTTAAAGTCAGATTATATTGATATTGATTGAAACGACTTAGGCACATTTTTAGTAAACTTCAATGAGTTCCTAATACAACGTAATAAAATACAGTAAGTTAACAAAAACTTATTCAGAAAAATATTTAAAAAAAAAACACTGCTCAGTTAATGTATTCAAAATGATGTATGTGCTTGGCATTTTGAACACTATATTTATTTATTCTTTATGTATGGTCGAATTTTTGGATGAAGCTCCATCGACTCTGAGTGGCTTCTGTCTAAGTTTACAAGTGAAATGACAAGCATAGAAAGTAGAGAATATTAGATGCAACTAGACCATTTTATTTTTGAATTGTCCTAATTTTATATATTTAGGAATGATATTATATATTGCAATGCAGACTTTATATATTCAAGTTTTGACTTTATATATTCTGACACAGACTTTACTGTATATATTCAGGAATGACTTTATATATTCCAACTTTGACTTTATATATTCAGGAAGGACTTTATATATTCCGACGCTGACTTTATATATTCCGAAGTTGTCTTTATATATTCAGGAATGACCGGCCTGGACAATGAACAGACACCAAGACAGCTATGACCAAAACACACGTTTATTGCTGTTTTTCACCTTCTAACACAGCACAATGCACAAGTCCCTCAAAGTCCTCCGCTGCAATCTTCCTTTCCTGCCGCCTCCACTCCTCTCTTTCAAAGCACCGTCACACTACCTCTCAACTCCGGCTCCTACAATGGTGTGAGGTGGCCCCTTTTATCCAGTACCTGGATGTGCTCCAGGTGCTTCCTGACGAGCTTCCTGCAGCACTTCCGGGTGTGGGGGAAGTGCTCCATGAGAACCCGGAAGCAAACCGGGTGTATTTGTCTTCAGCTTAGCAGCATTTCCTGTTGTGGCAGAAGTGCTGCATTCCATGTTTCCTGGAATGTTTGGGTGTCCCGGGGGAGGTATTGGCGCTCTCTTGGTCCTTCCACGTCCCAGGCATCTATCACACTTTATATATTTCGACACTGACTTTATATAATCAGGCTTTGACTTTATATATTTGGCTGCTGAATTTATATAATCAGGTTTTGGTGTTATATATTCAGAATGCTGACTTTATAAATTTATAAAATCATTATATTTGCCTGTTTGGCACCCCTTAATATGTATATATATATATATATATATATATATATATATATATATATATATATATATATATATATATATATGTGTGAGTGGCTGGGTCTGCAACCCAAACGGGATGCCCAGGAGGACTGGAGGAGGACTTGTGCCTCCTCCTGACTGCAAACAGGTGACCACCCTGGTGGCTTTGGGGACCATGGTTATGGAGCCTGGAAGCTCATCCCTGTAGGGGCCTGTGGTCACCGCCAGGGGGCGTCCAGATCCATGAGGAGCCCTGGCCCTCGGCACTTCTGCCACACCCAGAAGTGTTGGGGGGACAGAAGACCAGGGACACCCGGAGTACTTCCAGGTGCACGGCTGGTATTTCTTCCACACAGGGGAGTGTCGGCGGAAGCTTATTGGGAGGCCCATGGAGCTCGTCCGGGTGTGAATAAAAGAGGCCGCCTCCCTCCATTCGATTGCTGGAGTCTGGTGGAAGACGACAGAGCTCGGAGGAAAGGAGTGGAGGCGAACCAGAGACAGAGAAAGGTGTGTGAAAGGCCCGGACTTAAGGGGTGATTGGTGCTGCGGCACTGGGTTGTGTGTTCACTATTGTGTATAATATTGTAAATAAAACGTGTGTGGTGCTAAAACATCATGTCTGCCTGTCTGTGTCCGGGCTGTTCCCCACTATATATATATATATATATATATATATATATATATATATATATATATATATATATATATATATATATATATCAAGCAGTTAGATGGGAATAATGTATCTTTTTCTTTTCAACAATATTTTTATCTTGATTTTCATTCTATTTTTCTAGGTGTTCTAATTGTTTAATTAATCCATTATTTACTAATTAGTGGATCTGATGCTAAAGTAGTTGCAGCCTTTGATTATTCAGTGTTGTTTGCCAGCATGTCTGCTCTGCTTATTTTTAATTGTCATTAATAAGATACAACAAAGGGGAAAAACTGCACAGAGAAAAGGCAAAATGTAATGAAATCAACAAAAGAGAGATAAGCATTTAAATCTATAGCAAAAGCTGAAATATTTCTAAATGTCTTATAAATGTAAAAATCATGCTGCTGTGCTTTTCTGAATGTAGAATAAAAGAAAAATAATACCAGGTAATTAAATGAGATCAGTGTTATCAAGTGTTGTCACTGATTTAGAAATATGGTTTGGAACAAAAATCTGAAGCTACCCAGGACAGAGGTTGGGAAACACTGCTCTAAATCAGACTCTGTGTAGATCACAACACATGATGATGGGTAAAATGAATTAAACCAAGACGAAAGAAAAGTGACTGAGCAGGATGGCTGAAGTTTTAAATTATCTAATTTTCCTCTCCAATGCTGCAATTGTTCTTGGTGTCCTGAACAGAAGGCAGCTGGGTACCAGTAATATTTATGATCATCATGATGCAGCAAGTGAGGATGGACTACACTCTGTAACCTGTAGAAGTTTGTGAGAATAGATGAAGAAATGTGAACTGTCTTCAGATGTCTGGTGAGTTATTTTCACAGAGGAACAAATGTATCATGCCCAGTTCAGCTTATCAGTGATAGTCCCTCTGAGAAATTTAAACATGCTCACCCTTTCAGTAATATCCCCTCTGATGCAGAAGCATTTCACTCTACCGTCAACTGCCTGAAGTCTAAGACCAGTCCCTTGGTCTTCCTGACATTAACAATCAGAATGTTGTTTTGGCACCTTTGATTGAGCAGATACATCTCTTCTCTGTTGTATCATTGTTGGTGATCAGGCATATAGTAGTATGTATCATCAGCACATTTCATGATGGAGTTAGAGCTCTGTCTGGGAACACAGTCATTATGGGAATGTATAGTATGTATATATATGTGTGTGTGTGTGTGTGTGTGTGTATTTAGCATGTATTTCTAACCATTTTGCATGGACCATCTGATGTATTTGATTCAGGAATTACAACTTACACAAGAGTTTAAGAAAAAAATGACACCAACATTTAATTCAAAATCCACATAACAGTTGCACTCAAATTAAGCATTTAATGAACGACTTCACTTAAACGGTACAATGCTACTTGCATACATGTGGTTCTTCCCTAACATTGTGCTCCTTTCATTTTCATCATATTAAGGTGTCGTAAATTATGTGACCAGGATAGAGACCCACAACAAGAAAAAAGGAATGTTGGGGCACAAGCCAGGTTACCCCTTTAAATAAGCTAATAAAAATAAAGCAAAATAGTGTAACAAAAAGGTTTTTCCTTTAATTGTTTTCTCTTCACTCTGTCCATGGTGATGCAGGGTCCAATACTGACATCATCCTTTGGGTCCTGTCTGTCTTTATGGTTGCCCAACCAGAAGGGGTATATCTGTGTGGAACATGGGGAGTGATAGGTGACCTCCTCAAACTTTGGCTATGGACTGAGGCAAAAGAGAAGACATTGTTGAGCAGTGCTCTTTTTCGCTCCGGAGTGGTAGGGCACACCTCAATAGAGCCAAGAAGGTGGTCCACAGGCGCACATGCTTGACACATGCTTGCTTCTTTCTTAAACCCATTTGTTCAAGTATACATACAATGACATCTCCCTGCTTTTTCAAAACTTTTCCCTTTTTTTGAACAGAAGTAAACATCTCTATGAACAACAAATTAATTACTATTCTAGTAATACAGGACATGTTTTGCTATGTTTAATTTTATAAATTTAGTCTTTCCACAAGCTTAGAGATGTAGCAAAAATTTGTGTTGTTGTGAATTTATGTTTGACAGATAGATCAGTTAGTAGCATAGTGTATACATATAAGGATAGATCTTTTTGTTTCACAAATCCATTTGGACTTTTCTCCCTGCATTTCCATTTCCATGAACTGGAGGTAACATAGGTGAATTAAAAAATGTAAAAAATTACTGCTTATAAATCATGGACCGTTAAGTGTGATGACTTTATCAGAGAAACCAAACTCTGCACAGCCTGCTTTCAGGTTCCAAATGACCTGTAAACTTTTTGTAAATGGTACGAGAAGTATCTTCAAGAATCCTAAATAGTTACCAGAAAACGTTTAGGTAATTTCATCTCCCATAATCCCATAAATCAAGAATGATTCCCTGCCGGACCTGTGGCATATATTAGAGAAAAAAAAATGCTTTCTGTCATATGAGATGGCAGGCCTCCACACTGATATGCTGGATCGCTGTCTACATTTAGCCAAACCCTGATGCCCATCATTCATTTTAAAACATTTTTTTTTCATTTTTAGGCATGTGGTCCTCCAACTAATAATGCCAGCATGTTTTAACAGATCACTTATTGAGAGAAAGACTTGTATGATCTGAAAAGGAATGCTACTCATTTAATCAAGCAACACTGAACTTTTGAAATTCAGCAGTAGCTGAAGACTGCTGTCAGCCATTGTTTTATCTCATCTCTGATATTATCCTTTGTCTATTGAGTCACTAGATTGCGCTCCATGATAGCTGAATTTTAGCACTCCTCTATACTCTAAGTATGTCAAACTCTCCTTCTGTTTTTTACTTTAGAATTCTTGACAGTGTCCTCTGCTACCGACTGCACATTGTGGCATGGGACCCATACCCAGCCAGGACACCTCTTTACTGGATGGACTGGAGGAGAGAGCTTATTTCAGGGTATTACCTTCCCCAGAGTGATAGGTGGCAGCCACCCTGGGTTGCAGTGGTGCCTCGGACTTCCACGGGGCTCCATGGGAGTTGGAGTTTGGCGCAGCCCTGTTTGGTTCTGTGGGTATTGCTAGGGTGTGCTTCTGGAACTTTGGAACCATTAAGTGCAGCACTTCCGCCACACCCAGAAGTGCTACCGGAAGAAGGTTGTTGGACACCTGATGCACGTCCGGGTGCCCTATAAAAGGAGCCAGCCACCACTACTCCAGGAGCCAGATTTGGGAGAAGATGGGCAAAGCTTGCTGGAGGAGGATTGGAGGCAAAAAGAGAGAAAAAGAAAGAAAGAAAGAAGAAGAAAAGATAGTGTTTTGTACAGTTTGGGGCTTGTGCTTCAAAAAAGGCAAAAAAAAAAAATAAAAGTGTATGTGCTGAACTTGTGTCTGCGTCTTTCTGTGTCGGGTTTGGACAGCTGGAACGCCCTCTGCAGGGCTTTTGAAATCTCTTGAACAGCCTTTGATAACTTAATTGAACATTACGCAGTTCCTACCCATACAGTTAACCATGCTAAAAAATCTTTTGAACTCCAAGACATTCTCTGGTTCAGAGAGTTGTGGCTTACTTGTACCTTGTGGCATCTCCCTACTTGATCAAATAACTGTTTCAGGAAGTGCAGTTGCTATTGTGTTAAGCATGTTTTTTGTTGAGGTTTAAACCAGCTGAAGGACCTCTGTTAGATGCACACAATGTTTCTTTAATCTGTTTCCACACACCAGAATGTCATCCAGATATATAGCTACACCATCCAGACCTTGTAATTTTAATGTGGGTCTGTCACTTATTCTATGATTCATTCTTCTCCATTTGGATTGTTTCCTCTTTCACCCTTCACATCAGTGTCAGCGAAATCCTATGTACAGTGTAAACTGTCTATTTTGTGTATTCTTCCTAAGCTGAATTCTTACATTCTGTCTTTTGGGCATGCCCTGCTTCTCTGAGATGAGATTCTATGGTATTTTTCACCAACCTCATTTTCACAGCTTTGATTGACTAAGAAGATCTACACTACATTTGGAACTGCCTAAGATGATTAACGTAACAACATGGACTACAAAAACGGATGTTAGCCTCTTTCAAGGTTCTCACTGGAATTAGCATTTTAAATATCTTTTCACTCATGACATTTTGATCTGCTCTCAAATCAACCTTAATTTTTTGTTTGACCAAGTAAAAGAAACTAAGGAATATGTATTATTACCAGAAGTGGTATAGTCTGATGTACAGTAAAATAGTAACTTGCATGTTTAACTCTATTGTGGACAGCAAGTGATTGGAGGAGTCCAAACGAATAGTCGGGGGTGTCATCTGGGCCACCTCATTTAATGCAAGGCAATTTATTTATGCTCCCTGAGAGAAACTCTATAAAATTTTTAACCTAACATTATACCAAATCATTGGTGAACACAAGTAACATTTACAGAGCTTGTGCTTGGCTAGCAGCTTTTTTGAATTCTTGAAGAGATCAACTTAATTTTTATTAAATTAAATTTTAGTAATTTAACAGCAGCTGTATGAAACAGCACTCGTCTTCCCTGTCATTAGTCATAATGATAATTCTCTGTAAGCAGTGTGCAGGTCTCATACTGGCAAGTACAGTTTTAATATCAGAGGGTAGTTGTGCTTAATCATATTGCCAAGAGATCAGGCTTTTTAATACTTGTTTACAGCACTGTGATACAAAAGATCCCTTTTTAAACATGTTTTTGTGAGTAGTTCTTGTTCCTTTACCATCTTCTATACTGGAACACATCCTTTTCTAGTGCTCTACACTGGAGTTTACTTGCACAATGAATTTATTGAAGGGCAGGTTTATTGCTTTTTGGTGTATTTTGTGACTTCTTCCACTTTTTCTGTCACTGTATTACATGCCTCCTTTCTTATTAGAATTCCCTTTAAGATTTTTCCCTGTGCAGGCTTCCATTTTGCTAACACCTGCACAGCAATTCACACCTCTATTTCTCAGCTTTCTTGTAGCATGACCTCCTCAAACTGACATGTCATCTGAATAGACTGGGCTAATGTAAGGTCAGCATTTACTAGAACTTATGTGAAAGCTTTGTCCATTATGTCGACAACTATTCAATCATGGATATGTTTTCATCTATGATGATAATAATCACAATGTTTGAATTGCTCCTATAGAGCTCTGATAAACACCCTCTGCACTCCCTGGTATAAGGCATTTGCACTCAATTGTCACAATGCACTTGAGGAATAAAACTTTTGTTAAATTAAATTAAATAGGATATCAAATTTATTTTTTCAAAAAAGTGAATGACTTGAAAAAGTTTTTGGCCTTGATTCCTGCAATTTTATGACTATTTGAAATGTCATTTCCAATGATTTCCATAATATGAAAAAGTTAAATTTCTGCATTATAGCAATAGCAATGGTCCACAGAACATTTTTACTCTGATAAAAGTATTTATTGAGCAACTTAATGCAAAGCTAACACTGTACGGCTTACTTTCAGTTACATCATGCTGTTGTAAACGCCACATTTTCTCTCTCTCTTAAAGCCATACATTCCAGTATGCATATTGTGACAGCTTCTGCAATCAGAAAATCTGGAGCCTCGTAACATCAGATGGATCTACTGATGAAAAGGAAGGTCTCAACACATCTTCACTATAACATTTTAACTTGAAAGGTCTTTCATTATTAATATCATTAATCAAATCTTTTTTTCTCTTACAATGAAACTGGAACATTTGCACAATTCTACAAAAAGGCGATACACATATCATAGGGAGAACATTTTTGTGCAACAGGTGATTTTCTTTATCTCTTAGACAAAAAACTGCTAAATAATAAATGTAAAAAGCCAATAGATAAAATGATCCCTTTGTTGAGACCGGGGTGATAAATGGAAAGGCAAATTTCCTGTTTTCTGTTACAGGTTGTTGTTGATGTCTGTCTATAAGAGGTCATTAAAAATACAGCCATCAGTAGTGTGTCTGTCTGCAGAGAGTAAGCCTCGATCTTGTTGAGAGGCTTACTTACCGCAGTAGCAAAATTCATTTCACTGGTGACTCTTCCTATGAAGTCAATAGAAGGATTGGGAGAGTATGGGGGCTCATGAGGCCGCTGGAAAGGGGTGTGTGGCTCTCCCGATATCTTTGCAAAAAGACTAATGTCCAAGTCTTTAGAGTCCTGGGGCCTCATGTATAACGCCGTACGTAGAATTCGCACTATAACATGGCGTAAGCACAAAAGCCGAAATGTGCTTACACAAAGAAAAATCCAGATGCAGGAATCTGTGCGTACTCCAACTTCCACGTTCTTCCACTACATAAATCCCGATCAACGTGAAAAGTAACGCTCGTGCACGCGCTTTATGTAACGCCTCAACTCCTCCCAGAATTACACCTCTTTGAATATGCAAATCAATATAAATCGCCCTTAAACTCAGTCTTCTGTGAAAAGACAATGGGAAAAGCACGGGGGAAAATATAAGAATTTCAGCGAATACCAAGTGGAGGCAAAGGAAAAACATACTATTTGTTCAAATAAACCGTGGTATAATCAACAAAAGGAAGTTGATCGAGTGACATAGCGTGTTGGAGAGACTTGAATGCTCACGTTCACAAAATCGCACAGTGCCGGAAATAAAAAAGAAGTCATATATCAAAGTCGCCGTGAAAAGGCGAGTTGTAGCCCACTGTCTGAGTGTCATATGAAAGCTTATTAGGGTACAGAGAAAAAAGGCACACAGTGGGGAAAAAGCACAAAATGTCAACTTCAATCTCGACATTTCCACTTTAATCACATAGTTTATTTTGTCATTAAAGTAGAACATCATAAACTTCATCTTAAAATTATTTAATTAACCAGTTTCTCAAATCACATTGTAATTAAAGTAGCACGTTAAATGCTTTGTTTTGTATTTGATCTTCTATGTGCTCTATGTGTGTGAATCACTACTTGCTTCTTAAACCGGCTCTCTTCCTCCAACTGGACACAGAATTCATTACATTCGTGATATTACATCTCTCTGAATAACTAAAATACTGAGATATATACGTGATATCATTTTTATGATGATAGGAGTTAAAGCATGTTCTTAAACATGAGTTTCACGGCGCAGTGATTGTGTGCGAACTTCGATGAAATTATTTATTGCAGCAGTACTCAGGGGAGGCTCTATGTCCAATAGAAAAAGTCCAATGTCAATATGTTATCTTATGCATGGTGGATCGGCACACAATCAGCTCTGTAATAGACGTTAAGCCATCTGTAATCTTAGAGCGCCAATTCTTCAAAACGTTAAAGGAACATTGAAATATCTTCGTAGTACATGTTTTAATTATTCTATCCTTCACGCCAGTACCAGTGAAGAATTTAGATTATTTAAATGAAGTTAAAGTTTTATCTGTAAAATATAATAAACATATTTTGCTGCATTTCATCTTAAAAATGATATCGTCATTATATGTAAATACGAGCTTTATAAAGTGGCGCAGGTTGTGTAATATTATAACTGTAGTGCAAGTTTACAGTGAGGTAATTGTACTTATAAGTACAAACAGTTCTACAAGGAATGCTTGATTGAGTGCGTTTATAGTGCCTGGGATGAAACTGTTTCTGAACTGCGAGATCCGTACAGGTAAGGCTTTGAAACGTTTTGCCGTGGCCAAGACAGCGTATGCTTAATGCCGTATACCAATAATTCTCTTTCCGATCAGCTGCTGCTGTGATTCACACTCAAATTCCGTGATATAAATACTCTGAGTGGTGCAGTGAGAGTAATATGGAAAAAGATGATCTGCTGTGGCAACTCCTAACGGGAGCAGCGGAAAGAAGAAGAAGGTTCGGTTAGAGTAACAACACTAAAGCAGTTATGGTATTTGGTATACTATGGCTATTCCCTGGACCATTATATTGTTACAAGTTAATTACAATCAGAGGCATTACACTAATAAACAATATGCAGTTAGTTTCAGTTTATTTATAAAGCCGCATCAGGAAAATAAGGAGTAACCACACAGGAACAGTAACATTGCTTTGACGCTGGGTGCCACCAGTTTGCAAAACCGAGCGGAGAACTTGTGTACGACAAGGTATGAGGTACCGTGGAAAAGTGCGTAGCTTTACGCCAAGTGTAGGTTTTATACATCGCGATTTGAACGTGGAAAAGTTCTTACGCAACATTTCTGTGTGTACGCACCATTTATACATGAGGCCCCTGGTGCTTTGTGTTTTGCTATATGGGTGTGAAAAATGGACGCTATCCCGGGACCTGAGATGAAGACTGGATTCCTTTGGTACTCTGCCTCTTCATAGAATCCTTGGGTGCTGCTGGTTAGACTTTGAGCAGTGAGTGGAGTTCAGATTTTGTGAAGAGAGAGAGCGCGAGCAAAAGGGAAGGAGTGAGTTCAGAAGACGGTGTGAGAGGTCAAAAGGTGTAGGAGAGAGACGGTCCACCAAAAATGCTGTCAAGGTCACTTGTACTTAGAGGTGGAACTCGCGGAAGACAAAGTACATGCCTAACAACATCCAAGACCCATGAACAGTGACACCTACCTCCAGCGAGGAAGAAACAGTTTCACCAGAGAGACCCTGGGTCCAGAAAGAGAGGGAAGACTCACGAGAGGACAGACCAAAACTGGAAAACAATAAACAAGACTTCTGTTGAGAAACAGGCGTTTAGCAGACACAGTGTATAAGTGGGACAGTTGGAAGACTAATCACTGAGTGAGCACAGTGCTCAGCTTGAACTTTGCCACAACAAAGGTTGTACCCTCTACTGTTTTAACAGACTTTAGAGTGCAAACTGCATGTTTTTCTTTATAAAAGGTTTTCGCTCCTGATATTTTTAGATTCTTATGTGCTTTTAACTTCTTGGTAGTTTTTATATTGTCTGGTGTAATGCAAGTTGGTGTTGTTTATTTGAAATATTAATATTCATATTTATACATATTTATATTCACATTTACAATTGATTAAAAGATTAAAAAAAAAAGCCATTCTTTCTTCCATTGCTTAATTTACAGAATTTCTTAAAGGATACCCTTAAGCATGAGGCCATCTCATACTGTATAATAATTCATCCACACACTGACACCAAAGCCAGTTTTGCCAGAAACATCCTTACAGAGAAAGATTTTTAACTGAATAATGCCAATGGCGTGAGTAAATTTTAAAGGGCCCAGCTGAAAAAAAATATAAATAAGGAATGTATTGTGTGAAATTACACTAAATCCACTTTAAATATGACCATATATATATTTAGATATATTGTGTAAGGATCAGCCAGCTACAGACAAACACAGATTCACAATGTTCCAAAACACACACGTTTATTTTCTTTTCTTCTTTTAACACACAACACAATGCACAGATCACCTCAATAAACCTGCAGTCCTTTTCTTTCACCTTTCTTTCTCCTTATTCTTCTGGCGCCTCCATTCCTCTCCTTGTAAGCTCTGTCCTCTGCCTCCCAACTCCGGCTCCTCGAATAAAGTTAGCCAGCCTCTTTTATGTTGCACCCAGATATGCTCCAGGTGCACCCTGACAATTTTCCTGCAGCACTTCCTGGTGTGGCAGAAGTGCTGCATGGGGACCTGGAAGCACTCCAGGTGCGCCCAGATTCTCTTCCGGCAGTACTTCCTAGTGATGTGGAAGTGCTGCAGTCCATGGCTTCAGAACCATCCAGGCACCCCCTGGCAGCGGCCACAGGCCCCCACAGGGTTGAGCCCTTGACCCTGATTCAATCCAGGGGGGCTGCCTTCCTGCGTTCCGGTGGAGATATTGCTTCTCTCCCAGTCCTCCCATATATGTAATATAATATAATACAGCATAATCTCATATATAATGAGATTTATCAGGCATATAGGGTGAGATCTTTGACCTTTTTTTTACTTTAGAAATAGTGCCATCATCCATCTTCCCTCGATCTGTCCCAATCCATCCATCCATCCATCCATCTATCCTCTTCCGCTTATCCGAGGTCGGGTCACGGGGGCAGCAGCTTAAGCAGAGATGCCCAGACTTCCCTCTTCCACCTCACTAGGAAGTACTGCCGGAAGAGAATCTGGGCGCACCTGGAGTGCTTCTGTCCCAATCTGATTGCCATTGTCACACAGTTCTCCTTCTTTCCTGGACAATAACCCTTTGGACTGGATTCAAGTGAATATATATATATATATATATATATATATATTTCTGTATTGTTTTGTTTATATTTGTATACAATGGACACTTGACTTACGAACTCAATTCGTTCGCGAGGGCTGGTTGTAACTCAAGTTGGTTGTAAGTCAAGACTATTTTTCCCATAAGAAATAATGGAAATACCCATAATGCGCTCTGAACTTCCCACAGCAACACTTAGTTAACCTTTTCATAATAAAAAAAAGGGTTGTATAATGCGCATAATTTACCAAAACACCAATAATCTTTCTAATGTACTAACCAAAAAGTTATAAAAAGTGCCTAGCCTACCAGAAACAACAATTTTATACTGTACTCACCATTTAATTTGACATCTTTGGGCTGCAGGAAGGGAGGAGGAGGAGAATGAAATGGAAGGTGGTTATTGTTTAGAAGGAGCCTCTTTATGCAAATCTTTTCTTTGTAAAATTGTCGAGATGGTGGATTTTGACATGCTGTACATATTAGCGAGATCGGTCACGAACGCCACTCTCGTATTTCCGCACAATTTCCTTCTTCATTTCGATTGTGATCTCTGTTTCTCAAGTTAATAATGACAGTAGTCAACCACTCAGTTCAAAGCTGGCCGTGTTGTGAACTGCTGTAATAATACACTCCAAAGCAAGCCGGTGCTGACTCAGCCTGATGACATCATTATGTGCCGCGCCAGCCCGCTAGCTAACATCCCTTAACAATTGCTTTCTTTACCTTCGTTACCTTCTCTTCCTTCCTTAGCAATTATACGTCTTAGTGAATTATATATATAGACTAGCAGAATACCCGCGCTTCGCAGCGGAGAAGTAGTGTGTTAAAGAAGTTATGAAAAAGAAAAGCAAACATTTTAAAAATAACATAAGATGATTGTTAATGTAATTGTTTTGTCATTGATATGAGTGTTGTTGTCATATCTATCTATTTATATATATCTGTATATATATATATATATATATATATATATATATAGCAAAATACCTCGATTGGCAGCGGAGAAGTAAAAAGAAAAGGAAACATTTTAATAATAACGTAACATGATTGACAATGTAATTGTTTTGTCATTGTCATGAGTGTTGCTGGCATATATATATATATATATATATATATATATACACACACACACAGACACATATATAAACATATATATACATATATAAATATATATATATATACACATCTATACACATATATATACACAGTTATACTGTATATATATATACATATACACACATACATATATATATATATATACATATACATATATACACATACTGTATATACACACACACACATATATACATACTGTATATACACATATACATATCTACATATATACTGTATATACACATATATACAAATCTACATATATATATCCACATATATATATATTAGGGGTGGGACTCGATTAAAAAAATTAATCCAATTAATTAGAGGCTGTGTAAGAATTAATCTTGATTAATCATATGTAATCGTACATGTAAATTTGCCCCAAATCGCAAATGTTTTTTTTTAATTTAAAAGGGTTTTAGTGGGCGACAGAATCAAATAATAGACATGGACATGAATATTGTAAACTGAAGCTGTTTTAATTTCTGAAAAAAAAAGCCTTTAAACTGCATTTGAATTCAAAACAGAAACAAAAATATCATCCCTGGTTAAAATTGGGCAGACTTAAAAATAAAGTGGTAGTTTAAGTACTTTAAGTAGATTTTCAGAATAGTATTGTCTTTAAATAATAATAACCAAAATTTCAACATAAAGTGCAGTTTTTCTTCTTAAAAAAATAAGTCAGAAACATAAAAGGTAATTTGACCAACTTAATCTTTAAACTCTGAGTAACATTAGCCAAAATTATTTTGTACATTAGGCTAAAACAGTGTGATCATTGAACATTTTGTAATTAGATGTATTTAGAATTACTAACGGTCACGGAAGTCCAATGATCCCCAGTAAGAGCCACAAAGTCCGCTTTCTGTAATGCATCTAATTTTGCTTGCTTTTCAGTGTGCACAAAACCATGCTTTTATCAAGGCTTCGCTCGGAAGTCGAAATGATCAGTCGTAGGAACGCGCTTTATTCCGACTCTAACATTTTTGTAGCTGTGATGTGTGCATCAGTGTAATGGATGTACCAGGAAATCATGCATTGACAAAAGTTCCCGTTTGCTTGGAATTGAAAGTGTGATTAAATGCGTTATTTTTAACGCGTTATGGAGTACATGCATCAAGCTTCTCAGCTGTGCTTGTGCTAATAAAGGGAAACATTTTAAAAATAACGTAACATGATTCTGCTTAACCTAATATTTTTCATACGTCCCAAACCAAGGAGATGCGAAGGTAAAATGAATCGGTAGCGCTCATACTCAGTGCATCCCTCTCGGGAATCAACCTCGAATGTTGGCGTTAGAGGCTTAAGACTCTACAATTAGCCACAGCGTGTGGCTTGTCTATGCTAGTATGTACTGTAGATCAGGGTATATATATACATTTATATATATACCCGCGTATCGCAGTGGAGAAGTAGAAGTTATGAAAAAGAAAAGGGAACATTTTAAAAATAACGTAACATGGTTGTCAATATACAGTAATTGTTTTGTGAGTGTTATTGAATGTTGCTGTCATCAAGGATTTGATTATCATTATTTGTTTCAATCAGGTCGTATTTGTACGATGTGTTGTGTTCAAGTTACATTCCGTGTTTGTCAATCGCTGTAAAGATAAGAGGTTTCATTCATCGATTAGTTTCTTACTGCATCAATAAACAGCTCGTCTTCCTCTTTATCTGAGATGTGACAAACTGCATGCACGGGTTTTTTTACACTGTCTTCCTTTAGCGGACATTCACTTTTTCCACCGTGTGCTTTGTTTCCGCAGTAGCTGCACTTATGAATATGATTCTATGTATCAGACGCTTCATATTTTTTTGCTGCCTTCTCAATTGTGTAATTCGGTTTTTGTTCAGCACTCTTTGGAACTGTTGCTTTTGTCTGTGCACTGCGCCAGTTCACGTGAGCCGCTTGGTGTTCTTGCATCGAAGGTTCCCAGCTGTGCTGGTGCCATCTCGTGTAATGTCAGCTAAGACCCGGCACTTAAAAGTTTCTCTGCAGTTTCAATGAGTCTGTGCCAAACACCACCCTGACCATCTCATCTTCCTCTGCATAAGCACAGTCCTTAACACGTGAATATTTACCGGCAGTGTTTGTATTGGATTGCCGCTGATGGACGGCCTTATATGGGCAGGCACTAAATTACAAACGCTAGTGGCAGCCTGTCTATGAACTTAATTTAATATAAACTTACGGTTCACGCCGTGCTTTGTTTCCGCAGTAGCTGTACTTATGAATATGCTTGTATGCATCATTTGCTTCATAATGTTTTTCTGCCTTCTCAATTGTGAAATGGCGTTTTGTGCTCATCGCTGTTTGGAGTTCTTCCTTGTTCTCTACGTACTTACGTAGGAGGCGTGATGATGTCACACGAAACTCCCCCCACGGCCATCTCCAACTCAACTCCATTACATTATATGTAGAAAAATAGGTTCCAGTTATGACCCTTACGCGTAGAATTTCGAAATGAAACCTGCCCAACTTTTGTAAGTAAGCTGTAAGGAATAAGCCTGCCAAATTTCAGCCTTCTACCTACACGGGAAGTTGGAGAATTAGTGATGAGTCAGTGAGTGAGTGAGTGAGTGAGTGAGGGCTTTGCCTTTTATTAGTATAGATAAATCACTGCACTGACCGAAATTACGTCCACAAACACATGTATCTGGGCTCCGACTGACGCTTACGAACGCTCTCAGCTGTTTGTTTACAATCGCACAAGCGGATACACGTGACCGCATTTGGATCGTAACGCAAGATGTTGGTCGTAAATCAAAACAAAAATTTTGGTCATAAATCAAGTTGTTCACATGTCAGGCAGGTCATATGTCAAGGGTTGACTGTATATATATATATATATATATATTTGTATATATATATGTGTGTGTGTGTGTGTGTGCCTCACCTGAACAGGGGGTGTCTTTTGTTTCTTCAAGTCACATTGACAGTTTTGTGTATTTTATGTGTGTATATATATATATATATATATATATATATATATATATATATATATATATATATATATATATATATATATATATATATATATATATATATATATGTGGGGTTTGTTGGGACTGGCCATCCCTTCTAACAGAAAGTGGGGAATTTGGTGTGTTTTCAGGAAGTGTCTATGTTATGGGATCTGCATTTGCTTGAGAGATGTTTAAAGGGGACTTTATTTTAATTTTGTTGCAGTAAGTAAAAAGTGTGTTTGTTTACTTAAAATATATCTATGTAAATAAAATTTTCTCTTGTCTTTTTCCATTATTGTTTCCTCTTATTTTTGTCTTTGCCTAATACTAAGCTTTGAGGGGAGAAGTGTCAGAACGGCCAGGTCTAGTGTGTTAATAAGAGGTCGACAAGTTTATCATTAATGTAGCATTGCCCTCTTTGAGCCTAGCATAATCATTACAAAGTCCTTGAACAAGTCTTCATGTTTAGCAGTCAGTATATTTTATACTCTTCATCTTTGTTCACACAATTTGAGTAGTCATTAACAGAGTGACATGACAGACACAAGCAGTTACACATGCAGTAACTGTTAGGCTCACTATCTGTAACAAAGAGCTCCTAGAGGACAAGGAGTAGCACTTGTGTTTCTCCTGACTGAGACAAGCATGGGAATTGGTTTGGATATCAATTGAAGAGGAGACCTGGGGGTACATAGAACACACTGGAGAAATTATATCTCTCATTTCACAAAGGAGTGCCCAGTATTCCCCTAAAAGGAGTCTGACATTTTTTACTCGATTAAGGACAGTGTGGCCTGTCCAATTCACTATGTTGTCACCATGACCTTCATCAGGAAAAGTAAAACAGCTTTGAAGGAGTTTCGCAAAATGATAATAATTCTAATAAATTAAACTATTGGAATGTCCATTAATAACAACAACTTAATGTTATCATATTAAACATGACACAATCATATTTAAATACAAGTATATGGTCGAATAATAAAATAAAAAAAATAAAAAACATCCATCCCTAAAGGCAGAAGTAAACTGTTTTACATGTATTTTTAATACATTGAGGAAATTGTCAGTATCTAGTTTAATTTGATTATTACACTCAAAAGTAAATTAAATGTACAGGGACAATGTGAAAATATTTACTCCTTCCTGTCTAAGTGCTGAGGCTCTTTGTTTAACTGGAGTTTGAATTCAACACAAATAAAATATTTTTTTAATGTATTTGAATAAAACAAATAATATATTTTCAAGGGAAAAATCTGTCAAAAATACTCAGATCTTTACAAATGGATTGTATTAAAGGAGGGTAATATTTAAAATATTTGAGCCATCTTGTCATTGTAATTTTGATCATATTTTCTTTTTAAAAAATTGATCAAGCTTTCCTATGGTGACTAAAAGATTAATGTAAATGGAAATTGTAAGCTCCTGTCATATTCCTCAACAAATTAATGTCCAGCCACTTCTTTTTATTTCTGTATGTTTTTATTTATTTTCTTGCTTCTGCCAAATCTCAGACCTCCAGTGGGCTTTAGGAGATTTTCACACTTATTTGTCAACAATCTATTTTTTATTTTTTTCATTTTGGTTTATATCTGCTCAAGAGAATCCTCTCAGAGCATCACTCCTACATCATTATAGTACTACCATCTTGTGCCAAATACAACACTTGGCATTCTGATAAAAAAATTTCAGTTTTCAAAATCATTAGACCACAGAATCTTGTACTTGTGAAAATGTTCCATTTACCTTTTGATTCAAGGTCTTTTGTTAATAGGCTTTTTTCTTTTTATTCATTTATGTATTTACATAGTCACTAATTTATGTATTTATGTTAGTACTGTAAAACAATTACAGTTTCCATAGAAGCTCAATTTTACTATGTATTCTGTGGGTAAACGTTTATGATGTGTTCGTCTTGAACACTTAGCTTTTTTGCACCAGTTTTCAATTTGTTTTCCATGTCAGAAGTATTTTGTTTAGTTGATATTGGTGGGAGTGATCTGCAAGACTACATTAGAAACCCAACAGCCATTAGACTAACAGAAAATTCCATTGGCGTGGTTTCTCTAGATAATCTGGCTATTTCTAATTCAATATTTGTTTCAGCAGGCTCCACTGTTGTCAGATAGTGTCCCAGAGCAGCAGCCCCAGTTCTTCCAAAGTGTTTGGCTGACAGCCAGATAATGTAAAAAAAAAATTAAAATCTTACACCACTCAGTATCCTGGTCACTGATATCGACCTAAAGGGCTACTTAGAAACACATCTGCCCCTGATGGAAATAAGTGATCATCACTGGTGATTGCATAGCTCAGAATGTCATAATTTCTATGATGCTCAACAATTAATTTGGAATCTCCCTGTCATGTGACATTCACATAAACCCAAATGGTGTTAATAAAAATCTAATTCCTACCTTGTTTTAATGCCTTCACTAATTCAGATCAATTCAGTTTATTAATCACATGCTACACAATAATTAAAAATGTTTTAAAAAGATATTACATAAGCATAATATAATGTTGAATAATCAACAGAAAAAGTCATGCATCATAGATGAAGAAATCACTTAGTAGGCAAGTGAAATATAGAGAAGTGGAATATAAGAGAAGTGAAAATAGAGCCAGGTTCACCATTTGTCTAAAGCGGACCAAGTGACACCAGAGATGCACATAAAGGAAAGAAAACAGTATATACTTAATAATGGCAAATCAAAACAATTAGTAGTACTGTTGTAGAACATTATGCATTATCAAAAAAAACCTGAGAGCAGCTTTAAAAAGAGTATGCAATGCTAAAATAGTGAGTCTTCAGCATTGGCTTCAATGTAAGACTAATGTGGCTTCTCTAATGTTGGAAGGTAAACTATTCCAGAGTATGCTTACTTACTTAGTTAGTATCTAAAAACATACTCCTTCCCCAACTATAATTTTATTTTTTATTTTAAGCATTTCTCAAACTTCGTTGTGACACTAACATCATAGGCCTGATCACCAACAATGATGAGATGGCTTACAGAGAAGAGGTTTATCTGCTGGCTCAGTTGTGCCAAGACAGCAATCTCAGTCTTCATTCATACTTTAGAAAGCAGGTGGCAGGCCTTAACACAATCTATGGAAGAGTTTGCAGCTTTAAATTTCTTGGAGTGACCATAACAGATGAACTGAAGTGGATGCAACACATTTTGTCTCCAGTCAAAATGTCTCACCAGTGACTGTACATCCTTACATGTTAGAGGGTAGCTTGCATTTGTTCTCACTGTAAGCTAAGGACTATGTGTCTTGATGCCCCACAATCTCCTGGATCATGGATTACCTCAACAACAGACAGCAATTTGTAAGGCTTAAGTGTTGTTTGTCAGAGTTGGTGGTGGTACCACTGGAGCACCACAGGGAACCATTCTATCATCCCTTGCTATTTACCCTCTACAAAGCAGACTTCCAGTGTAATACCAGCTCTTGCCATCTACAGACGTTCTCAGACCACTCCACTGTCATTGGTATGATTGATAATGGAGACAAAATCAGAGTAGAGGAGGATGTCGGAGAACTATAACTTGTGGTGCAGGTAGAACCTACAGGTAAATATCAACAAGACAAAAAGAAGTGTGTTAAGGAGTCCTAAGACTAGACACCATAACAGGAGGAAGAAGTGGAGTTAGTGCAGAGCTGCAAGTACCTGGGGGTCTATTTGAACAGTAAACTGAAATAGTCTGACAGCATGTGCTGAATAAGAAGGACGAGAGCAGACTGTATTTCCTGAGGAAACTTAAGTCTTTTGATGTGTGCAGCAAGCTGCAAGAAATGTTTTACCAGTCCACTATAGCCAGTGTGTTGTTATTTGCTGGGGTCTGCTGAGGAAACAACTTAAGTTCAGGTGATGCCTGAATGAACTTATCAGTAAAGGCAGCTCCATCACAGAATTGGGTCTGGACTCTATGGAAAAGGGGATGGTGGGAAAATTGGTTGCCATCATGAACAGCACTGCCAATCTACTCCAGGTGGTGCTTTCCTGGAGTACTTTGAGACAAATGCTTATAATTTCATGGTGTAATAAGAAACACCTATGGGAATCTTTTTTGCCTGCTGCCATTGGACACTTCAGTGTTTCCTCACAACATTTCTTCATTCACTCAAACCAGAAGCCATAGGGAAACTGTACAAACTTCAGTTTTCTACCGTTATTTTTAGAATAATAACTGCATTGTATGTTTTTATTCTAATCCAGCCACAGAGGATGAACAAACCAGTGTATTTCTTTGTGCTGGTCCTAAGCCTGGATAAATGGAGAGGGTTATGTCAGGAACGGCATCCAGTGTAAAATTTTACCAGATCAACAAACAAGAAAACAATACAAATTTCCATACTGGATCCTTCGTGGCCCAGGTTAACAAGGCTGTCTTCAGTACTGTTAGGGAACAGGGTGCTGGCAGAAATTGGGCTACTGTTAGTCAAAGGAGTTTAAAGAGGGGTGGACATGTCTGGAGGTAGTGGGAGAAAAGGAAGGTAAAGAGGGGTAAGTGAGGGTAGGGACTTTGAATGTTGGCAGTATGACTGGTAAGGGGAGAGAGTATAGAACGGGAGTAAGGCCAGGTGCATCGAAGGCAGTTTCAAATTGTTCTACCATGGTGTGGATGGAAGGAGAAAAGGGGTAGGGGTTATTCTGAAAGAATAGTATGTCAAGAGTGTTTTGGAGGTGAAAAGAGTGTTGGACAGAGTGATGATTGTGAAGCTGAAAACTGAAGGTGTGATGATGAATGTTGTTAGTGCATATGCCCTGCAAGTGGATGTGTGATGGATGATGAAGAAGATTTCTGGAGTCAATTGGATGAAGTGGTGGAGAGTGTACCCAAGAGAGAGAAAGTTGTGATTGGAACGGATTTCAATAAACATGTTGTTAAAGAGAACAGAGAAGCTATGGAGGTGATGGGTAGGTATGATATCAAGGAGAGGAATGCATAAGGTCAGATGTTAGTAGATTTTGCAAAAAGGATGAACATGGCTGTGGTGAATACGTATTTTAAGAAGACAGAGAAACACATGGAGACGTACAATATTGGAGGAAGATGCACATGGGCAGATTATATCGTTTTAGCACTATTTCAGATGTGGAATGGCCAAATGGGGGGGACAGCTTGATGGATGAGGTCTCCAGGACTCTAAACAAATCCAAATCATATTATGTGATATCATCTACTGTTAAATTCTGCTCTGTACTTCTAAAATTTTTATTTTTATAATGTATTGAGGATTTGTTCTGTTCTGTGTATCGTACTGTATTGTATTGACCCCCTTTTTTTTGACACCCACTGCACGCCCAACCTACCTGGAAAGGGGTTTCTCTTTGAACTGCCTTTCCCAAGGTTTCTTCCATTTTTTCCCTACAAGGATTTTTTGGGAGTTTTTTCTTGTCTTCTTAGAGAGTCAAGGCTGGGGGGGCTGTCAAGACGCAGGGTCTGCTAAAGCCCATTGTGGCACTTCTTGTGTGATTTTGGGCTATAAAAAATAAATTGTATTGTATTGTATTGGATTTTTTATATTCTATGCAGGAGGGTCAGTTTAAAGGAGCGTGGAGACTGCAAACTGGTGGCAGGGGAAAGGGTACTTAGGCAGCATAGGATGACTTTGGATATGAAGAAGAAGAGGAGAGTGAGGACAGAACCAAGGATCAAATGGTGGGCGTTGAAAAAGAAAGACTGTAAGGTTAAGTTAAGGGAGGAGGTGAGACAGGCACTGGGTGGAAAAGAAGAGTTACCAGATATCTGGGCAACTACAGCAAAAGTGGTAAGGGTGAGAGCTAGAAGGGTTTTTGGTGTGACATCCTGACAGCGGAAGGAGGATTAGGAAACCTAGTGGTGGAATGGGAAAGTACAAGAGAGTATACAGAGGAAGATGTTGTTGAAGAAGAAGTGGGATAGTCAGAGAGATGCAGTAAGTAGACAGGAGTACAAGGAGATAAGTCGCAAGGTGAAGAGAGGTGGTTGGTGAAGGCTAATGAAAAGGCATATGATGAGTTGTATGAGAGGCTGGACACTAAGGAGGGAGAAAAGGATTTGTACTTTCCGGCTATATAGTTACTTTTATCTTGTCATGAATCTTATGATTAGTGTTGATCAGTAAAATTTGCCATAGCGTTCTTCACAGAAAATAGGTTGTGTGTGCTATTGACCTAGTTGGCTGAATATTTTTCTCTAAATTTGCCATGTGGCTGGCTTAGGAGAACATTTTTGTCCAATTGCCCCTTGATGCTTTGCCAGGCCAACATGACATCATAAAGCTTTTGTAGCCATGCACAATAATTTAATACACGGACACTATAAGGCCATTGCCAACTTTGTCATCGCTGTTTTGTAAGCCCACAAGGAGAAAAAAATGCATTTTCAGCTACTGAGATACATTGAAACCACCCCCTCTCACCCTGTCCACTGAGGGAGTGGTCCACAATATTTTTCCCATCTCTATTCCATACTAGCTTCTTCCACTCAAGGTTATTTCAACTGTATGTGGGTCGTCAGTGAACTGCCTCAAAGGTATAGAAACACTGCCAGATTTCCATTTTGTAAAAAAAACTTGCAGTGTTACTAGAAAGGATGGATAACACTGATCACTGTGTGCTGACAACACAGCACCACATGGCTAATTATGCATGCAAATTAGCCATGTGCTCAGCAACAATATTAAAACAAGTTCCCCCATTCCTTTTATCAGAAACACTTTGTGAAATATTAAAGACAAAAGATTTATTACTATTTATAAGGTGATTCTTTAATCTTGGTGAATGAAGTACTGTAAATGCAAATAAATTTCTGCTGTGCCCAGAGCTGCAACTTCAAACAATCGAACTTGAGTTGAAGCAAATTTATTGAGTTCACTCATCACTACTTATGATGTTAGCCTTCAGGAATCAGAGATGCTAAATAAGAGCTTTGTGGTAATATACTGTGAGCCAGAGGGCTGATCGCACCCCAAATAGATACAGACACCCCTGGGAAAACCACAAACCCTGAAACACTGACTAACCTCACATTGCTCCTTATCCTTGCACTATAACGCGTAATACAAGCCTTGTGTGGTACTCCGCCGACTTATAAGCCTTGCGCAGCGCCTGTCAGTTTTGGAATTGATTGCTTGCTTTTATCTCTCTCTGCTCCTAGTGGAACTGTCATCTCTGACTTGTCATGGAGCACGTTTAAGCTCATGTGTTTGCGGTGTTTGAATAAAAATCCTTCTTGTTTCTACGACCTCCTGTGTCTCTGTGCAAATCTGTGACCCAAGCGTGACAATACAAAAAGTGAAAGCCCTTGTCACTCTTGACTGATGAGGAATCACAGCCACCACTCTAAATGATGGTTATACTCATAGTTTACAGGTGTTACACAGCTTTAGTGGATGTTTTGATTCTTCAGAAAAGGTTTGAAATTTCTACATCAGTAATGTGTATTGATTCACAGTCTAGAAATCATTGCTATTTATCTCACTTGTGTCGAGATGATGAGAAATCCTGAGAGCTGAAATTTACCTACTATGGTTTGCAGTTATGAAATGTTCTGCATCTGATTTGCATTTTTTAAAGTATGTGAGCATTTAATAAATTATCCATGAAAAAAACGTATGTAAGTCACTGTAGCTCTAGGAGTAAGTTTTAAATATACCTGTCATTTCACAGAATGTGCATCATGCTCCGTTTCCTCTTTCACATCTCTAACAAGAGGAACATGAGGATCCCCAAATATCTGAGCTACACAAGCTAGTCTTCTTTGCCTCATTCCTTCTCAAACTGTGGAAAACCCCATTACATTAAACTACAGTACACTGTTTTCTCGAAAGGCATTGTATTTGATTTGCTTAATTCTCAATCTAAGGTCTTACTGCATTATCATTTTGGATAAAAATAAAAATATTGCTAGAAAATACTTTGTAACAATGTAAGAATTTTTACTCACTGAATGAACTGACACTTCCTGGCAATGGGTGTTTGGTAAGACTCCCTCTGCAAATACAGGTGGCACCCTTCCTGTGGATTAGATATCTGTATTTAGGCTATTGAAGTCATTCTAACATCTGTTACACATAAAGATCTTCTGGCATCACATATATTCACATATAAAGTTCTTCAGCCAAAACTACATCCAGATAACAAGTCTAATTTGTCTGTGCTGATCAGTTTAGCTACTAGAATTACTCCTTCAGCTTTTCAATGCGCAGACTGATTCTTCTGTGACTCACTTTAAAAACAATATAAAATTATCTTTTTTTATCCATTTCATTTATTTCCTGCCCAGATTCAGATAAACTTACATGTTAGATTATTACTGTTTGGTTTTATAACAGCATTGCAAGTTCAAGACTCTTCAACAACCTTCAGGTGCTCCAGAACTCTGCAGCCAAATTCTTGTTCAATATCTTCAATGATTTTCAGTTAATTAGATAAGATAATTACAATATATTTTACAATTCCTTGGTACTCATTTTACTTTTCTAATCGGATAACATTATTTGCTAATGGTGTCATAAATTTCAAACGCTTATTGTAAGGATCAAGAATTTGTACAATTAGTGCAGAACACTATCTATATATATAATTCACTAAGGCAAGATACCCATTGAAAGCACGCCGGAAGGGGCGTGGATTAACTAAACTGCCGACAAGTAAGACATCTATAGCGCACGCAGGAAGGAGCCACGCCCACCAACTCCAAGACCATTGGATACGATGACAACTTGACTGTTCATAGAGGCATGTTTCTCGCGGAGGTGAATCTCCATATGCAGCGTGTAAAACGGTTTGCGAGGGGTATCCCATGGGATCCTAAAAAATAATCCTTTACAACTGAGGTTAAAACACAATGAAGTAAGCAGTCTTTAAAAACCGAGTTTTTGATTACGACGCACGACCGCGTGCACCATAGCAAACTGTTTTACATGCTACATACAGCAATTCACGCTACTACCGTGGTAGGGTGTCTTGGTGGATTATATATAGAAAAGCAGCCAAAACCGCACAGAGCAATGAAAAGTCTACGTGAGTCACAGGTGTATGTGGACTGTGCAAAGACGACAACGACTCAAGTGATGAGTTGGAGGTGGGCACATGAGCAGGCAGGGCTTAATGGTGGTCCGCCAGTTTTCAGTCACGTATGATTGTGTGTTGGTACGTTCCGTGCATTGCTACAATGTTGCTTTTCTTGCTGATTTATTACATTACCGATTTTTCAAATGTTAATTTTCTCCCTGTGCTTAAAAATCATTAAAAAACCGGCCTGATTATGTGGCATATGGTACGCTGTGGGTTGGCTAGTATGACAATAAAACTAACCTGAGCTGGGGCTGGTACAATGGAACAGTGGTCAGTTTTATTTGCAAAGTTATCCATGTGGAGACTGAATACTGTGTGTGTGAATTTTACTCCAAAGATCTTAGGCATTTCTATGTTGGCCTGCTGTGAATGAGTGTGCACAAGCGAGTGAATGCTATCCAGCTCAGTTATATAATATTTAAAATGAAGAAGAGTAATTGCAGATAGTTAGACTTTTTAACTAAGAGTTCTCAGAGGGTAGCTAGTTGTAAAAAAGTTTAATTACATATATTTGGATTCTATGGTGTAACTGAACCAAATGTGCAAGGACAGAGGCTGCTACTTAAAGTGTATTGAGGGATTACGGTATAATCTGTCTCGAAAAAATTTTACCTTTAAATTACTGAAATATCTGCTTTGACCAGTAGGGGTTACTGCAGCCTCCCAAACCTCAGACACCTCCACACAAACACAAGTTTCAGATTAAAAAAAATGATTTATTATCAACAATGCCTTCACAATGGCTCTCCAATAAGTCTATTATTTCTCTCTTTCCTCTCCTCCAAACCTCCAGGCAAGATTTATCCTTCTTCCTCCTGACTCACACTCGCCCAGATGTGGTAGGAATGTTCCTTTTATCTTAGACCTGTGAGTGGGTGCCAGGTCATAGCCCAGTGGAATTACTTCTGGGTCAATTGGAAGTTCCAAAATCCAAGGAGCACAGCTACTTGCAGCACCCCTGGTTGAACCCAGGGACCCCAGTAGGGCTGCACTATGGCACTACAGCTCCCAGCATGCCTTATGGTTGTCCATTGGTGTACATGCTTTCTGGGTTGAATAATCCCCTGTCCTTCCTTCAGACTGGCCTCCCAGCTGGGTAATGTTTCTTCATCTAAACCTGGCGGATTGCCTGTGTACCCATTCCTCAGATGGCATCCAATGCCCAGAACCCTGTATCTGCAGGGAGCCTGTTGCCTCTTTCCATCTCCATTTAAGACCTGGGCATCCCGGCCAGGCATGGGAAGGGAGTCAACTCTAGTCCCTGTCTGCTTTCCTTCACATTGTCTTTGAAGGATTTTGTCTTTGAAGGACAGTTTCTGTATAAGTTACAATCTTATCATTTTCACAGATACAATCACACAAATGGGAAAGAAAATGAGAGTGTTGGATGCATGCTGAACAACATTTTGCCTAATGCAGGTAATTTTCTCAATGTTGCATGCAGCACTTTGTATGCCAACCCTTGAGGACATATTGTAGAACAAGATAGAGCAAAGGCACCCCATGCCACCTGCAGAAGACACTTATAAAGAGTTAATTAAGATGACGAAATGGAGAAAAGCCAAGAAGACCATTCACAATAAAGTAGTGATCAGTCCAAATAAATGTCAAGAAAGCTTGCAGAAGGTCAAATCGTGGATTGTAAAGTAAATAAATACAGTTGTTTCCAAAACCTCAAAAACCGAAAATCCAGAAAAACACTAATTACTTACAAATAAGCACAATTAAGGTTTAAGGTTTCTTTATTTAGTCAAGTTTACACAAGAAAACATGAAATTTGCCTTCTCAGTTGCATCTAATAACAGAATGAATAAGATAAAACAAATAAATAGAAACAAGAACGGTTAAGGTAAGGCAGTTAGATAATACATATTTACACCAAAAAAAAAAGGTTACAGGATATACAGTATATCAAAACTTTAATCAATATCTCCAATATTTCTTATTGAAAAGTCGTATGGCACTAGGAAGAAAGGAGTTCCTGAAGCGATTTGTGTGGGTTTTCAAAGTGACTATCCTTCCTGATTTACTGAACTTTAGTTCTACATGTAATGGATGTCTGTCATCAGTTGAGATGATTTCCAGTTTCTTTAACATTGCCCTCTGCCATACACTAGTAATCATCTACATCAGCCCCAATAACTTTAGCTGCATACTTCGTAATCTGCTGGAGCTTTTTTAAATTTTGGTTTGTCAGACTATTAAACCTGGCAATGAAACTGAAAGTGATCACAGACTGGATGAGACTGCGATAGAAGAACAACATGAGGTCCTTGTCTACTTTAAATAGTTTGAGTTTATCTTTAGAAATAAGCGCTGGTTGCATTTAGAGAATAATTTTTTTGTATTTGTATTCCAGTTAGGATTCTTATCTAGGTAAGTTCCTAAGTATTTATATTCAGTCATTATTTCTACCTCATCTCCCAGAACTACAATAGGTGAACATACAGATTTCTGTCTCTTAAAATCAAATATCATTTCTTTGGTCTTTTTTACATTCAGAGTTAGAGAGTTTTTATTGCACCAGTTTATCATCCAGTCCACTTGATTTAGATAGTGGCTTTCATCGTCCCCAGATATACATCCTATGAGCATGGTGTCATCTGCATACTTGATAATGGAGAAGTGGTCATTGTGCTGTCTCTAGTCACTTGTGTTCAGAGTAAACAGTCATGGTGATAAGACACACCCCTGCGGACTTCCTGTGTTTGAATGAATGACTGTTGAAAAAGTGTCCTGAACTTTAACTGTCTGTGAACGGTTTGAAAGAAAGTTCTGAATCCATAGTGTAATAAATGGATTTACATTCATACTGTTCAATTTCCCAATCAGTATATGAGGCTGTATAGTATTGAACGCTGAAGAAAAATCCAAAAATAGTGCTCTGACATATGAACCTGGCTGACCAAGAAAGGTGTAGATTTGATGTAAGATAACAAGCACAGCATCTTGCACACTTCTGTTTGCACAATAAGCAAATTGATTGTTGTCTTGAAAAGACTTTGTCTCTGTCATTAAAATGTCTTTCACCAAATGTTCAAAGCATTTCATTGGAATAGAGGTAAGCGCCACTGGTCTGTAGTCATTTAAACAGCTTGGCCTAGAAACCATTGATACAGGGGTAATGATTAATTGTTTCCACAGATTAGGTACAATTCCACAGGTCAGAGACCAGTTAAAAAGCAAATGAATAACTGGAAACAAAGAAGTAAGCTTTTCACTGAAAGCAAGGCAATTGTTATATTACATTTTACATTTATTCACTTAGCAGATGCTTTTGACCAAAGCGACTCATCAAATAGGTCAACATAATCAAGTGAACACCAGTCTGGGGTTGGTTTAGGAACCCCTGTTACAAGACCAGGTTAAAAAATTGATCATCACAAGTGATGAGTTCTGCACCAAATAGAACAGAAAACCAGTTAATGTTTCCTTATTTACAAGAACCTATCAAACCCATTATCAACTAGATGAATATTCACAGAAAAATAAAGTCTTCAAGCACTTTTTTAAACACACTGAGGGAGTCGAGAGGGGTGCCATTATTAGGCCTGCTCACTAGCTGACCTGAGTGGACACAAAGTAGCATAGGACCCCATGAGTGTCTTCATGTATATCAGTTGTATGCCACTGACTACTCTGTAAGGATTTGAACTTAATGCATGCTGCTCATGTCTAGCTACCTGAAAAGAGGAGTGACTTGTGCCAGTCTTGCCTGGTCGATCACAAGGAGCTTCACTTCATTTTGAATCATCTGCAGCAGCTTGTAAGCACATATAGGTACTCTTGCTAGTAGAGAGTTGCAGTGGCCTATGCATGACACAACCAAAGCCTAGACCAGGAGTTGTGCTACACACACTGTCAGACACATCTTGTGGATGTTATTCAAATTTAAATCTGCAAGACCAAGCTGTAACGTTGTTATTCAAAGAAAGTTGGTTATTAATCACCACACCAAAGTAACCTACTGACTTGGCAGATATTAGCGATAATAAGCCGAGCTGTAGAGAAATGGAATGTTGAATGGACGGGATGGCTGAGAGACCAAGACAGTCTCTTTTTGCCAGGTTAAGCTGGAGACAGTATTCCTTCACCCAGGTTGATATATTAGTGAGATATGCTAATATTCTAGCTGATACTCTGTGGTCTTCTGGAGGGAGCAACAGGTACAGCTGGGTGTCATCGGCATAGCACTGGTATGATAAATCATGGGACTGGATGATAGGGCCAAGTGTGGTGGTGTATAGGACCAACCACTTAAAGGAGGTGTTCTCTATTTTTAAATCTTACTCATCAAACAACACAAGAAAGAAAAAAGTTAAGAGTAAGCACAATTCTAGGGCTTTCACCATACAGGAGGCTGCCATCTTTGCCTGAAAGGGAGAGAATATCAGATTATGTGAAAGCTCCAATGATATATTTTCTTTACCAATAAGAAATATTTGCAGCTCAGAACACTTTTAAGGATGACTTTGAGGCTGTTCATGTTAGAGACGCGGATGACAATTGATGACAGGTGAATGATTCAAGCTTTATGAGATGTAACAGATCCCTCAAGAAGCATTTTCATTACACCATGCTTCTGTAGCAGAAGGTGCCTCAGCATAACAATGTTTACTTTTATTTTTTGTAATTCTCTACTGAAATATTTTGAGTACTTTTTAAACAGTTGACATGGTCTTAATAATTAATAATGGTGTGATCACAATGAAGAAAGCATATGGGAGAACAGATGCTACATTAGTTCTGTAAAAGCAATAGATTAATTTTTTTTATATAATTATATTATATTGTATTTCTTTAGGATGGTACTGGGGCACTGTGTCATCATTTGTACAGTCAGCATATACTCAACATGTTGTGACACCCCTCTTGTAGTGGCAAGGTTGGCACCAGACAACACAGTGGGCATCTTGTAGTTCGGGACTGACCGCGATCAGACTTGAGAGAAGTCAGACATGGAGACATGGACACAAATAGATGTTAATTTACAAAACAAAAGAGGGCTTTATTTACATTTGCACAAAAACACAAAAATAATGTCTCAATCAAAAACAATAATAATAATATTTACAGTGAAGCTGTCAGTATACACAAAAGTGAAGTCTTCCTAAGGAAAAAAAAAACAAGCATGAAGAAAGTACAGAATTCACAAAACAAATTTACAAGAAAAAAAAGTGAATATACAAGAAAAACAAAAAGTGCATCACAAATTCAAACTATAAGATACTTTCCTCAAAACAATGCTAGAAGATATCTACAGTGTCTATACTAATAAAAGGCAAAGCCCTCACTGACTGACTGACTGACTCACTCACTCACTCATCACTAATTCTCCAACTTCCCGTGTAGGTAGAAGGCTGACAATTGGCAGGCTCATTCCTTACAGGTTACTTACAAAAGTTAAGCAGGTTTCATTTCAAAATTCTACGCGTAACAGTCATACAGTGCATCCAGAAAGTATTCACAGCGCATCACTTTTTCCACATTTTGTTATGTTACAGCCTTATTCCAAAATGGATTAAATTCATTTTTTCCTCAGAATTCTGCACACAACACCCCATAATGACAACTTGATAAAAGTTTACTTGAGGTTTTTGCAAATTTATTAAAAATAACTGAGAAATCACATGTACATATGTATTCACAGCCTTTGCTCAATACTTTGTCAATGCACCTTTGGCAGCAATTACAGCCTCAAGTCTTTTT
This sequence comes from Polypterus senegalus, assembly GCF_016835505.1. NCBI lineage: Eukaryota > Metazoa > Chordata > Cladistia > Polypteriformes > Polypteridae > Polypterus > Polypterus senegalus. Next base: position 69,681,730 of record NC_053170.1, on the reverse strand, counting down.
GAATATGATGTCACAAGCTTGGCACACCTATCCTTGGCCAGTTTCGCCCATTCCTCTTTGCAGCGCCTCTCAAGCTCCATCAGGTTGGATGGGAAGCGTCGGTGCACAGCCATTTTAAGATCCCTCCAGAGATGTTCAATCCGGATTCGAGTCTGGGCTTTGGCTGGGCCACTCAAGGACATTCACAGAGTTGTCCTGAAGCCACTCCTTTGATATCTTGGCTGGGTGCTTAGGGTTGTTGTCCTGCTGAAAGATGAACCGTCGCCCCAGTCTGAGGTCAAAAGCACTCTGGAGCAGGTTTTCATCCAGGATGTCTCTGTACATTGCTGCAGTCATCTTTCCCTTTATCCTAACTAGTCTCCCAGTTCCTGCCGCTGAAAAACATCCCCACAGCATGATGCTACCACCACCATGCATCACTGTAGGCATGGTATTGGCCTGGTGATGAGCGGTGCCTGGTTTCCTCCAAACCTGACGCCTGGCATTCACACCAAAGAGTTCAATCTTTGTCTCATCAGACCAGAGAATTTTGTTTCTCATGGTCTGAGAATCCTTCAGGCGCCTTTTGGCAAACTCCAGGGGGGCTGCCATGTGCCTTTTACGAAGGAGTGGCTTCCATCTGGCCACACTACCATACAGGCCTGATTGGTGGATTGCTGCAGTGATGGTTGTCCTTCTGGAAGGTTCTCCTCTCTCCACAGAGGACCTCTGGAGCTCTGACAGAGTGACCATTGGGTTTTTGGTCACCTCCCTGACTAAGGCCCTTCTCCCCCGATCTCTCAGTTTAATTGGCCGGCCAGCTTTAGGAAGAGTCCTGGTGGTTTAGAACTTCTTCCATTTACAGATGATGGAGGCCACTATGCTCATTGGGATCTTCAAAGCAGCAGAAATTTTACTGTAACCTTCCCCAGATTTGTGCCTCTAGACAATCCTGTCTCGGAGGTCTACAATCAATTCCTTTGACTTCATGCTTGGTTTGTGCTCTGACATGAACTGTCAACTGTGGGACCTTATATAGACAGGTGTGTGCCTTTCCAAATCATGTCCAATCAACTGAATTTACCACAGGTGGATTCCAATTAAGCTGCAGAAACATCTCAAGGATGACCAGGGCAAACAGGATGCACCTGAGCTCAATTTTGAGCTTCATGGCAAAGGCTGTGAATACTTATGTGCATGCGCTTTCTCCGTTTTTTTATTTTTAAGAAATTTGCAAAAACCTCAAGTAAACTTTTTTCATGTTGTCATTATGGGGTGTTGTGTGTAGAATTCTGGGGATGAAAATTAATTTAATCCATTTTGGAATAAGGCTGTAACATAACAAAATGTGGAAAAAGTGAATACTTTCCGGATGCATTGTAATTGAATCCTACTTACGTACATATATACGTCAATAGCTTGCAGCTCGGTCGCCGTGTGAGGTGGCGTTGTGTCCCCCATCACCACCCCTCCCACGTAATTGAATGCCTTCACATATAAGGCCATCCATCGCTCCGGTCTCTTCATTCCCTTCTTTGATTCGCCACGGTATTCACGTCTCCCTGCTGATAACTGCAGCCTTTTTATTTAATGTTTGGCTTCTCCGCTGTTTTATTGTTCGTTTATTACGATGTGAAGTTATCGATGAAGCCGGTTTTATGCTTACAACGCCTGAAAGATGCCGAATGTCACTTCAACACAAGTCCTGCAAATACTAACGCAATTGAAACAAACCATGAAACTCAAACCGATTATGACAGCAGCAATCCAAGCTGTGAGAAAACAGTAAAAAGAAGGTGTGTCAGACATTGTGGAACATTTTCTGATGCAGCTAGACGAAAACAACTTTGTGACGCTGCCACCAAATACTCATAGAAAAATCCACAAATTAATAGGCACGCTGTCGCTAAATACTCGCAGGCAAATCCACAACTTAATAGAGACGCTGCCGCTAAATACTCGCAGGCAAATCCACAACTTAATACCCGGAATGCCTGTTAAACATCTTAGATTCACAACTAGCGATTTGGGTAGTGAACACTTTGATGAATGAAACCTGTTTTCTTTACAACGGTTGACAAGCACGAAATGTAACTTGAACACAACACGTCCTCCAAATTCGAACCTGATTGAAAGAATTAATGATAATCAAATCCTTGATGACAATAACACTCATAACACTGACAAAACAATTACATTGACAATCATGTTATGTTATTTTTAAAATGTTTCCTTTTCTTTATCATAATTTATTTAACGCACTACTTCTCCACTGCGAAGCGGGGGTATTTTGCTAGTGTAAAATATTTTACAAATATAGGCACAAGCCTCTGTTTGGTATACTAAATGAATTTGCTATACGCAATACACACCACCGAGTCTAAACACAAGTCCTTGAGGCAGGAAGTGCCTTTTATAGTCGGGGAATAAATCTTCAGCCAATTCATGACACACAGGTGCCTTCTGCACAGGTGCTCCTCTCAGTCCTTGTAAGGCATGTATTAAATAGGGCTAGTGGCCTTGTACGTGTGAACTTGAGCACAGGTGCTCCCCTCAGAAGAGCCGATACGCACTACAAAAGTAAGTTACTTTTTCTTGGGGATCCCCTTCTCACACTAATGCATGCACTAACTAAACACTACCCACCTTTCTCTTTGCTAACCCTCGCTTTTATGACAGGGTACACACAGCGTCCCCCAGCAGGCCTGACATGGAGGCGTGCCCTGCCTATTGCTGGCATTCTGCTACGTGAACCTGCTAAAGCCAAAGTTAAAATGATCGCTAAGGCACATCTCACACTTCAACTATTTAAACAGCTACATACTTTTTCTTTTTTTGCTCTGTGAAAGTCAACTTTTCCCTATTCTTATGACCTTTTTCCTTTAAGGTGTAAATGCCTGGTAGACAGATTACCACATGTCTGTGTAGATTTTCCTCTCGGTACTCTGTTCTCTCCCAAAATTCCCAAAGATATCCATGTTAAGTTAATTGGTGATCACAAATATGCCCACCATCAGTGGTAATGTAGACATTGGTGTTAGTGGCTTGGTTCCTTCCTATATATTGCCCCAGACACAGTGAGACGCAGACACTAAATGTCTCAAGACAGACCCGTTTATTCTTCCTCTTAGGTTCTACACACAACACAGTGGCTCAATCACCACCATATGCAGTTCTCTTTCTCTTCTTCTTCTTTTGTTTGTTCTGCCTCCTCCACTCCACTCCTCTAACCATTGTTCACCTCTTCCTGACTCAAGCACCTGAAAGGAGTGAGGCAGCCTCCTTTATACTGCACCCAGAAGTGTTCCAGGTGTCTCCCGATTGACATCTGGCAGCCCTTCCAGGTGTGGCGGAAGTGCTGCATATACAGTCATATGAAAACGTGTGGGAACCCCTCTCAGCCTGCATAATAATTTACTCTGCTTTCAACAAAAAAGATAAAAGTGTTATGTCTTTCATTTCCTAGGAACATCTGAGTACTGGGGTGTTTACCAAACAATGATTTTTAGTGAAGCAGTATTTAGTTGTATGAAACTAAATCAAATGTGAAAAACTTGCTGTGCAAAAATGTGGGTCCCCTTGTAATTTTGCTGATTTGAATGCATGTAACTGCTCAACACTGATTACTTGCAACACCAAATTGGTTGGATTAGCTTATTAAGCCTTGAACTTCATAGACAGGTGTGTCCAATCATGAAAAAGGGTATTTAAGGTGGTCAATTGCAAGTTGTGCTTCCTTTTGACTCTCTTCTGAAGAATGACAGCATCCTCAAAGCAATTCTCAAAAGATCTGAAAACAAAGATTTATCAGTATCATGGTTTAGGGGAAGGTTACAAAAAGCTACCTTAGAGGTTTAAACTGTCAGTTTCAACTGTAAGGAATGTACACAGTTAACAGTTACTGTTAAACCCAGGTCTGGCAGCCCAAGAAAAATACAGGAGCAGCATATGTGCAGGATTGTGAGAATGGTGACAGACAACCCACAGATCACCTCCACAGACCTGCAAGAACATCTTGCTGCAGATGATGTATCTGTACATCGTTCTACAATTCAGCACAATTTGCACAAAACATCTGTATGGCAGGGTGATGAGAAAGAATTCCTTTCTGCACTCACACCACAAACAGAGTCGCTTGTTGTATGCAAATGCTCATTTAGACAAGCCAGATTAATTTTGGAACAAAGTGCTTTGGACTAATGAGACAAAAATTGAGTTATCTAGTCATAACAAAAAGCGCTTTGCATGGTGGAAGAAGAACAACGCATTCCAAGAAAAACACCTGCTACCTACTGTCAAATTTGGTGGGAGGTTCCATCATGCTGTGGGGCTGTGTGGTTAGTTCAGGGACTGGGGCCCTTGTTAAAGTCGAGGGTCCGATGAATTCAAGCCAATATCAACAAATTCTTCAGAATAATGTTCAAGCATCAGTCACAAAGTTGAAGTTACGCAGGGGTTGGATATTCCAACAAGACAATGACCCAAAACACAGTTCGAAATCTACAAAGGCATTCATGCAGAGGGAGAAGTACTGGGAGAAGGGAGAAGAAGTTCTGGAATGGCCATCACAATCCCCTGACTTAAATATCATTGAAAATTTATGAGATGATTTGAAGCAGGCTGTCCATGCTCGGCAGCCATCAAATTTAACTGAACTGGAAAGATTTTGTATGGAAGAATGGTCAAAAACACTTCCATCCAGAATTCAGACACTCATCAAAGGCTACAGGAGGCGTCTAGAGGCTGTTATATTTGCAAAAGGAGGCTCAACTAAGTATTGATGTAATATCTCTGTTGGGGTGCCCAAATTTATGCACCTGTCTAATTTTGTTATAATGCATAATGCATATTTTCTGTTAATCCAATAAACTTAATGTCACTGCTGAAATACTACTGTTTCCATAAGGCACGTCATATATTAAAAGGAAGTTGCTACTTTGAAAGCTCAGCCAATGATAAACAAAAATCCAAAGAATTAAGAGGGTTTCCCAAACTTTTTCATATGGCTGTAAACTCAGCTTCTCCTCTGGCGGCACCTCTGGGCATGGCAGATGTGCTTCATGCCCAGAATCTGGAGCTTGCCCTCTCGTGTCCCAGGGGAGGTACTGCTGGTCATATATTCTTTCCCCCGGTCTTCTCTTTAAAAGAGTGAGATCCCCATCTGCCCATCACAATATACAGTATATAAGTTTCTGTACTTTCATATTTTTGTTGGAAACAGTGAAGGTGGGAGAAAAGTGATGTCATTTGTTTTATTAAATTGTTAATTAATAAATAGAGTTTAAAAAAGTGCAGAAACTTTTTGAAAATCCCTCGCATATATATAATTTATATATAAATATATATATATATATACATATATATATATCAATTTATTTATACTAGCGACTGGGATCCCGATCGAATCGGGCTACAAATTCTACATTTGTGAAATCCATATTTTCGACGTACCATGCAAATGGCGATACGTTCTAAATTACTTACGGTTCCAGAGCTGTCATAGGGTTTAAGTCAGTCGACGATGTTAGTCCTGGAAAGTACACCCCACCAAACCAACGTTCCAAAAACCTACCGGACTTTCTGTTATCTGCTCAAACCAACACCGACTAACTATACTCGGCGTCACTGAAGAATTCGAACATTCTTAGCCAGTGTTTTAACTGCAGAGGCAGAGTCCCATTGCATGGTTCTAACTTGTATTGAGTCAAGGTATTGACGCGAACATCATACATACGGGGTATTGACACGAACACCATACATATGGATAATATCAAATTATACATTAGGATATGCTAGCCATGTAAGCCCGTGCTGTAAAAAGCCTGGGGTACTAGGAACTATTAAAATCATCAGAAAATAAACTGAAATGTAAAGATGTTAGGTAGTTGAAAGGAAATACTCTGGGCATCTCTCTCCTAGGTTTCATTTTGCCCACTTGCCCATCTCGCTTGTGTATTAGCAGCAGGAGGAAAAGTAAAAGGGATACAGGTTTGCCGATGTTAGCAGCTAAGTGACGTTGTCTTTCTTCTAAAGTTTCATTTTGCTGACGTGCTGGCCTCGCTTGTGTTATTAGTGGCTAAGCAAGTTTTCTGTTTCATCTGAGGTGGAGCTCTTACCCAGACTCCACCTCTTACTTCCGGGCCTGACAGACACACACACTTCCACGCGTAGATGTTTATATATAAGATAGCTCTGTAAGCCCATGCTGTAAAAGACCCAGGGTCCTAGAAACTATTGAAATCATCAGGAAAAAATATTGAAATGTAGAGATATCAGGTAATTGAAAGGATCTACTCTGGGCATCTCTCTCCTAGGTTTCATTTTGCCGACGTGCCTGCCTCACTTGTGTGTTAGCTGCGGGAGGAAAAGTAAAAGGGATACCATTTTGCTGATGTGCTTGTCTCGCTTGTGTAAGAGTTTCTCTCTTTTCTCAGTGGTCTCAGAGTCGTTTTCTTCTTCTGACTCGTTAACTTGGGGCTGCCTTCCCGGATCTCTCACCATCATGCTGTAGTAGTCTCGCACTTTTGGGCCGGAAAAATGGACATGGTTTTCTGCTTCCTTGGTGCTGGAGCCCTTACCTGACTACACCTCTCACTTCCGGGCCAGACAGGCACACATACTTCCACACATAGATGTTTATATATATATATATATATATATATATATATATATATATATATTGTGGGATATGGCCAGCCGTTCATCCCGGCCAGTAAACCTGGGCTGCCAGGTGGAGCTCTTCTTGCAATATTGAGGTGCCCCGAGTTCCAGCAGGGCATCATGGACAGTGGAGTTTTTCATCACAGCCCTGCTGGATACCATAGGGACCTCCAGGGGATGCTGCAGGGAGGAGCAGGGACTGTTATTTTCCTTATAACCCGGAAGTATGTCTTATAGACAGCGACAGAGGAAATGATACTTCCAGGATGAAGATGAAGAGTTTTCACACAACCTAGAAGTGCTGGATAATCACATGGACTGAGGGATCAGAAGCACTTCCGGGTCATGGACTATAAAGGACTGTGGGAAATCCCAGATGGACGAGCTGAATTGGGAGGAAGGGAACAACGCATCTGGGTGTGGAGGATTGGTTATTATTATTATTGTTATTGATTAGTGATTTATGAGTATTGTGGAGTGGAGGGTGCTTTATGCACATTATTATAATAAATCCATTATTTGGACTTTTATCTGGTGTCTGGTGTTTGATCTGAGGGTTCAAGGGGATGACAGCACCCCCTGTTACAATATATATATATACACAGTGATAGATCTAGTGGCATCAACGAGCCCCAAACTCACAAAAACACGATCACACAAATAAAATAGTGTTTATTCACCATAATATAATCACAGGTTTTCTCTCTCCACAATACTCTCTCCTCTCACCACCTCATTGCCCTCCTCCAGCTGAATGTTGCTCTACATCCTACCAGCTCTGACATGCCTGGATAAGAAAGTGTGGCTCCTTTTATTGAGTTGCTAGGGCATATTCTGGGGAGCACATCTCCCTGCAGCGCCCCTTACGGCACCCACAGACCCCAGCAGAGTTGTACTGCCAGATGCCAGAATGGGTGCCGACACAAAGGGCTGCTGCCATCTAAAACCTGGGGAGATTAAACATCCCCCAGAGAAAATCCTTCCCTGTCCCTTTTTTTTTCTCCTGTCCAGGGAAGGTATTACGCCCATGTCAGGTTGGGGCTCTTGTCCATTTGTCTGGGACTTCCTACCCAAGCAAGGAACCATCAGTTCTGGTTGGAATGTCCATCCATTCTTTAGGGCTGCCTAGTCCAGATGCGACCTCCTCTTGGCTGGGATGTCTTTACATTTCCTCTGAGCCTCCCATCTGGGTAAAGGATCATCCTGGTTCCTGGCTGGGAACAATATAATGTATAAAGAAAGAGAGAGAAGCTGATGGCCAGCACCCTTACCCGGCCAGGATGCCTTCATAATAGAAGAACTGGGAGAGAGAGCAAGCACAGGGCATTGTCTCCCCTTGAATCACTTGGTGGCAGCCCCCTGGGTTGCTATAGCACCATGATTCCCACATGGCAAATTGGGACTTGCATTTTATGGGCTTGGCCATGGTGAGTTCCGGAGGTACCACCTGGGGGTGCATCAGGGACTGAGGGGTCCTACTTTGTCTGATTCCCATCTCACCCAGAAGTGCTTTGTAAATGGGCCACTGGAAGATGCATCCCTGGCTGTCACATATGTTGTAAAAGAAGCCTGCTTCTAAAGCTCCAGGATCCAGAGTTGGGAGAAAGGAGACAAAGCTTGCTGGGTTGGAGTGGAGGGAGAGAGAGAAGAGAAAAATAAAAAGATGAAAAAGGGCATTGCTGAGTGTTTATGTTTTGTACTATGGCTGTGGTGTGGGAAACACTTGGTAGTGAAGTATTTACCACAAAGAATAAAATAAAGCCTGTGTTGTGCTTACTGAACTTGTGCCTGTGTCTGTGCTATGTTATCCAGACAGATCAACAGAAAGATCCCCCAGTACTATGGCAATAAAATACTAAAGAGTCTATTTTTAATGTTATTTACAGTTGTCCGTTTATCATAAACTGTATGTCAGCATTTCATTTTTCCCCTTTCAACTTGCGGGCATAAGCTGAAGAAAATTTTGGAAACCAGTGCTAAAACATTAACAGGATATCTTGGAGGAGTACGTTAATACATCCACTGCAGAGTTAGTCATTCTTTTTTAAACAGGGAGATAAAACATTTTGAAAATTTCTGCAGTTAGATCATGGAATTATATACTATAAATATATATTAATTAGAACAGACTTTGAAGGTCTTCTTCCAGCATGAATGCTGTATATTTCAATTAATAAAAGTGTTAACCAAAGGATATAGAATTATTTGTTGAATTAGTAAACTAATTAAGCATTGTAAAAGGTAATAAAAAAAGCCTTAAGTTAAAAAAATATATTTAACTGCACATCTAAATATAAAATCTGAATGCAAATACTGTGGCCTTGCATGTCTTGTAAGAACTCTGCGATTTTTGATTAATGCATATTTATTTTAAAAATAATCCTCCTGATACTATTTGGAAATAACATTTCTCAGTTTTAGAGTGGCATTCAGCATATGCTTCTATAAACAGTTCCAAAGTCCATGTTCTGGATTTGAATTCACTCAAGCTCTTTTCGTCCAGAATCCTCAAGATATGCACATTAGATAACTGGCAACACTTAATTGCCAAGTGTGAGGGTATGTACTGTAGGTCTGTGTAGTAGTGTACCCTGCAATGAACTGGTGCTTCACCCAGGTCTAGTGCAGCCAAGATAAGCTTCTGCTTCTGCGAACCCAAAATTAGACTGAATGGGTTAAATGACAAATAGACTAGACTGTCTACCTGTAATTAATTCCATTTTGTTTTTATTTTAACTGCCAAAGCCCTGATGACAGATACAATTAATATGGCAGAGGATGGAAAATTGCTTCACCTATTGCTTAATCAGTGAAGTTACACACTCATGGCCAATTTAGCATTTGCAAAATACCTGGCAGCTAGTCTGGACTATCCATTAAAACCAGAGTCCCTGGGAAAAGTGACAAGTGTAAACGGAGAACAAATCTAGGCATTTGAGCCTAATTTTGGACTTGGCACCAAAGATGCACTGTTAGGCAGAAAAGCCATTTGTGTGCCATGCATTCATCCTGTGATATTTCTTCCATTACTTCTTTTCTGCATTAAATGAAGTTCCTGTTTAGGTTAGGGTCATGACCTATATTTAATGTTGTCAGTATAGACTTGTTAATTGGATTAAGTGGCTTCAGAAATGGATTGATGGATAATTTTTTTTATACATTTAGAAATAGAGAATATTAAGCATAGTGTTTTCTAAACAGCAAATCACAATTGGAGACCTATCAGATTGTAGGTTCACTGTGATGTAAGTATAGTTTTTATTTATAGTATCTATCTATAGCAGTGGTTCTCAAACTGGGGGGCGGGCCACCCTAGTGGGGCGCGAAGTAACAAAAAGGGAGGTGCGAAGACGTGGAAAAAAGAAAACAAGGATCATAAATATGAAAAATACATCTATTGAAACCAAAACAAATTAACTTAAACTACATTCTGATACTAGAAAAATAAATATAGAGTTAGATAAATGTCGATAAAAGTTAAGTAGGTATAATAAAATATGCATCTATGATATATCATTATTTAAAAAAAAAATAATAATTGGTATTAGTGGGCTCCTTTCAAAAAAAGTTAGGGGGGCGTGATTAAAACTGTTATGAAAACTCATGTCGCAAATATTTAAAGGTTGAGAAACGACAATCTATAGGCTGATTTCTGTCTGTCCAGCAATAACACTTTTTTGAGCTATTCAGTGTTAACATTTCCAATGTGACATCCATTGGAATGTATTTTTCAATGCACAGTTCTAAATGAAACATTTAATCACAAATTAGCACTGTTCTTGAGAACCCTATATGAAATGCTGCATAATTGAGGCAACAGAAAAGGGCAATATAACTTAATAAAAGAACATTTAACTGCAAAAAGTAGGAAATAAACGAGTGATGAAGGGAGTACTAATCTCATCTGAGTGTATTGAACATTCTAGTGATCTGAACTCATTAATGTAGCAAAATTACAGTTAACAGGCATGCTGGACTCCCAGGACCTGAAGTTGACCCCATGAAGATACAGCATCAGCTACTTTCCACTGTGTGATAGTCAAAGGGCATGAATGAGATTAGTGTTTTCTCTATCAGTCATTGTCAATGCCCTATCATTTTTTTAATTTTAAAATGTGTTTTATTTGGTTATAATATCAGTTGTATACACTGTGTATCAGAATAAAAAAGCAATGGATTTTATTAGCACACAAACACCTTGTAGTGGGCAGGCTGAGAAAGATTCTCTTGAATGAGTGTATTGTGACTGACATCATAGGAATTGTGGACTGCAGTTACCCTCAGTTAAATTCATTTTAAACATATGGGACATCTGTAACAAGATTTAAATGACTGGCAGTCCACGATTTATCATGGACTAAGTCAGCTTTATTTTACTAAAGTGAGACCGTAAGGTTTCTATGTTTTTTTAAATAACTAAGACAAATTAGAATAATGCTGGAGTTTTATTCACATAGTTTTGGAAAGCCTAGCCTTCTTTTATAAAAGATTAGAGTATCAGAACAATCTAGACGAGAACAAACCCTTCAGCCCAACAAAGCTGAGAAGCCCAATCCACTTAATTCTTCCAAAATAACATCAAATCCAGTTTTGAACGTTCTTAAAATTCTTCTGTCTACCATACTACTTGGTAACCTATTACATGTTTCTATAGTTCTCTATATGAAGAAATACTTCCTAATGTTTGTGTGAAATTTACCCTTAACACATTTCCATCTGTGTCCTTGTGTTCTTAATGAACTCAATTTAAACTGACAGTCTCCAACCACTGCACTAACTCCCTTCATAATTTTAAAAACTTCAGTCATGTCACCTCTTAATATGTTTTTACTTAAACTGTAAAGGTTCAGCTATTTTAATCTTTCCTCATAATTTATCCTTTGTAGCCCCAGAATCAACCTAGTTGCTCTTCTCTCGACTTTTTCTATTAATATATTCTATTGTTATGTCCTTTTTGTAGCCTGGTGCCCAAAACCACACAATACTCCAGATGAGGTCTCAGCAGTGCATCATAAAGCTCGAGTATAACCTCCTTGGACTTGTTGTACTCCACACACTGTGCTGTATAACCTACATTCTGTTAGCATTCTTAATGACTTCTGAACACAGTCTGGAAGCTAATAGTGTCCAAAATCCTTCTTATAAGGTATGCTTTCAATTTTCTTACCCCCTCATTGTGTATTCAAATGTAAAATATTTGGTTCCTACATGTAATCATTTTTATTTACTTTAAAATGAAATTTTATCAGCCACAAATCTACCTAAGCCTATATGCTGTCCAAGACTCTTTGTAATGATTGAACGGATTTTGGAATTGTCCGCCAAACCACCTAGTTTGGTATCATCTGCAAACTTAACCAGCTTGTTACTTATATTCCTATCCAAATCATTTATAAATATTGAAAATAGCAGCGGCCCTAGCACTGAGCCCTGTTGAACGCCACTCTTAACATTAGCCAATTCTGTAGAGGTTCCTCACACCATCACCCTCTGCTTCCTGTGTCTGAGCCAATTCTGCACCCATCTAAAAACATCATCCTGAACTCCCACTTCTTTTAGTTTGATGCCTGACCTCTCATGTGGCACCTTATCAAATGCTTTCTGAAAGTCACAATAAATAATATCATAAGCTCCACTTTGACCTCTCCTCGGCATTTCTTCTGGCTCTCCCGGTAGAATCCCGAGGTGTTCCCAGGCCAGCCAAAAGACATAGTCCCTCCAGTGTGTCCTATGTCTTCCCCAGGGCCTCCTCCCGGTTAGAGGTGCCTGGAACACCTCACCAGGGAGGCGTCCAGGAGGCATTCTGATCAGATGCCCGAGCCACCTCATCTGACTCCTCTCAATGCGGAGGAGCAGCGGCTCTATTCTGAGTCCCTCCCAGATGACTAAGCTTCTCACCCTATCTTTAAGGAAAAGCCCAGAAACCCTGCGGAGGAAACTCATTTTGGCCGCTTGTATTTGCAATCTTGTTCTTTCGGTCACTACCAATAGCTCATGACCATAGGTGAGGGTAGGAGCGTAGATTGACTGGTAAATTGAGAGCTTTGCCTTATGGCTCAGCTCCTTTTTCACCACAACAGACCGATGCAGAGCCTGCATCACTGCGGATGCCGCACCGATCCGCCTGGCAATCTCATGCTCCATTCTTTCCTCACACGTGAACAAGACCCCGAGATACTTGAACTCCACCACTAGTATCAAATACTTAAACTTGCTAAATCCAGTCCATGGTCTCAAGGGACCCAAAGCCTATCCTGGAAGCATCAGGCACAAGGCAGGAGCAAACTCTAAATAGGCTACAGTAAATTTCAAGACTGTCATAAATAAATTGTCTCAGTCCAGAAAAGGGTTTACATCTTAACCTGAATGACCCTCTATCCTTGCAATTGTTAATCATTTTTGGTTAAGTCGGTCTTTAAAAACAAATAGTTTTTAAAATAGTAAAAGCTTTCCTGAAAAAAATGTAGTCATGGTCTTGAACTAATCAGTTATAGGAATTATTCTTCATAAAATTGCTAGTATACTGTTTTATTTGTTATCTTAATCATATTTGTTTGATTATGTTATATTCTTTTGTGATGTTTTCTTTTCAAAAAAGGGGGAAAAATTGTCATCGTGTTTTTCTGCATTGTGAAAAACAAATTGATTCTGTGTGTTATACTACTTTTTATGCCATAGTAATGTTTTTCTGTGTTCATTATTCATACAGTTTTACTTGATCATCCTAAAAGAACAAGTGTTTATTCTCCTTGAACCATTAAGGATTGATTTCAATATTATCTTACTATCTGGTAACGCATCACTTTTTTTAGAAAATAACACTTTGAAGCAAGTTGCTAATGAATTGTGTCTTTCTGCATTTTATGTTTGTTGTTTATGTATCCTTATTTGTAAGTCAACTAAAAGATTATAAGACTGAATATATCTAGAAATCATAAAGTTTAATACAGAAGTGACAATATTTGAGAATTGTATTTGATTCATTCTTCAATTTCATAGAATAATTATTGTATTTTAATGATGGCCTAAAACCTTTATAATGTTTTTTGAAATGGGCAGAAGTGAAAAGATATTTAATACTACAAAACTGAATTAATAATTTGAGTATTTTTGAATGCCATCAGCCACCGATTCAGTGGATATGCCACCACAGGTGTCAGAAGCGAAATGTAGAAGCCAAAAGCAAGCTATTAAGTGGCGTGTCTACAGGAACAAAAGCATTATTAGTTAAATTTACAGAGAAGAGGCCAAACTCTGACCTCTAAGCTTTCAGAATTCGCTTTTTTTCCTGGAGCAAGTAAAACAATCGACACTAAAGGAAGGGTAACTGGTAAGTCTGTAAAATTTGCAGATAAATCCTTCTTCTGTCTTCCAAAAAATATCCAAAACAGAGGAACGCTGAAGTGCTGGTTGTGCCATCTGGAAGAGACTTTGCTGTGAGAAAACTACAATATGATCTTTAGTCTCAGTATTAACTCCAGAGCATATCAGCTTCAGGATGATGCCAAGAACTGACCAAAGTGTTTGGCTTAATCAACTGTAAATCCTGACAAAACAGTGTCTGATGCTTTGATGGTTTGGCAGTTTATGATTTAGACTGCTCTGTTTTTATCTTTAAATCTATAAAAGCAAAAGTATGTATTTGTCTCTGCAATATTTAGCATATCGCTTACTCTTTTACTGGTATGTAACATTTGATTTTGAGATAAAATATAGAAATGATAGAATGTATTTTTAACCTCATTTACAAGACATGGCAAAGGTAATGTCCTTGTGAAGGCTAGTTGAAGGCGTTAGCAAAATCCAAGTCATACACCACCTACATTTGCTATGGTCTGATTTTGAGCTACTGTCTCTGGTTATTGAGAAGAGAGATACAAATCTGAGTTCTGCATGTTTAAGAATTTTCTATTCAGCTTAAGTTGCAACACTGCCTCTGATAAGTAAAGATTTCATTGTTTTAGTGATAATTTTCTGTAACAAGGCTAAGATACATCAACTGGTAATCTTTTAAAAGCTTCAAATAACAGATCATAACAGCATTTAAAAGTTAATATGCAAAAGAAGCAGTGATTTCCAGCAGGACAGAATAAGAATATTTAGGGGCATCCTCAAACTATCCTGTTTCAAGCAGGTGCACCTGGAGAGCATCTTCGGGGTCTGAAAAGGAAAGCAATTCCATCTCAGGGTGCGAGGAAGCACTGATTCTATCAGTATCTTCTCTATTCCCTATAACACTGGTCATCCACTCAAAGATGATGCCTAGCACCCTCCAGAGCAGCTTCAGAAGGTTCCGCCCCTTCAAGAACCTAAAACAAAGCTGCTTCCAGAAGGTCAGGCTGACCTTGACATGTGCTTACTCTTGTATACGGCTTACTGAAGCCACCTTCTTTTGTTACTTTTGTTTTGTTTTGTTTTGTTTTGGGGTTTTTTTGGGATCAAACATAGAAATATATAGGAAATGAAAGTATGATATACAGAATGCTGATCTCATTCAAGTCTGTTAAACTTTCTGGTGATCAGCCCTCGTTAACACAGCAAAATGAGAGCAGGAATAAATTGTGTCAATAAATACAATATTTAATTAACAGCTCTAAGCAGTGCACACTGACCTCCCAAAACTCGAGTTTTAGACCCTCTCAGTCAGACCATAGGCTGTTTGGGTTCACACAGTAAGTTAGAAGTAGGGATTAAAAAACAAATGAGCATTTTTAAGTTTAAGACCTCAGCCAATATGTGACACTGTTAGCCAGCCTGTAAGTATAACAATGCTTATTTTTCTTTTAGTGTTTTATCTGATGTTACCTGAAGCACCTAATACAAAAGGTACCGACTAACCTCTTAAGTTCTTTTCTTAATGGGTAACAGAAAGAAATACCAAAAACAGCTAGGCAACTATTTTCTGTAGGCTCTAATTTGTATTACTGTTTGTGCTGAATCACATTTATTCCATCCTAGGGACCCCTATGTTGAGCTTTTTGCTGACTGTATATGTCTTTACCTCCAAACTTTAGCTTTAACCAAATTTTAATACCAATCAAGGGACTCACAAGATTGTTCTTTTGTACCCTTAAAGGACCACAGCTAGATAAGGAATGGAAAATCTAATTAATCACTTAATGTAAAAGCCATCAAATAAAAACACTGAGTTAAGCTTCCACTTATAGTTATTTGCATCAAAACCAATATAAGTAAAACAATGAATTATATAACCTGGGCGGGTTCATGCAGTCTTCATTCAATCTGAAATGACAATTCCTGGATGGCTTCTTTACTTTTGATGCAAATTATATATCCTTAATCAATAAATGCAAAGTAAATGATTTTGTGATAGAGACTGAGCTCCTTGGAAATTGCCTGTCATCAAAACAACTACACATAGCAAGCTCCATGAAAATGTCCATATTTTTTCCGAAATAGCAACTGAGCTGATCTCTTTTCAAAAATGTCAGAAAAACAGAAACTGAACTGAAAGAAAACTGTTTTTTAAAAAAAGCACAGTACAGCATGTTAACTAACTTTATTCAGCGACAACCTACAAAAGTATGTTGATGATGAGAAAAACAATTGAAATATATATATATTGTGATGCGCTCGCCTGACAGCAGCAGGTTCACTGCCTGAACGATGAGTTTGCAGCCCCACCGTGCAACGCGTCACTGCATCAATGTTTGTAACCCCTGCACAACGTGCCCGTTGGCAATAGCTGATCCCCTGCTGATCTGCGAGGTTCTTTAATTTGGCCAATGACCTGGCCCACTTTCTCTTTGTCCCCTTTCTTCCAGGATGATCCAATGCCGGGTGCGGATCCACAGCTGCGGAACCAACCTGACAAGGAGGATTATCCAGAACGGAAGTCACTATTTGTTTGCTGTGCCTGTGTGTCATGGAGTGGTAGTTCCCCCTTCAACAAATATCCTTGCTTTTTCCATTATAAATGTGATTTTATTAAAACCAAATAAAAAAAAGTATTCAAAAAGTGTGGTTCAAGAAATTCTTTTTTAAATGAATACTCCAACAAAATCCATACAAAATGTAGAGGTTAAAATTCCATAAAAACATTTCCAAAAAAAAAAACAGATTAAAATCCAAAGCAGGAAACTGTTCTTTTAAAAACACACAAGCGCAGGTGTATCCTTCTAAAAACACAACGACTCTGCTGCTAACCCCAATGAGATCCTGCAGTCAGAGGAGACGTCTTGCCGACAGGCACAAACAACCCCTTGACTGGCTCAAGCCTGGGACTGCTGTCAGTGACTACTGGTAGGGCTTTGAATGTCCTCTGACTCTCGCTGACGTTTCTCTGCATTACACCAGAGCCCTCCTGAGCATCGGATCACTCCATCTCCCTAAAACTGCTCAGCTGAAGAGACCCTCGTCGGCCCCTTCAAGCGTCAACAGTACACTTATTTTTAGGGCTCTCTACTTTGCTGCCTGCCTCCTCTCCTATGCACCCTGGCATCTCTCATTACTGTCACACTCATTCAGGCTTTCTCTCTTTCTTTTTTAACCTCTATCTCTTTTATTCTGTTCTGAATTCCTTCTTCGCAATGCAGGCTCCTTTTTATCTTGCCTGTCTGACTGGGGGCAGGTGTGGTGCTTTGTCCACTTTGAGAAGTGAACGAGACACCTTGCTGTTGAAATTCAAATAGTCAGCATGTTTGACAAATTCTTCATCTTGTTGAGATTACTGTAAGGTGCAAACAGATTATTTTCTGCCTGGCATTTGTTGTTCTGGGAAGAGTGGTGGATCTGCTTAGAATGTCACTAAGATGTATGTCTGTTCAAGACCTGTCAGTTGTTTTCAGGTTATAATTGTGGAGCGTGAGCAGCATACTCAGCAGCCGCTTAGATGCACTAAGAAGAAGCTTCCCAAATATTGATACAAGTTATTTCTGCAATAATTCTGTCCCTTCCAAACTGGTAGTAGTGGAACTGCAGGCACTCCTTTTCAATCTGAGTTCTGCTAAATTGGGGTAGGGGTACACAAGGCAAATGCAACTGGTTATCCCTCCTACAGGATGCAACAGCCTAGCCCATTCTTGGTTTGTGTCATTCTGTACTGTGACAGGCTTTCCTGGATGATAATATCTAAGGACAAATGCTGCTCAGATCAAGTGCTTAATTTCATCAACTGCTGCATCATGCTTGTCCATCCAGTGCCACTCTGCATCTTTTTCCAGTAATCTTCTTATTATATCTGAAAGATGTTGCAAAAGCATAGAAAAGTATGTCACAAAGCGGTATTGTACTGTCTTGGCATCTGTTGGCACATCTTGAATTGTTCTTGTCTTAGCAGGTTCTATATGAAGGCCATTTTCTGATATAGTATATGTCTTTACCCAAAAACCAGAAAATAACTAGTCTGCCACTCCCCATTAATGGCAAAAGATAGTTTTTATGCTTTTAGTCAGCTTCTGCATCCATGTCTCCACAGCCTAAAACTATGGGGTTATCTGCAATGGATTACACACCATCAAATGCAGAAAGGAGTTCATGATGCTTCCTCTGGTAAATTTCAGGTATAACTGGAACACACACAGGTAGCTATGGCAAGCTCCTTCTACCCAAGGTGTCTAGAATGTTCTCATGAGTCTACTTTCTACATCTAAACTGCATTAAAGGAATGTACCTTGGGCATCTACAAGGGCAAACAATACAAGCCTTGGGCAGTTTATATAAAATGTCTTCAAATGTCGACATGATGTAATGAGATCTGCATAATTCCTGTCGAAGAAGTTTAGGATCTATGCAGATTCTGGGCTTTCTGTGGCTCTTAACAATTACCATATACTGTAACTGATCCATTCTTTTGGTTCAGTAACTGGAACTAAGTGTTTATATTTTTGTGTTTTTAGTGATTTGACCACTGATTTTAGTGCCACGGGTATATTAGTGGGGGCACGGTGCAAGAAGGAAACACTATCATTTAGCTGAAAGTGAACTTCACCTAGCAGGGATTCAGTAGGTTCATAGAAAACATTTGGATCCAGCTTAGTTAGCGTGCACTCTTGTAAGGGACTCTCCACTCCTCAGTAAAGTGAATTAGGCCCAACAGCTCACTTACTGAACCTGACAAGAGTGGCCTCAGGTTGGTGTCCTCAATTTCAAATGTAAGTTGGTGCATCACACCTTGTGTTATACACTGTTCTACACGGCGCCAAGGAATTAATTAAATGACCTGAGCATAGCTGAAATTTTATTTTGCTTGGTAAAAGACTCACATCCAGTGCCAGTGTTAATTTGTAATTAGCAGCTGTCAGTGTCACAAGTTGCTCCAGAGTCAAGTTCACATTTTTGTTTATTGTTATGTAGCTAAAGATTGACAAAACATTTCTTTTCTGATGACTTTATAACTCCTATGCTTTCAGTTGAATATGTTTTTGTTCTGTGTGCCTCTTCATCATCACATGATGTAGGAATTTTCAGTGTTTAACTGAGAGTGCCTGATCTTCCTGATCTCTTTAAGCATACTTTTGCAAAGTACCACAAAGAGATCAGGCTTTTCTGTTTGTTGGTAAGTGCTCTCTTCCCCGCTGAAGACTACTGCCACAATACCTGCCTTTTTATCCCATCTGGGGGATCCATTATGTCCTCAATATTTCAGTGTAAATGGTTTCTATAGCTTTCATTCCAATATGTGTCAGCTCCACAGCTCAAGATATTTCAATAGTGAACATTTAGTGGCAGCATTCATTTTCATCCACAAAAACAAGCACAATCACATCTCTGATCATTTAATCCTTTGCGCATCTATATTCACATGCTGCTGTCTTTTCTCCTAGTTTAGTAATGAATGTATCAGTTGTTTGTCCAATCTCTTCTCTACAGCTTACAAACAAAAGTTATTCAAAGATTATATTTCTTATAGTGATGTGCAGTATGACCAAAATTCTATATCACGGTATTTTTCAAAATTATACCGGTTTCACGTTTTCGACAGTATTTTTTTCCCATGCATGAGTGGATGTTAACCACATTTTCCACTGCAATTACTGCAGAAGACTGGCTAAGAATAATATATTCCACTGTCATGAGAATTGTACATTGTGCAAAAAAACATTTTAATGTGAACACAAGTATTAATACAGTTTTGTATGGCCCCATAAAGTGATAGTTTTCAAGGGGGTGGCACTAATGAAGAGAAGGAATCACACTGCATGACAATTGCAGTCAAAATATACATTTTTATTGAACACATTTTGCAAACAACTTCAGATAAAATTTTGACAACATATTTTCAACCATTCAAAGAGGCATTTAGACTTAGTAAAATATTCAGAGGTGCTTGTCAAAAGTTGTATTGCACTGAACAAGTCTTACAAAAGGAATAAATAGTGAATTTTTTTGTAAACCAACTACACTTTCTGTTAATGTTAACAATCTCTGTCCACTGACACATTAAAAGTGACTTTTTAAACAACTTTACAACCATTAAACTGCATAATATTTAAACTAATAAATAATAATAATAAAAACAATAAAATAAATAATAGTGCAACTTCCAGTAATAATACTATTACTTCAAGACTTCAAGCATAGTTGCATTATTCAGTATTCACCAAATAAAAATAAAATAAAACAAGTGCAACTTGGTGAGACATCTTTACCAACTGTACCATCCTTAAGGCAAACTGCATTAATATGGACCTTGCTTCAAGCTAAGCTATATACATAAATAATGAAACTGCAACCTGCTATTTGTGGTATAGCCCTACAGAAGCGTATTAGGGCCACAGTGAAGAAAAAAAAACTATTTGTCGAGAATAAAGTCGACATTTCCACTTTATTCTCATAGTTTATTTTGTCATTAAACTAGAATGTCATAAACTAAACTTCATCCTAAAATCAATGTTTAATTTACTAGATTTTCTCAAACCCCGTCATAAGTTAATGTAGCATATTAAATGCTTGGTGTTGTGTTCCCCAACCGAGTTGTTAATCGCTACATGTTTCCTAAACTGTCTTCCTCCGCACTAATAGGAGATACAGGCAGGGATCGCCGCACAGAATCCATTCACTTCATGATATTCCTGCTCTCTGAAAATTTAGAATGCTAAGATAAATACTTGATGTCATTTTCATGATGAAATGCATTAATGCAGGTATTAAACATGCACGTGAGGTGGTAGTGCTGCTCTTTTGCAGTAAGGGGTCCCCAGGTGTATGTTCAGTGTAGAGAACTTTATGGCAGGTGTGACGAGGGTTAAAAAAAAACTGGTTTAACTTAAATATTGTGTAAACGTTGGGTTCATAATCTGGTGGTCGAAGACACGAACACGTAAATCAATGGTTGTTCTGAGCGGGCTTTCTATATTGCATGCATGCAGTCTCTATCTGACATACCAAACCCCCAGTTCCTATCCTTTTTCTTTCTCCACATAACCAATCACCACATGATAAATGTCTTTGTGAAATTAAAACTAGTTATAAACTTAGACTATGGAGTGTTCAGAACTTTAAAGAAATCTTTGTTATACATGTTTAAATATGCCATCCATTCAGGGTTGCGCCCATCCCAGCAAGCATTGTGTGTGAGGCAGGAGCAAATCCTGAGGCGCCAGCTCATCACATGATGAATACAAGCAACACATACACACTAGCAGGGTCAATATAGCATAACAAAACCCCACCAGAAAAACATGCAAACTCCAGGCAGGGAACACCCGGGACCCCCTTGCTGCGAGGCAGCAGTGCAACCTCCACGCCACTGTGTTCCCACATGATAAATACATGCTTCAATGCATTTCATCATGAAAATTATATCAAGTATTTATCTTAGCATTCTAAATGTTTATGGAGCAGGAATATCATGAAATTAATGTGTTCTGTGTGGTGATCACTGCCTGTAGTGATTAACATGGCTCGGGGAACACTTAACACAAAGCATTTAATGTGCTATATAACTTATGATGGAATTTGAGAAAATCTAGTAAATTAAATATTCATTTTAAGATGAAATTTAGTTGACGATGTTCTATTTTAATGACAAATTACGATAATAAAGTCAGCATGTCGACTTCATTCTTGTCGTAAGTGTCAAGATTAAAGTGGAAATTTCGAGAATAAAGTCAACATGTCGTCACACTATTACACAGTACCCAGGTACATTATACAGTATTGAAAAAAAAAAAACAAGTGCAACTTGGCTTGCAGTATTATCCAGTAATATAGAAACAATATTCACACATTTGAACATAATGGTCCACATCCGACCTTTTAAAACCAAAGTATCTCCAGACAACAGACACGGCTCCTTTTTTCAGCAAAAGTTCTACTGTGTCATCATGTTCAACTTTAACGTCTGCTACAGCATCAGTTTCGGAATGTGCTCTGTCCATTTTTATCTCTCAATACCTCCACTAACGCATGTACTCTGTTGCGTGTTTAGCAGTGCAGCAGTGAAAAGGTCCCCTCTTAAACAGTTTCCTGCTGCGCCACATTCCAAATGTTGTTTAGGCTATTTAAACCGGTGTTGCGGCATAAGAAAAGTCCATATCATAACAAAAATAAAAAACGGTTTTTGGTATGAACCGGTATACCGCCAAGCACTTTCTTACTAGTTTGAAAAATTTCTCTAATGCGGATAATATTATTATTGATTTGTGGACAAACTGAGATTGTGTTGGCATTCTACGGTCATCGTGCAACCCTGATGTGAATATATAGTCCTCAAAATCAGCTCTGTTTGTACTTTTGTGTACAAACTGCGTAGTTTCATGCCATCTGAGGAGGAATGTTGGCAGCCATTTTGAAGAACTTAGGTGGCTTGCTTCTTTCTCTCTTGTACTTCTTGAACCCTGGACCTTCACAAAGCACTCACATTGAACCTTTTGAAAAGTTACCTCCCAACTTCAGGTTAATGCTGGTTTTCCTATAAGGTCGACTACTACTGACAAAATGTTTCTAAAGTTGAGAAATAAATCATAGAGTGTTAACTAACTAACACAAGCACGTTGAATATAAAAAAAAAAAAAGTGAAGTCTAGGAGACTCTGGAGGTGGCAGTTTTTTCCACCCCCCCTCCCCCCCCCATAACAAAAATCATTATCACAAGCTCAAGGTTATTTTCCATGACAATCGAAAGCTGTTTGATACTGAAAACAGAACTGCCAAACACATCTTTCTAAAGTCCAATTTTGGACTCAGAAATTTCTGCAATATATAAAATTATTTTACAGTCCCTCCCTTTCAAAGATCCAAGAGGACAGTGGGAAAAGGATCTCTCACTCAACATATCAGAAAAGGAATGGAAGGTAGAAATGCAGAGAAATCACTCGCACTCCATATGCGCAAAGCATACAATGTCTCACTTTAAACTGTCCAAAATGCCTACAGGGCAAGATCCAACCTGCGAACGCTGCAATCAAGTTCCAGCCTCACTGGGTCACATGTTTTGGGCCTGCACCAAATTAACATCATTCTGGACAACATTTTTTAAGTGCCTTTCAGACAGCCTTGGTGTCAGCTGTGTTTGGTGTACTTCCAGATGAGCTTAAAGTGGAGAAGGACAAACAAACTGTGATTGCCTTTACTACACTATTAGCAAGCAGACTTATCTTGCTAAACTGGAAGAATCCTAACTCTCCTCTTTTAATTCAGTGGGTAACTGATGTTTTATACTATTTGAAATTGGAAAAAATCAAATTCTAAATTAGAGGATCTGTGCAGAACTTTTTCAAAACCTGGCAGGATCTAATCAGTAATATTTTAGAATAAGCTCTTAAAGCACTGAGAAGGTGGATTCTATTCCCATTTCTTTTTCTTCTCCATTTATCTTTACACGCTTATTAAACTCATCAATTTATTTATTTTTACTAGCTTTAAGTTTTACTCCGTTGGCCATGCTCCCTTTCTCAGGGGTGGGGGTTGATTTGTTTTCAATCCTATTTTTTGTAAAAATCAATCTATTTGTATGGAATGATTACAATAAAATCAATAAAATTAAAATAAATAAATAAATAAAGTCCAATTTCATTTTCTGACTTTTCCAGAATGCACAGAATTTCTGTTCAGTTTTTATCCAGTCTTTCCAATGTAAAGCCTGTTACCAAGATCTCCATCCATCCATTTTCCAACTCGCTGAATCTGGGGGTCTGCTGGAGCCAATCCCAGGGCACAAGACAGGAACCAATCCTGGGCAGGGTGCCAACCCACCGCAGGACACACACAAACACACTCTAGGGCCAATTTAGAATCGCCAATCCACCTAACCGGCATGTCTTTGGTCTGTGGGAGGAAACCGAAGCGCCCGGAGGAAACCCACGCAGACACGGGGAGAACATGCAAACTCCACGCAGGGAGGACTCGGAAAGCGAACCGCCCTACCAAGATCTGTCTGTTGAAAATTTGAACATATCTCCTATACACCGTATAAGTTACACCATATTACAGAGAAACTTAACCTAACCTAACCAGAGATATATAGTCAAACTTGAAACCATTTTTAATGTATTTGTTTTTTGGAGTGCATGCAATACAATGCTGTAACCTTAACAGATATAACATACAGTATGTGTATTATATAACACCTAACAGCCTCCATTCAAATCAGCAATGTAAAACTGTTCTTATTACTATTATTTAAGCAGTAGTAGTAGAAGTGGTATTACTAGTAATGTTATGCTTTTAAGTCATTTTCTTCACCACTAATTCATGTATTCATATTGCAGATTTACTGCTTCCAGTATAGGACTCTGGGAGGCTAGAGCTTATCTTGCTAGCACTGGATGCAAGGCATGAACCAATCATGCAAAGTGCATTTTGTCTTTCTCATTAGCCTTCTAAATAAATATAATAAAACATAATCAGCACAGGATTAATTCCACAATTGGGCTCCAGTGATAAAGCCTTGCACTATGTGATCATAAAGTTTCAGTTTGGCATGTCTCTGAAATATTAGTTAGCAGCTTTACGGTCTGATAAAAGATGACAAGGTTATAGTGAAGGTATGGTGAGGAGTTTCTGATAAACCAAATTATTTAAAAACTTGTCTGTAGGCAATTGTTTCTTTGTTCTTTTATGAGGTTGTGGAAATCAGTTTTTTGCATACATAAGCTCCAATCAAAGTCAGTTTCTTAAAAAAATAAAAAAAGCATGTGCAAACACAAACCATTCATCTTTATTTCTACTAAAATGAATAATGAAGGACTGTTGCAAACACTGATAGCAGGGTAAATGACAAGAGCATTATACATGTATCATGTTTAAAGACGTGCTTGAAAGCTTCACTCAAGTCTTAAAAAGGCAAAGCAAGAATTGTTGATGGATTTATAATTAGAGAGGAAAAAAAAACTTTTCAAAAACTAAGCATAAAACAATGAAATTACATTTTCTAAATAAATCTGTGCGTTAAACTGAGCCATTTAATCACAGAGATTTTCTACAATAATTATAAGTCATGGTGTACACATTACCAAGAAAGGAGTAAGAAGAGTACAAAGAGATTTGCATTAGAACAATACAGAGGCAATTTTTTAATATTTTCTCAAACACTTGCCTTTTTGTAGATTTGCTCATCTGCTCTGAGAAAATGCTGATTTCGTCTGACGTTCACATTTTTTATGTCAGATACTTAAAGAATTTTTTCTTGAATGAAAGTATTAGGGAAATCGAGTGTACTTATACTTGAAGGAAGCGGACAGCATGAGAATGAAATAAGGCTACCTGACAAATGTGCACATGAAGCAAGAGCAGACATGGAGCCGAAGTTTAAAGAGAACGACTGTCCCTGAATCTAGCGGTGTAGGTGCTAATGGTCCGGCAGTATTTACTACAACTAAGGAGGGTGAAAAATGACTGTGCAGGATAGCAGAGGTCTTAAATAATACTTTTTATGTTTGAAGGCAGGTTGTGTTATATACAGTATGCCCTGAACAGAAGACAACTGTGCCCCAGTGATATTCTGTGCAGTAGAGCACTGCTGTCCTGAGCTAAGCCTGAGATGAGCAAGTGTCATACCAGGATGTAGTGTAGTCTGTGAGCTCAAGCTGTATTGTGAACCTGTAAAAGATTGTCAGCATGGGCACATCTAGACTTTCCTCAAACATCTAAGGAAGGAAAGGTGCTGGTGAACCTTCTTAACTATACAGTAGCTAAGGTACAGTATGTCATGTTGATTTAAGGCCATCGGTGATGGGCATTCCCAGTAATTTATAGCTGCTTATTCCCATCAACAACATCACCTCCCATGCACATTGGGGTGTGGTTGGCCCCCACTGTTCTCCTGAAGTCTAAGACCATTTTCTTGATTTTGCTGACATTAGAGGAAAGGCACCATTGCATTAGAAGACACATGTCTTCTCTGTAAGCCATCTCATTATTATTGCTGGTTAGGTCCATGATTGTATTGTCATCATCAAATGCAATGATAGAATTGGAGCTACCATATATTCTCGCAGATAAGTTCTCCATCGGATAAGTTGGGACTTGATTTTACCATACAATTTCTGGTATTTTATAATGTCGGTTGTGTAAGTCGAATGCGAAAAACTCATGCTGTTGGTCCAAGAGATTATGATATGCTAATGCCCACCTGAGAGAGTAACCACAGAGCACATTGACTTTTTTCTATGTATTGTGTCTACGTGACCACACAGTAATACCCAAACTATTCCAAAGCTAAGTTTGCACTGATTTGTGTTTTTTGTATCGCACAACAACCTCATACACCTTTATCACAAGAACATCCTTTATCTACGACGGAGCGTTCGATCAGAAGAAAATATGAAGCTGGTTTTAAATTAAACATAGTTGAATTAGCGAAAGAAATTGGTAACTGCACAGTTGCAACAAAATTCGACGCGTCTGAGAAACTGATGCAATATTAGAGGAGGCAAGAAGACGTAAAAAAAAAAAATTTAAGTGTTGCATTTTTGAACGGGCGTATAAGTCAGGGTCTGATTTCTGAGCCTGGGGTACGGCACAGGACTCAGCACATCACCCTTTGGGTTAGGGTCTATCATTTAATGCCACAGTCTGAAACTGCATTTTGGACTTCTTAGGTCTCAGGTCTAGGAGCATTGTGATCAGTTTTGATGGTACAGCAGTGTTTACTGCTGAGCTACAATCTTCAAACATCGCTTGGCATACTAGTTTTCAATGTTCATGCATGCAGGATAGTCTGAAGTTCAAGAGACATGACATCCATTATAGACTGATCACAATTACTGGCAAACTAGGCATGTTCTGAACAGCCTGGAATTTAACATTTAATGTTTTCTATAATAGGTCTCTCAAAGAATTTCAGCACAATGATTGGGGAAACCAAGAACAGAGACCGAGACCAAATATAGATTCTACGCATTGCAATAACATTTTTTTTTTTTTTACCGTGTCCTGTTCGGCTGTGAAGCAATCAGAATTAATGTCTAAATGCTGGCGACTAGCCTTACAGTTTTTCTCTCAGGTGGAGCGTTACAGCTTCTGCTGACGTCACGCCTGATACCAAAACTTTATTAAAAATATTTTCAGATGTTTTTAAGATTCGAACCGGACACGGAGACAAAAGTGAAAGAAAAAGAAGAGAGAGAAGGAAGAGATGTAGGTAAAGGGGGAAGGGGGGGTTTCGTATAGAATAAACAATAAATGAACCAGAGTCCACTTCTAGACCTGCAGAAAGAGAGGGGGAAAAAAAACAAACCACAAGACAAAAACATTGCTGCATCAGCTACATGAAGATATATAAAAGTAAAAATGTTTGCTGACAATCATACAGTAATTATTACTAGGGCATTTAGGGCCACCACAACCTTAGATCATGTGCTGAAGATGTCCAAGTCATACTTATGAAATCACCATGTGAGCACCTGTGTGCGTACGCACGCTTGTATGTGTAAGGTTTCTCTATAGGAGCATCCAATAGTGAGTGTGAAGGGCCACAGACCTGCCCCCAAAACGTGCGGAAGATGGAGGGAGTTCCAAGCCCAGAGATCCAGAGGTCACCCCAGAGCGGAGACCCCAGGGAGGCCGTCACCAGAGAAGCCCCAACCCCCACCGAGAGGCGAGAGGATCACCCGGGGTCACAACCAGCAGCCGGCAGAGTCCCGGAGATATCAACGGCAAGCCCTCAGGCCCCCCAGCCGCTCTCCCCCGAGTCGGCCGGGCCCGGAACCCAGCAGCCCGGGACCCAAGGGCGACCCACCCGCCGAGGACCCAACAGAGCCCAGGGAACCAGATCCCACCAGGCAGCCACCGGGAGCGACCAGACAGATGCTTAAGGCAGGGGGAGGGTAGGCAAAGATGTTGTAGTATTGCCAGATGTCCCAGGAGTCCAAAACCCCACCTGACATATACAGTCACACACAAACACAGTCATACACTCCCTCCCTCATGCTCTCACATACACATACAACCCAAGACTTACAAGGATGTACACCAGACACCCATTCACACTCCCCACACACACCCTACCTAACTCTGGTCCCGGTGCTGCCGTACCTGAGGTACAGCCATTCCTGGACGCCAGAGTTAGCCCCTTCGCAGGGGTAATAGTGAGCAGGCACCCCGTCCAACACAAGCAAAGCAACCCACCCCTCCAGACCACAGGCAGACGGCCAGCTCCCACTCCTAGCCTCCAGCCCCAGGCAGCTAACTGAGAACAGAGGTGTAATAAGACCTCTAGTCTCCCTCCGCCTGCTCTAATGTAGTGTTGGTGTGTGTTGATAAGGTGCATTTTGTGGTTGGGGGCAGGCAGTGCCGCACCATGTGGCCTACACCAGCTGATGCCAACACACAGCCCCACCTCCCCCCCAAAACTCTCCGTGACTAGGTGCAGTTTAAAATTGGAAGTGGACACCGGCACTCGGAGTGAGGCTGAAATTTCCCCCCACCGGATGCCGTTGAGTGTGCCCACTCCCAAGGCCCTAAGTGTGCATTTGTGTGGAATGTTTTTTTGGAAGTGTTTAATGTGCAAATAAAATTGGGGTGTAGGCTGCCACAGGACTGCGGAAATGGGATCCATACCGCACCCCTGACTTACCCACACCCCAAGGCCCTATGTGCATGTTTGTGTGATGATGTGAAGGAGCAGGAGGAGGGAAATGTCTGAGGATGGGGAGGAACGGCTGAGGGGCCTGAGCCCTCCAGGAGCCAGCTCCCCTACTGGCCCCAATAGGCACCTCCGTTCCCAAAATCCACCCGGGCACGGAGGCCCCAGCCTATCTAGCCATGGCCCAAGCAGCAGCATCACAGAGCCCCACGAGTCTGAGGCCACCAACCCACACCACCCCAGCAGAATATTTACTCCCATCCCCACATTTACTCAACATTCAGATTAAGTAAGACATAAGACACCCAGGTAAAGTTGGATCCTCCCCCTCCCGGACATCCCCTCCCCATGGTGGAACTGCCGCGTTCCGCCCTCTTCCCGGCAGCGTACATGCCAGGACCCAATCCCCAAGTCCCCACCCATATCCCCATCCGGTGACGGCCGCCCCCATACCCTAAGCCACCAGGCCCACACCCAGACCAACCCAGGGGCATTGCAGCCACTAGGCAGCGACCGCAGCCACCGTCAAGACCCCCTAAGGCCCCACACACAACCACCAGAAGCCCACCCCCCGAGGTAAACCCAAGCACTACCAGAGTCGGGCAGCAGCCCCCCAGCCCAAGACCCCCCTAGTGAACCCACCCCAGGGATCCTCCAGATACTCCAAGCTCAGACTCTCCACCACATCAACCACAGCATCCCGCAGGACCATATCAATGACCCTCCATCATCGCTATGTGATGGAACCGATCAAAGGAGCCCAGAGAGATTGATTTGAAGTGGAGGCAGAGGCTGTCTCAAGTGTAATATGATCCAATAAAAGATTTCTATACTGGTTAATGCAAAGATTATCTTTGTTTTTCCAGTTTATGAGGATAGTTTTCTTAGCGATGCATATGGCAGTGAGAACCACGTGAACCAAATTTGTTTCAATCGGGACATCCTCTAGGTTCCCCAGCAAGCAAAATGAGGGGGAAGTTGGGATATCACATTTCAGACACTTTGACAGGTCTTCACATACTCTATATCAGAATCCCTGAACAGGTGGACATGACCACAGTGCGTGGATATAACTGTCAGGAATGTTGTCTGTGCAGTGTGTGCAGGTGTCAGATGGCACAAATCCCATCCTGAACATCCGATGACCTGTATAGTGTACTCTGTGTAGAATTTTGTATTGAATTAGTTGTAAATTGGGGTTTCTGATCGTTTTAAAAGTTTTTAAACAAGTTTGGGACCAGAAAGTCTGATCAAAGCTAACTAATAGATCCGCCTCCCATTTGCCTATAGGAATTGCTATTGTATCATCTATTTTGGTCAATGTTTTTTGCAATGACATTTAAAAAGATCGACTACATACAGAATTACAGAGGAGAGATCAGAAGCAAACATAGCCAATCTTAAAAGCAAGTACTTCAAAAATGAAATGTAGAAAACAGCAATAGTTATAATGCTGAATATAAAGTACACGAAGAATGTACAAAGATAAAGTTGCTGAAAAATCAAGTCAGCCACCCCCAGCTACTACCTGCTGACTTCAACTTGGGCCCCAAAAATACTTTAATAAGCTTTAAAAGCTTTAACAAGTTCAAAACACATAGAAAGTCCCACTGTTTATCTATGTAGCTCACGATGGAGAGATAAACTATGACACTGTGATTAGTAGAGACAAGACTCACAAAGGTATATTTATAAATTGAGAGATTTATTTAACAAAAATATAAAAATAGCACGAAATTCTCAAAAGATCAAATGGGGAATTGTCTTAAAGACAATCCAAAGCAAACAATTTCAAAATTACTATCTAAAGACAGAAAACAAGAAAATAATGCAAGGAAATCACAATAACACACACACACACATATATATATATATTGTCACACACACGTGTTTAGGAGACAACTAAAAGGTTTGAATGAATGTAATTCCACGCTAGGCCAGGGGATGGCGAAGTGTACTAATTCTCTCTCTCAATCCCTTGCAGACCATTCTTGGGAAATCCTACCTGTTTCTGGGGCAGCCAGCAACGTCACTTCTGGTTTCACACCTGATGACATCACTTCCCTTACTGGCCTATAAAACTGCCATTTTTCCTTCAGTATATCAGTTCTGTTTTGGACTCAGTTGTGTGAACATGTCTGTTCGTAATAAGCAT
Source organism: Polypterus senegalus (assembly GCF_016835505.1). Taxonomy (NCBI): domain Eukaryota; kingdom Metazoa; phylum Chordata; class Cladistia; order Polypteriformes; family Polypteridae; genus Polypterus; species Polypterus senegalus. Next base: position 69,650,949 of record NC_053170.1, on the reverse strand, counting down.
TTTTGCAGCCAGGAAATATTATACGGGTGGCTGCCCCAAACCATCGCAGTGTCTTTGTTTTGATCTTGTCACGCTTGAGTCATAGATTTGTACAGAAAAAGAGGAGGTTATAGAGACAGGAACTTTAGTCAAACACTACAAACAAACATTTGTCTCTTCTTTTTAAAAGTTTAAACGTGCTCCTTGAAGGACAGAGATGACAGTTCCATCTCTCAATTAAAGGAGTGCAAACGTATCTTCTTCTTCAAAGGAGTATGCGTCAGGAGCAGGAAATGTCTGAGAGAGAGAGAGAGAGAGAGAAGCAAAACAATCAATTCCAAAACTGACAGGTGCCGTACAGGCTTTTAAGTAAGCGGAGTACCACACAAGAGGCTTATCACACGACAGCGCTGCAAGCAAGTTAAGGAGCAATGTGAAGGTAGTCTGTCAACGTTTTTCAGGGTGTTTCCCAGGAAGGTCTGTATTCTCTGAGGGTGCGATCAGCTTCCCAGCTAACAATATATATACTGTATATATATATATATATATATATATATATATATATATATATATATATATATATATACTCTCAACTCCAGAATAATCTTGACAGTTGTGTTGATCCTGAAAACACAAACTGAAATACAAAAGAAGCATACAAATTATGCAAGTAAAAACACATTGTTAATTATATTCCTAATGCTTTAATAACATTTACACAAAAAAACATACATGTAGGGCAGCACAGTGGCACAATGCTGGAGCTCCACTGCTGCTGCCTCAAAATAAGGAGACCAGGGTTCACATCCTGGGAGCTCCCTGCCTGGAGTTCACCTGTTCTCTCTCTGTTCACATGGGCACTCCAGTTTCCTCCCATAGCCCAAAGATGTGCAGATCAGGGAAACCAGCAGAGAATGTGAAGGATTTATTAACAGCTGATCACAATGATTTAATAGCAGTTTAAAAAGGCTTACCAACAGCTGTAACAGTTGACTATGCTAAAATAGCAAGTTTACAGTCGGGTTTTACATGTCAAGACCAACAGGGCATCTCATATCCACACATGCCAGGTCCCTGTGGCCAGGTATCTAGTATCTAAAAATGCTCTTTACATTCTGCAAGTTGTGAAAGCTGGGTGGAGGTAGGAAAAAAATCATTTACAAATTTATGTCAAAAGGAAGAGTTTAATATTTGCTAAAAATGCAAAAAATAGAAATGCTATTGTTCAAGAAAACAAAACATAACTCACTGCCAATTTCTTTGCATGCGACATCTTCCTGCATATCCATTTTATCTTTGTTAAAGGATAGGGTACATATCGCACCATCATTCCACTTAGCTAACAACTGTTAAACATCTAAGTAATGGAGTAGGGCTATCACTGTTTTGCCAAATTAGATTATTCTTTCCTTCTTTCTGTTGGACAAAATTGATCTGAGCAGTTTTCATTTATTTAAGGTAGTCACGTTAATGTTTCTCTTTACATCAGAAAAATATCTGAAAGACAAAAGGAAAAATAATATCTGGATATGCTTACACACACCAAATCTCTTTGCTTTACGGTACAGCCCTGTGTGCAAGTGTGTATTTTTCCTTTAAGACAAAATCATTGAGCCCATTTAAATGACACCACACCGATGCTGTGCAACACACACATGAGCAGAAAGAACAATGAAATTTGACTTGCTGCTCGATACAGGCTCTGTTTATTATTTTAAAGATTTACAGGCTTTTGTTAATATTAAAAGCCATTTAAAATTTCACTTCGAATTTTCAAGAAATACAGTATCAGCTCACCTGTCATGGTTAGATGTATACACAAGTTATTGTTATAATGGCATTTAATGTTTTTGACATTATTGTTGGGTGGCACGGTGGCGCAGTGGTAGCGCTGCTGCCTCGTAGTTAGGAGACCGGGTTCGCTTCGCGGGTCCTCCCTGCGTGGAGTTTGCATGTTCTCCCGTGTCTGTGGGTTTCCTCCGGCGCTCGGTTTCCTCCCACAATCCAAAGACATGCAGGTTAGGTGGATTGGCGATTCTAAATTGGCCCTAGTGTGTGCTTGGTGTGTGGGTGGGTTTGTGTGTGTCCTGCGGTGGGTTGGCACCCTGCCCAGGATTGGTTCCTGCCTTGTGCCCTGTGTTGGCTGAGATTGGCTCCGGCAGACCCCCATGACCCTGTATTTGGATTCAGCGGGTTAGAAAATGGATGGATGGACATTATTATTAATTTTGTACTGTTGGAATTATTATATGATTTATTTTTTAGTGTCAAATTTGATTATATTTTTGAACAAGTTTTAGTATTATAGAGATCAACACCATCATGTGGTTTTGTTTTAGTACTTGTGGCCATTTTTTGTCTGGGAGTGTGTTCCATTGCATGACTCCAGGAAGATGCAGGTCTCACATGCCAGAAGGTATGTAAAGCAAGGGTTTTTGTTGGTGTTGCAGGTTCAAGATTTAAAAGCAGAATTGTTCATGTATATGGGATGGCTCCCCAAACCTTTTTATTTGTCTCTGTGTTTATTTTACAACTTAAAAAATATTTTTTATAGCATTCCTTCAAAGTATTAGAAATGCCTTGCCTTCACCTTCAAGTACTAATATACATTTAAATAATTTTCAATTCTTTTGAATTTTCAACAAAGTTAGACTGTGGAGCATATGTAATATATCTGGTGGTACATGTTAGTGCAGTACTTCCGGATAAAGTAAATTTGTAGTTATGTTACAGGCTGACCATGAGAAAAGCAGCAAGAGCTCAATCTGAAACCTCTAAATCTTTGAGTCAGGCACTGAGTTGTTTTAATATTCATTGTAAAGCAGACTCTAAATGAGAAACAGAAGTATTTGAAATGGAATAGGTAATTAGTATCACAGGAATTCAGTAGATGAATACTGATTCTGTTTAACCATGTTCCATTAAAACTGGTGCCTTAATCATATTCTGGTGGGGACTTTAACTTGAATTCATGTCTCGTTAGGAAATTTTGAAGGTTTTATATTTCATAATAGGATTAAAGTGCAATCATTCTAAGGCATTTTTATGCAGAGGAAGTCAATGCTGACTCTGTATTACTGCTAAAACTCAATGTGCAGCATTGGTTTTGTACACAATTCACTGATGTGTACTTAACTTACAAGGTTTGAAAATAACACTGTTTATTGCCAGTGCCTGCTCCTTTGTGGGCTCAATATTTTCGATATTCACATAGTCAGTCTGCTTACTGAATTAAAATTTTGCAAATATCAGAGCATACGTTCAAAGACAATTCTTCTTTGGTACTAACAACAGTAGAAACTTCAGTATCAAGAATTATTTTGCCATCTTTTTACATACTGTTGTCTTTTAGTTTCATTGGCAAGTCAAGAAAACATTTGCTATGGAAAGGATCTCTTTACTGTATGTTATGAGTTGAGCTAGCCTAAATATGTTCCAACTGTTATGAAAAGTCGCCATTATATTTTCATAAGATGTAATGTTCAGCATAGCTACAGTTGCCAGGTTTGATTTCCAGTCTGAAGATTGTCTCTATGAGGTTCTTAGGTTGTCTCACTGCTCTGCCCTTGTACACCAGTTAATGTGTGATACATACAGTAATGGTTACTTGTCATCAGTAAAAGTCTCCTCTCTAGCATTGGGCTGGGCTGAATGCCGGTAAAATAGTAAGTGTTCCTACTTCATAGCTTTTCTCTGCAGTCTACAAGTTCTTATGTCTACATGTTTTTTGTTTTTGTTCACACATTTCCTAGACTTGCATCTTAAGGTAACTCACTGTAAACTGATGCTTTTTAAGTCATTGTGGGTGTGTAGGTTTGTGCTGTGAGCTGGACAGGCACACAATCCAAGGATGGTCCTTATTTTCTATACCATGGTTTTTGGACAGATTCTACTAGTTTGTATAGGAAAAAGTGAGGCTCAGAAAATGGATACATAGTAGTTATATAAGCAAGCATTATTCTTATTTTTTTTCCAAAGATGAATAGATACAGTAGGGTTTGTCAGTTAATGATTTTAGTTGCATTTGAAAAGTCAATTCACAACACAACTATTACTTTTCTTATCTGCCACTAAGTGAGTTTTAATAAAGATGTTAGTTCAGTAAATAAAACTAAAACTGAAAAGGATAAAACGTGACCCACAGACAGCATGTGCATCATCTTTGTAAGTGAAGAACCTATATACTCTGCCTTTACAAATCACTGTCTCTGTGCAGTTGCTTTGACACTCAGAAGTGCTTCAAAGTATCCCTCTGCGGTGCAAGATGAGTTTGCTGACAGTTACTGTGCATGAAGGGATTTACTGGTAGTCAAAAGGATGCCTTTGAACATAAATGCTATGACTCCACATCATTATTGTGTCTAGGTGGGGTTATGAGCTAGAGGGTAAGTTGTTTGTGCAAGGATGTGTATTTGTTTGTTAGCTTGACATTGCACACTTCAGAAAACTCTTATTTAGAAATAACACACTATAGATCACTACATTAATCAACACAGTTTACAGCGATTATATTCTCTAAACAATTTTTATCTTTGATTGTTAATACTACTATACAAATACAAGGGTTAAACAAATATTCAACAGAATAAATAGAGAGAGACATGCTTAGAGAGAATGTACAATATAATGATTTCCATTTCAGCTCCTCCTCCCTTTATCCAAAACTTAATAAAAAAGTTATTAAAACATAAAAAATTTGAAAAAAAAAAGAAGTATAAGAAGTATGTGATGATTGTCCAGGATATGAATGAAGCAATGAAGACTCGGGTTAAAAGCAATGTTGGTGTAATAGACAAGATCCCAGATAGAGTAGGTTTGCACCATGGATCCTCTTTAAGTCCCTACTTCTTTGATCCGGTCTTGGATGTGTTGGGTAATGGGATAAAAGACCAATTCCTCTGAAGCATGCTTTTTTGTTGATGACACTATGCTGTGTATCACCAGAAAAGATGAAAAGGAGAGAAAGTTGGAAAAAAGGAGAAATGATATGGAAGATAGAGGGTTGAAGATAAATAGGTAGAAGACAGAATATATGAGGTTTAATGATGATCAGGATTTAGACGTTAGCCTGCAGTGAGAGCTACTGAAAACAGTGGATAAATTTAAATATCAAGAATTTGTGGTATCCCCAGATGGAAAATTGGGTGCAGAGATAATCCATAGAGTGCAGTGTGGTTGGAACAATTGAAAGAACGGATCAGGAGTATTCACTGATTGAAGAATTAAGATGAGGGTTAAAGGTAAGGTTTTTAAGACAGTACTAAGACCAACAATGATGTATGGAGCTGAGACATGGCCAGTAAAGGGAGCACAGAAGAAAATGTTAGATGTTTCAGAAAGTTACAATAAAGGACAAAATAAGAAGTGAGACAATTAGAGGTACAGCAAAAGTGGTAGAGATATCTAAGAAAAGTACAGGAAAGTAGGCTGAAGTGGTATGAACATGTGATGAGGAGAGACAATGAATATGTGGGCAGAATAGTGATGGGTGTGGATATACAAGAGAATAGAAAGCGAGGGAGGCCAAAGAGGAGGTGGGCAGTGTGAGCCAGGGACCCTGCCCTTGCCCAATTGGGACACCCTTTTGAGGAGAGTACCGGGGGAGTGGACATATCACCAGCAGTACCTCCCGGGGGACACAAGAGGTCAGCACCCCTGGTTTACATCAGGGCCATGGGACTGAAGCTTAGATGTTCAACCCTGTGGGGGCCCGTGTCCGACACCAGGGGACACCTGGACAGCTCCGGAGCCGTGGTCTACAGAAGAGGAGCCAGATTCCCTTGCAGCACTTTCGCCACACTGTGACGATGTGGGTTCTGGCTCCACACTCCCATTGCTGATTTTTGGAAGCACTTGAACCCAGCACCGTCGATAATGTTACCGAGTGAGCTAGTCAGTGGAGGCAACAAGTAAGCAAGGGGATGGTAAAAAAGGTGAAACAGTGCTTTTATTAAAACAGTCAACAAAACATTGTTCAAATAAAGTGCAGTGCCAAAGTTCTTCAATAAATAAATAATCCATAGAAGAAAAATGTGGAGGTAAAAACAATAGAAAAAACAACAATCCTTTAAAATGAGGTTAAAACGTTCAGATAAATAGGAAGCAGTCTTTAAAAACAACAACGGTCCCGGTGCTTCTTTTAACTTGCGACTCCCCTGCTTCTCCCTGTCCAGGCTTGGCAACAGGGGAGCCACTCTCACTCTGCAGCTGCCCTTTTCTCGGCACTTACTCGAGACTGGAGACCTCCCGATCCCTGGCTCCGGTCTGGCACTCATCCCAGTCCCTGAGACTTGGTTTCCATCAACGGCCAGGTCGACTTCCGCTGCCTTTCCGCGGCCTTCTGTGGCTCGTCGCCTTCCCCTGGTCACTCCCGCTACGTAGTCGCTCAGCGGGAGCAACAACAACTCAAACGCCTGGGTGTCGGCCAAACACCCAGCTTCCTCACAACTGCCCTCGAGTGCTCGTTCGCTCGCCTACACGCTCCGCGTGTCTCTGTCTCTCTCTCTCCGACTTGCTTTCTTGCTCCCTCTAACCTCTGTCCTCTTCCTTTTCTCTCTCGTTCTTTTTTTTTTTTCTCCCCTTCCAACCAACTCGTGCTTCTATTAAAGCAACGAAGGACCACAGCAGCAAATTAGCCACAGAACAATCACGGATGTGGGCAGTCCCTCACTTGTGCACTCGGTGAGAAATGCTCACACCGCTGATCGTCCCGCAGCTTGCCATGGGCCCAACGCCCCCTCGCTAAGCCGCCGCGAGAGCGGTGATTATTTATTTAAAATGGCCTTTGCTAAATGAGCTCAGTGAGCTGTGGACCCACTATACCACACACACCCAGAAGTGCTGCCAGAAGTTGATCGAGGAGCACCTGGAGCACTTCAGTATAAAAGAGACCACCTCACTCCACTCAGGGAGCCAGAGTCGAGAGGCAGAGGACAGAGCTTACAAAAGAGGAGTGGAGGCGGCAGAAAGGAAAAGAGGATTATGAGCAATATTGTTGGTGGTTGGGGCATTGTGTGTCGTGCCAAAGTCTGTAAAGAAAATAAACGTGTGTGTGTTTTGGACTTGGCCATCTCAGTGTCTGTCTGTGTCCGGGCTTCTTCTACAACAGATAAAGTAAATGAAGATCTAAGAGAAAAGAGTCTGAATGTAGAGGAGGTACAGGGGCGAACCGTTTGGAGGAAGTTAATCAAGTACATCAATTCCACATAGTTGGGGGAAAATATGAAGAGAAAGAAGAAGACAAGATAGTGATCTAAAAATAAATCAAAAAAGTAAAGACTGAATGGACTTGAGTACACTAAAATGTATGATAACATCAAGCAGTATCGCAAGAAGCAAAATCTTGACTAGCTGTCATTTCTAAAACTGCAGACAGCAAGTTGGAACAAGTTCTAAAGGAGAAACTCAATTAACTGCACAGACTGCCCTTCAGTGCTAAACCTGATTGAACAGAAGGCCTGCAGCTACTATACTACACTATAAAACCAAGCGTGCCATACCCTACCATAGTACTTTAACAAACATCTCATGTGTCATTTTCATGATTTGTGTAGCTTATATTCAAAACAGGAAAAAAATAGCTTGTAGAAAAGTGAAACAAACTCACAGAATATAAGACTAAACATTAAGGAAAGAGCCAAGAAAGCCAATTTTACTTCAATCACATTAAAGCTTACATGTTAATTATTTTTGATACAGTAGGGCAGGACTTTGCAAAAAGTCTAACCAGAGTAAACAACTCTATACCGAAAGCCTTATTTTATTTTGCTGATTTTTAGTGAGCATTTTCCTGATAGTATATTAATATATATGCACAAATATGGTTACATCATCGACTCCCTCCCCAACTCTCTGTCACTTGTTTTGTTTCCATTTTCTTTATTGTTAAGCCAAGCAAAAAAAAAATATATTGCTGCTTATCTAACATTTTCCTTTTCATAATTATGTCAGCCTGAAGTATCTCAAAAAGGCAACACGCTGTATCAGTAAGATCTTAAAAAATTATTCCTAAAAAATGTATAAAAGAAAAACTTAATATTGCTACATTTAAAGCTCTAGCATTTGGAAATCTCACAGAACTCCAGGGACGATGATAACAAATAAGTAGAGATTGTGAAAATGTTGGAAACACTTGGTCACAATTCCCAGCACACAGACAGGCTCTACAGAAACTCAGGATTAATTTTTTTTTTTTAACTATCAGTGCATACCGTACATATGTTCAGCTCAAATATCCTTGGCTATCATGCTAATTTACCGTGAAGTGCATTTCGTGAAGAACGATGAAGTGCACAAACTATGATAAATTAATAATTATGACACTTGCAGAACCTCTGCAAAAGCGCCTATCGATCTAACTTCCAAGTAAGGCTTATAACGTGCTTGCTGAGAAGGGAATACAGTTCAATAACTCAGAGAAGGTTTAGCATCTGCCTGATGATTTCACATCTTTGAATTGCTGGCTTTACATTGTGGTTGCACAATTCAGTTAGTATTTAGAAGATCCACGTGATGCAGACGATAGGGTTATGTGGAATAAGGGAAGTAAGACGCTGTATGCATTGTAAGTAGCTCTAACAGAAAGTTTTACCAATATAATAATTCTTTTAAATGCCTGTCACTTGAAGTGTCGAATTCTATAAAAGAAAACAAATAAAACTTCTAAAAGCCTGTGCATTTCTAAAACAGGCTGCTGCCTAATCTCAGTGCAAAGTCTGATCCTATTGGGTTTAACAGTCAAAAGTAGAATTAAGGATGTGAAGTTATTCAATATTACATCCAAGCTCAGTATGCAGCTTTTATAAGGGGATGAATCAAGCATGTAAACTATTTAATTCTTTTTCTGTTATTTGCTATTATTTTCCCATCATCACCTATTCATAATATGTTCTGATTTCTTGCTGTTGGTTTCCAGTACATTAGACGAGAAAAAAGGTGTTATTGTAGAATAATCCTCAAATAATTGACACTTGTCAGCACTGGCGATGCTAATAAAAGAGCTACTGAAATGTATATGAAAAGAGAGCTCTGTCAAATTGCCATTTCCCTAATTTTACTGCATTGTATATCAAAAAAGAAAAAACAATTTTTTATTTGAAAAGATCAATAAAGTGTTAAAGTTTGGAGTAGACATATCTAATTATGGATTTTTGTATGAACTGTTTTTATACTGTACAACTAAAGTGGCAAAGAATTGTTTCATTATGCATAGTCTATTTATATTTTTTCTAAATACAGCAATTGTTGTCTGCCAGCTGTTAGGTTGCTAGAAAGGGACTTTGTTCTGTGCCAGGAGAATAGCTAAAATTGCTCATTGGCAAAAGAAAAAAAAAGAACTGTGCAAAAAAAAAAAAATCATGATAAACACCTGAGCCAAAGAAGATATTCAGAATTCAGCCGTTTCAGGAGGACTCCAGAGATCTGTTTTAACTGTGTGAGGATGCTTATATTTATGAATTGAATTTTTGTTGTCACATTCACACCAAAAGGGCAGAATTATTAACCTTGCTGTTTGAATTTATCCATGCATATCATAGGTTACTGAGCTTTGTCATACATCCAGGAAATGAAAGGTGGATTCAAGCAAAACCCCTCACAATGGTAATTGCTTAGCTGTATCAAGATAACCTTGTGTAGCTGGCCCTTACTGATGAATTATTAGCATTGGCTCTCTCCCTCTAGATGGATACCTTTGGCCATTTATCTCCTTTAAGCACACCACTTACCCATCTCATAATATGTACATTGCACGGTGTAGAAGTATTTCTCCCTTATTTATTTACTCTTGTTATTGCACATTTTCGGGTCTTCGGCCACAATTTTATATTAGATAAATAGTACACAATGAGCAAATAGCACTTTTTTAAACTTATTTTATTTCTACCTACATTTAGGTTAATTTTATTGTCAGTCAATTTTTTTCTATCAAAATCTGCTTATGTTCCAGATCATTATCATCAAGTTTGCGGATGATACAACGGTGCTGGGACTAATAAGCAGGGATGATGAAAGAGCATACAGAGATGAGGTGAAATGGCTGTCCGCATGGTGTGAAGACAACAATCTATCTCTCAATGTCGACGAGACAAAAGAGATAATCGTGGACTCCAGAAAATCACGTCCTGCCCACATCCCGCTCAGCATCAACTGTTTAGATGTGGAGATTGTTAGGAGTACCAAGTTCCTCAGTGTGCACTTAACTGAGGAACTTACGTGGACACATAACACCTCATCACTAATCAAGAAAGCCCAGCAGAGACTACACTTCCTGAGGCGGCTGAAGCAAGCACATCTTCCCCCTTCCATCCTCACCATGTTCTACAGAGGCACCATAGAGAGTGTACTGACCAGCTGCATCACTGTCTGGTATGGCAACTGCAACATATCCGACCGCAAGCGCCTGCAAAGGATAGTAAAGACAGCAGAGAGCATTATTGGGGTGCCTCTCCCTTCACTACAGGACATATTTTACAAACGCAGTGTCCAAGGCCTGCAGCATTGTGCAGGACCCCTTACACCCCTCACATGGACTTTTCACACTTCTGCCATCCAAGAGAAGATACTGCAGCATCAAAGCCAAATCTGCGAGGCTGCAGGAGAGTTTTTACCCCCAAGCTGTTAGACTCCTTAACACCAGGCTGCCCCCTGGGACCTTCCACACGGCCTCAACCACCACTAAAAACAGAACTTTTATACATGAAAACCACTATCCTGCTAAGATGAGTGTGCATGTAGAAAAGAACTGTAAATCTCATACTGACCTCTAAGGATTTTGACACTCTTGATATCCTTCTGCTGTAAAACATTCTGACCTGTCATTGTTTACATACGTCTTAAACAACTATTATCATACACTGATAATTTCTGTTTTATCTATATCTATTATTTATTATTTATTTATTTATTTATTATATTACATATCTTACACATCAGTATTGCTGCTACTTGTTTGTCCTATCTTTGCACAATGTCAGCTCTTGTTTGCGTTTCAATTTTAAATTTTTATTCTATTTTTAATTTACTATTTGCACATCATGTTTGTTACACTGTGGACCCTGAGCTTCGCAATTTCGTCTATCTGTATACTTGTATATGGTTGAGAAGACAATAAAGTTCACTTTGACTTTGATCAGTGGTGTCTCTGCATTAAGGGCAAGATATGGCACAGCCCCCCCACCTCCCAGCAGATGGCATCATTGTGCAAAAATTAAATAAGTAATAAAGTCACCTTACTGATTTATTGGACTGTTAAAATGTTCAGAAGTTTACAGGGTCATTATTGTCGCTTATACAAAGTACAGCGAAACAGCTTAATCAACATAATTTTTTTTTTTTTTTACATTTCCCATGATATGCTCAACTATAATACACTTACATGTGTGTGGTTACTAATTTAGTCCCAGCAAATATGCTCATTCTGAAGGAATCATCTTGAAGATAGCAAAACACTGGAAGAACGGAGCAGCTAGTTCTGTCACAAAGCACATAGCGTGACGTGCAAAATTATGATTGCAATGATTTGAAATTTGTAGAGAAATGAAAGATCTGCATGTGCATAATACAACATGCAGGGTCAGCAGCATTATATTTCATTTTAAATGCTGAGTAGCTCCGAGTGCTCAGTCTAAAATATTTCATTAGTGAATGTTAAAACACCTGTTTGGTTTTTTTTGTACTTTTGGTTTCGTTATTATTATTTATAACATATCCACCTGTGTTTTGAGGTTAAGTTTTGATTGCTTTTTAATTAGGCACCTGGATTTTTTTTATTGCTTAATTAATTACCAAATGGGCAAATAAGAACTAAAAATGAAATCAGTGCCTCTGGTTAGGATTTTTTTTTTGCAGCCAGGAGAAGTAGACCAATATGACACACAATCCATTAATAAACAGGAACCAGATGGTATTATGTTTAGTGATTAATTGGAAGGTCTCACTTAGCACCTTGAATTTAGAGCAGGACTTCTGCCCAGTGCACATCAGGGCCGATCAACCAAGTAAACACACACATACTGTATATACATGCATACCTTCTATAACTTACTTAATCCAACGCAGGCAGGTGCTCTCCACCAGCTTCAGGTGCCAGCCCTGGACAGAAAGCCTGACCAGCATACAGCTCACTCTCACAATGTCTATCTGGAATTGTCAATTAACCTAATGTGTTCCAGGAAAATCAGGGCACCTGAAAGAAACCATGTGGGAACAAGGACAGTGTGCAAGATCCACATACACAGTAACTGGGCATGGGATTAAAAGCCAGGAAGCCGTGAAACCGTGGAGAAACACTACCAACCACTGTGCTCAGTTCAGCCACATTGTTTTACTTTAAAATTTTGGAAAACACTTCTGCCACATCAAGAAAGGACTGCTGTCTTATACTGGAATAATTGGGTTCATAAAATGTAAGTATGGATGGTTATCTTTCTAAATCCTCATACAAATACATACCATTTTAATTGTATTCTGCAATATAGGATTTGGTTTTATTTGAGTTAAGTTAAATTTGAAATTATATTCTTGAAGGAAAAAATGTGTCAAATATACACTCAATGAGCACATTATTAGGAACCCAATACCAATACAGGGCAATACCTCCTTTTGCTCACAAAACAGACTCAGTTCTTCATGGCAAGAAGGAGGTTAGGATCATGCGCTGATACAGCACATTGCCGCGGCCACCACATGACAAACCAACTCAGGATCCCAGATTAGGACCTGCGTGCAGCCATGCAACAGGTGACACGTCAGTACCACACTAGTTCAGATGGAGTAGGACAGTGTGAGCTGGAGTGCCAATTCTGCCTCCAACCCCCAGGTGTTTCCCTGCAGTTTGGAGGGCCTACATGCAGAGCTGGATGCAGGTTAATGTCATACCCAGGACAGAACAATTGCAGGTTAATGGACTTGCTCAAGGGCCCAACGAAGTAGAGTCACTTTTGATGTTTACAGGATTCAAACCGCAACCTTCCGAGTGCCAGTACAAATCCCTAGTCTCAGAGCCACCACTCTGCCCAATGGCAAGGATTCCACAAAATGTTGGAAGCATTCCTTTGAGATTCTGGTCCCTGTGCATATGATTCCATCACATAATTTCTGTAGGTTTGTCAGCCACATATTCTACCACATCTCAAAGGTGTTCTACTGGATTCAGATCTGGTGACTCGGAAAGCAACCGATGAGCACTGAACTCATTGTCATGTTCATGAAACCAGTTTCAGAAGACTTTTGCTTTGTGACATAATTAATGCATTATCATGTTGGATGTAGCCATTTAAAGATGGGTACATTTTTGCAAGGGATGCATGTGGTCAGTAACAATATTCAAAGAACACGTGGCAATCAAGTGATGATAGATTGGTATTAATGGACCCAAAACTTGCAAAGAAAAAATTACCCACCACCATTACTCCACCACCAGCAGCCTAAACTGTTGACACAAGGCAGAGTGGATTCATGCTTTTGCCACAAAATTCTTATGCTATCACCTGTGTGCACCTCAGCAGAATTTGAGATTCATCAGAACAGGTTAAGTTTTTCCAGTCTTTAAATGTTTAGTTTGATTGAAAATGTTGCCCCTGTAGCCTCAGCTTTCTGTTCTTGGCTGACAGAAGTGAAACCTGACATAGTCTTCTCCTACTGTAACCCATCCACCCCAAAGTGGAATGTGTTGTGCATTCTGAGATGCTTTTCTGTTCATCACAGTTATACAGAGTGATTATCTGAGTTACCATAGCTACAGTGGGATGCAAAAGTTTGGGCAACCTTGTTAATAGTCATTCTTTTCCTGTATAAATCATTGGTTGTTATGATAAAAAATGTCAGTTAAATATATCATATAGGAGACACACACAGTGAAATTTGAGAAGAGAAATGAAGTTTATTGGATTTACAGAAAGTGTGCAATAATTGTTCAAACAAAATCAGGCAGGTGCATAAATTTGGGCACCGTTGTCATTTTATCGATTCCAAAACTTTTAGAACTAATTATTGGAACTCAAATTGGCTTGGTAAGCTCAGTGACCCCTGACCTACATACACAGGTGAATCCTATAATGAGAAAGAGTATTTAAGGGGGTCAATTGTAAGTTTCCCTCCTCCTTTAATTTTCTCTGAAGAGTAGCAACATGGGGGTCACAAAACAACTCTCAAACGACCTGAAGACAAAGATTGTTCACCATCATGGTTTAGGGGAAGGATACAGAAAGCTGTCCCAGAGATTTAAGCTGTCTGTTTCCACAGTTAGGAACATATTGAGGAAATGGAAGACCACAGGCTCAGTTCAAGTTAAGGCTCGAAGTGGCAGACCAAGAAAGATTTCGGATAGACAGAAGCGACGAATGGTGAGAACAGTCAGAGTCAACCCACAGACCAGCACCAAAGACCTACAACATCATCTTGCAGCAGATTGAGTCACTGTGCATCGTTCAACCATTCGCACACTTTACACAAGGAGATGCTGTATGCGAGAGTGATGCAGAGGAAGCCTTTTCTCCGCCCACAGCACAAACAGAGCCGCTTGAGGTATGCTCAAGCACATTTGGACAAGCCAGCTTCATTTTGGAATAAGGTGCTGTGGACTGATGAAACTAAAATTGAGTTATTTGGGCATAACAAGGGGTGTTATGCATGGAGGAAAAAGAACACAGCATTCCAAGAAAAACACCTGCTACCTACAGTAAAATATGGTGGTGGTTCCATCATGCTGTTGGGCTGTGTGGCCAGTGCAGGGACTGGGAATCTTGTCAAAGTTGAGGGACGCATGGATTCCACTCAGTATCAGCAGATTCTGGAGACTAATGTCCTGGAATCAGTGACAAAGCTGAAGCTGCGCCGGGGCTGGATCTTTCAACAAGACAACTACCTGAAACACTGCTCAAAATCCACAAAGGCATTCATGCAGAGGAACAAGTACAACGTTCTGGAATGGCCATCTCAGTCCCCAGACCCGAATATAATTGAAAATCTGTGGTGTGAGTTAAAGAGAGCTGTCCATGCTCGGAAGCCATCAAACCTGAATGAACTAGAGATGTTTTGTAAAGAGGAATGGTCCAAAATATATCGGAATGCCTGACGCGTTATATTCCAAATCGTAACCTTAGATCTTCAAATGAGTGTCTCCTTATAATTCCAAAAGCTAAACTTAAAAGAAGTGGTGAGGAGGCCTTCTGCTGTTATGCACCCAAAATCTGGAATAGCCTGCCAATAGGAATTCGCCAGGCAAATACAGTAGAGCACTTTAAAACATTGCTGAAAACACATTACTTTAACATGGCCTTTTTATAACTTCACTTTAACTTAATACTGATACTCTATGTTCAATTCTTCATAATAATTATTCACAGTGGCTCCAAAATCCATACTGACCCCTACTATCTCTTCTGTTTCTTTTTCCGGTTTCTTTGTGGTGGCGGCCTGCGCCACCACCACCTACTCAAAGCATCATGATGCACCAACATTGATGGACTGAAAGCCAGAAGTCTACGTGACCATCATCATCAGGTCCTTCCATGAAAACCCTAAAAACAAAGAGGACTGTTTGACTTATGTTAGGTAGATTGCCTAGAGGGGACTGGGCGGTCTCTTGGTCTGGAACCCCTACAGATTTTATTTTTTTCTCCAGCCTTTGGAGTTTTTTTTTGTTTTTTCTGTCCACCCTGGCCATCGGACCTTATTCTTATTCTATGTTAATTAATGTTGACTTATGTTTATCTTTTATTGTGTCTTCTATTTCTCTATTCATTTTGTAAAGCACTTTGAGCTACATTTTTTTGTATGAATATGTGCTATATAAATAAATGTTGATTGATTGATTGATTGAAAATACCTTCAACCACAATCCAGATTCTCATTGGAACCTACAGGAAGCGTTTAGAGGCTGTAATTTCTGCAAAAGGCGGATCTACTAAATATTGATTTAATTTCTTTTTTGTGGTACCCAAATTTATGCACCTGCCTGATTTTGTTTGAACAATTATTGCACACTTTCTGTAAATCCAATAAACTTCATTTCACTTCTCAGATATCACTGTGTGTGTCTCCTATATGATATATTTAACTGACATTTTTTATCGTAACAACCAACGATTTATACAGGAAAATAATGACTATTAACAAGGTTGCCCAAACTTTTGCATATTGTGTCAGGTCAGTGCAATCTGGGCATTCTCTCTTCTCACCACTATCATCAACAAGGTGTTACCATACACAGAACTGTTACTGATTGTATTTTGTTTTGTTTTTCGCACCATTCTGAGTAAATTCAAACCGAATGTTGTGCATGAAAATCCCAGGAGATCAGCAGTTACAAAAATCCTCAGATCACCCCATTTTGGAGTCAACAAAGCCACAGTCAAAATCAGTGAGATCACATTTTTTTCTCCATTCCAATGTTTAATGTGGACATTAATTGGAGCTCCAGCATTGAGCTGCTGCTATATGATTGGCTCTTAGATAATTGCATGGATAAGCAGGTGTATGTGTTCCTAATAATTTCCACCCAATATAAAAATCAAGATTGTGAGTAAATGATTTTCTAAATCATACACTTCAACATCCTCCTCTAAATCATTTATTCTGTTCAAAAATTTTAGTGCAAAATCATGCAAGTGATGAAAAATTCAAACAATTTCTCCCAGGGTTGTTTTGTTATTTCACTTAAATTAGAGGTCTAAGATTTTATTTGTAATTGTCCAAAAATGTTAAAAAAAAAACTTACAGCTGAGCTTGAAATATCTCATTCTTTACACCACAGGTTTTTTTTCTCTGTTATGGGGCAGGGATTTTTGCAGTTATATTACGATTGTATACCCTTACAAATAATATAATGAAAAGGGATGTCATGCCTCTAAGAGCAACCAGAGGCCAGATCTGCTCTCTTCCCACTTGATAGGCCTCACCCTAGGCAGCCTAACACTATACTCCACTGACAGGCTTCCAGCAGTGGGGCTAGGGCTTATTAAACTTTAAAGTGCTAGACTATCGACAATGGTAAAGAGAGAAACTGTAAACGGCTGATCCAGGAAAAAAAAAAATCAGTTTAACACCAGAATCCTTGAAGCCTGTAAAATTATTTGTAATGCCAGGCCACCTTAATTTTACTCCTTATCACCAAATTAATTTCACACCAATAGTGCCTTTTATTTGCAAATGTATCAATCAGCTGCAGGCAGGGGGCCTGCTATCCTGTCACCCACCGAGGCAGCTGAAGTCAGACACAAAATTCTCACAGCTTAAGTCTGTTTATCTGGGAGTGAGGTGTCTGGAATTGTATAGGAAAATAATGTAATGTTATTTGAAATACATAAATTTCACGTGTGTGCCATGTCTACAACGATCCGTGTAAATGTAGAATGACATTTGTCATTTCTTTTTTTCATATGTTAAAATAATAATGATATAATGTTGACATGTAGAGTGTAATTTGTGAACACAGAAATCCAAATATGAAATAAAAACTTTCTCAAAAGGTTTAACAAAATGAGTGTGTTTTAATTCAAGAATAAAACCAAACAAAAGCAAATTGCTCAATTTACATGTTGCTATCAAAAAGTGAAAACTAAAACCGAAATATCAGTCTATACAAAGTAAAGACGTTTATATGTGTGTGTGTCTTTCACAGTGGAAATGCAGTGGTCTCACAGATATCTGCTTCTCTGGTGCAGGGGTAAGAACTGCTTTTTCGTAGTCAAGACTTTTCTGGTTCAATCTGGGGTTCTCCCTGGTGGGCTTATTTTTTATTGTTATTATATAATAAAAATATACATTTGATTCAGTCTCTAACAAATCAATGAAAGAAACTGTTTTTATTCAAGATTTAAACTGCATAAAAACCAAATAAAATTGCACATAAGTTAGAGTCTTAACAGCCTGTGTAAAGTTTTGGTACTTGTAAAAGTTAGTGTTTTTTTTAAATTCAATCTTATTCGCTCAGTCATGTTCACACTCCCCCGATCTGAAACTGTTAGTTTTCAAATAAAGACAAAGTATAGCGAAACAAGTGTGCTTTTATGTGTGATTTTTAAAATTTGGTTTTATTTAGTTTCATTCTTGAATAAAAGCACACTTGTTTCATTGAAATATCATTATGTACTGTTTATTGGCTGAGCTATTTTAACTCTTTGAGGGCTGAATATTTTTTCCAAAAAACATAGTTTCTGGAAAGTTATATTTTCTCACAGAAATCAACATAAAACGTCTGTTGCTGCATGCTACGGCTGCCAGTTTGCCAAGAATGAGCAGCAGGTTTGCTGCTAGGCTCTCTTCACGTGGCTGGGACAGCAGTAGCGATCACTGTCGCAGTGAATTACAATCTGGTTTCTACCTCTTATCATTGTGACAAGTGACAGTCCTCCCTGGTGAACATTGTCAGTACCACGACTAGCTGGGGACCAATCAGTTGAAGCTGGAATCTCTCACATTCATTTTCGATCACTTGTGTCAAAATCAGAGTCCGACAAGTCATCGTCCAGTTCAGAGATAATAGGCAAAACATTGCCCACGGAGTATTTTGCTTTACGTATTCACTTTGATCTCTCGACAGATGTCAGTGCCATTTTTCACGTTGTTTGCTCCTTGCTACTCACATGAGCGTAGGAAACCTCGGTCAATCCTTCTAGCAACGAGAGTCCAACTAAAACATAATGGTTGGTTTTGTCACAGTTTACAGTTGATTACCATCATCAACTCCTCCTTTTGACAAAAGTCAACATCAGCCCTGAAAGAGTTAAAAAAAAATGTTATTTAAGACAAGGTAAATAAGCCACAATAATTAATTGATTGATTCTTGACAACTTAATCCCTAATCCAGTGCAATGAATCAAGTGACTAAGTTAAGCGACAATTTATACTTATACTAAAAATTAATCAGATTTGTACCCCAATAACTTATTTCTCTCAGCTCTACTGAAGCTTATACTAAGCAGCATCGCAGGCAGTGATGTACCTCAGAAATCTATTCCCTGTTTAGAATGATAATTATTGTTTCATTAACAATACATTTACTTTGCATTTTACTCTTTTTGTAATATTGATTTGAGAAATATGTTTGAAAGGAAATAAAAACATTTACTGTTTATTATTATTATTATTATTATTATATAGCCATTGTTATTTGTCTATTTATGACTCTGTGGTCATTATGGTAATAATCCTTTTCTTGGGTCCCATTATGGTATTGATTTTCTTATTTGAGTCCTTAGATTAAAAATTTTAAGAACTCTTGTCTTACAGTGCAATAACTATGCTAAACGAGGATATACAGTTGTCAGTATGTGGGTAGAGAGTGGCGTCATCAGGCTGCATATCAATAAGGTTAGGGGGTTGAAGATTATTATGCTGTGCCACGTTATGGTGCGGAGCACCTGTAATCGTGATGCTGCATACCTTTATTGACTGGTAGAGTAGCCTTTGCTGCGATGCACACAGACACCACCACCTGCATCTGAGGAGCCCCATGGTACGCTCCACAACTGAGCGAGTAAGAGCTATGAACAGGTACACCCAATATTGAGCAGTCTGGGGCAAAATCAGCACATAATATCAAAAGAATGGCTCTTGGAAACCCAAATCAGCTCATAAGCCTGTCATAATCATGGCCTTGTTCGCTTTGTATATAACCATTTGCATAGACTTCAACCAACACCAAACAAGCCTTGTTCTGTCAAAACCATTAGATTATAAATAGGTTATAGGGTATGATGTTTATACCTTTCTGTACACAGTTACTGACAGCAAGTAATTGCATTGATTTCTAATCTTGCAAAGTGACAACAGGTAAATTACAATAAACCAAAAAGGTCTTCAGTGTAAATACACAAGATTGGCCATCTAAAAGTCTTTTAAAATAGTCTATATGACATTTTCATTATTTTTTAGGCTTAATATATTTTTCATATTATAATATTAACTCAGTGAAATGAATTATTACATGTGTGAGTTACTATTTAGGCAGTGTGGATGCATTTACCTACTTGATCAAGGGTGTAGTCATTTTCCAGTTTCTCTGAAAATGGAGGGGTCAGAATTGCTGTAATGCCACGCAAGTTTTCCCATCAAGTTTTCTTTTAACAATCCCAACTTTTGTGTGGAAAGTGGTATACGAACATATTGTGCTTTTTTTTTTTTAAGATTTATAAATCTTGCCCCTGGCTTGGGTTTCTTCTTATTTTTTCACCCTGTTTTTCCATTTTGTATTGCAATATTATAAAAACAGAAAATGAATACATATAATCTTATGATGATATAACACTGAAAAATAATTAATAAATAAATAACGCCTTATTAAACAACTTACATCTAGATAGAACACAATAAGATGATATCAAAAATATTTGGAAAAACAGCACAAAAATTAAATTATCAAAAAACATCCTTGAGCGAAGGGAAAGACATAACAATACTATTACTTGGAATAGAGAAGAAATGCATTTTGCTTTGTAATTACCTATAAAATTCATTTTTCCTACATTCTTACAAATGATGCACTTGTAAACATTAACACTGCCTCATAGATTCCTACACCTATGTATGGAATGACACAAAAATCTTAAAAGTAAAAAAATTCCAATGCTTATCCTCAGTGTATAGATTATATATCACAGAAAATATATTGCAATACTGAGCTGTATTGATGTATCCCCACCTGCTTTGCTTAGTTGTTTTATGTTTTTCTGCACATAATTAAATTATCTGCCTAACAGGCAATGGCAGATCAAAAGTGAACAGTGATATTTAAACAAGACATTTTTCAATCTGAAGAATAAAAATTTAAGATCAAACATTGCCAAAGATTAAACATGAAAAATCCTTTGATGCAAAATTACTGACTTTGTCATGACTAATTGTTTATTTAGCTTGTGCTTAACACTTAAATCCAGAGTACAATGTAATGATCTTAAAAACTGTTAATTTACTTGATTTTTGCACTTCTTAATCATGTTTGAAGGGAAGCAAATCATTCTAGTATTCTGTTAAATACATTTCACTTTCATTATTGATCTGTTCGTCCATTTTCATTTACAGCTTGTTGCTGGACTCGGGCTCAACAGCACTGTGTGAGGGAGAGCAGACTTTTTTTTATTTGCAATACTGAATCAAACTCAAAGGCGTTAACGCTGTGCATATTCCTAAATTATGTCTGAGGCCATCCTAATGGACACCCCAGCAAAGCCACTCCTTATCAAAATTCACAAATGATAGTAAAAGATTATAGAATCATGAATTCTATAATGATGCATGCATATCTTACTGAGCTGCTAATACAGTTTAGGTATGCGAGAGTCTGTTCAATCCAAATATCCAAAATAAAAATGTACACAGAGACAGCACTTGTAAGTATATAGGACATTTCTTAACAAAATAAGCAAACAGAAATCTCAAGTGTAGGATTATTTGAAATATGGTATTAACTGTGGTAGCCCCCAAGTGCAAGAGGCAGAAAAATAAAAGAAGTGCTGCATACAAAATAAGTGGTGCTTGTGCTTGGATGCATCCCTTATACCATAATTGTTAATATGCTGTGGAGTTCTTGTGCAAGTGGTTCACTTCCTACCTTAGTAATTTGCTTAATGATTCCATGAAGAACTTATGATTTACTTATTTACTGCTATTGAATGGTTGCAGCTATACGCCAATTGAAAATATAATTTGCTGAGTCACCATCCACTTCCAAAATTATTGCTTTAACCTTTGTATACATACCGTGATGTGATGTCTACAGCTCTCATGAAGTCATATGTTAGAGTGTGGATGCAATTACCCAGGCATTTCATTTGCAACAATTTACTACAAAACATATGCCAAAGTACTATTTTGCTATAATCGTTTATTCACCTACAACATATAAAGTCACTACTGACCCCAAATATACTAAAGTGTCAGTATTTTTCATGCACATTTTAAGTTCTGAATTTGTAAACAGTAAACTTATTTTTCAGATTTCTTTGTATTAGTCTACTCATTATAGCTGCATTTCTATCTGGTTGCTTATTATTTAGGTATTTACAAAATGAAAGAGATAAGAGATGAGAAAAGAAATGATGTGATGCTTGCTAGCTCAGCAAGCCCTTGACAGATCCCCTGCCATTAATAGCAGATTACGAGTCAGAGAGACTCAGAGGCACAAAGCAGGGAGATAGATGAACAGCAGAGGCAGGGCACAGTGAAACTTCTGAAGCTATCAGCTCATAAATGTTCTGGGTAGGGGCAGAGTTCAGATGAGGTGGAGGGGGTTGAAGGAGTATCACTGGACTGCAATATAGTTGATCATTGTAGTGTGTGCCAGGAGCCATGTTGCCTATGATCACAAACTGTAACTATAGTCTGTGATTATTGTGCTGAGCAGCACAATATGGCTGTAATTTGTTATTATTTAAGTTTTGTGGGAAATATTTCAAAATATTAAAAATAAGTTTAAAAAGACATATAGTGTTCAAGGAAAAGGTAGTCAATAAAAGTTTGCACAATTAGTGTTAATTGTGGTTATTTATATGGCATATCGCTAAAGACCTGAGTTGTGCAATAATGTTTCCTGGAATTCCATGTATACAATGGGAAAGCACTTCTATTAACAATTGGTCGACATTTGTATTTTTATGTGTTTTGCTTCTTCAACCTATTACTTCATGACTACGTCACAATCCTGAAGCATTTTCCTGTTCTTGTCTACATAATTGATTTGACCAAAGTGAAAATGTGACTTACAGTACAGTGCTTCCATATACATTCTTCAGTGTTGAAAATTGTTATTGAATCATTCTTTCTTATCAATATGAGCTGCATTCTGAACAGGTGTACAAGTCTAACAATAACTGGACATTGTTACATTAAATCTGTGCAGTTCTTTTAGACAGTTACAACATGATACCTAGCTTGTTTAGTTCGCAAGGCTGCAGAATGCTTATTTAGTTTGCTGTATGGATAGCCTTATTTACATGTTCAAATCCATTGTCAGGTTTTTGAGTTGAGCGTTAAGGTGTTAAGTGTTGTTTTGGATTATATTTACTGTAGATGAGGTCTGTGTGGAATTATAATCAGCATATGCCTCCTCAGTACTTGGAAGGATGTAGGATGTGCACCTGCACTGTGTATAAAAATATATGATTTGAGTACACATGACATGAGGAATAACAATTATTTTAGTACATATGTGCTGACGGGGCTGGAAAACGTTTGGATCAAGTACGGGTAAAAAGGTTTGACATTGGATGCATACTCAAATCAAATCATTTCATGGCATATTGACTGCTTTGCTGCTATACCAGAAACTTGGCACATTTTGGCATATTTTGTGTAGAGCATCATTTGTTACAAGCAGTGGTAGAAGATCATTAAATAGAATTGAAGAGAAGAAAGAAACAATTTACACAGCTTGGAGCTTATAGTGAGGCATGGGTCAAGTGGCAATTGGAGATGCACCTGTAGAAAATGTCAAAACTCCTCTCACAATGTGAGCCGATAAGTGACCAGAAAACATATACTTACTTTAAGGAAAAAGTGCCAAGAATTTGTGATTAAATTTATTACTTCAAACTTTGTTATCACAAACGTGCTTTAGCAGCATTTTCCCAAGTCGAAACCTTTAAAGTGGACATATTTAGGCTTTAAAGCTTTTGTTTTTATGTTTGAACTCATGCCTCTTCAGCTTCATTTAAAATGCAAGAATAGGCAAGTAATTTTTAAAATTCATGGAAAATTTCATTCAGTAACTTTTTTTTATTAAACAAATCCATGTGACTGCAAGTTAGTGACATTTACCCAACTGCAAAGTATAAGGGAAGAATAAAATATAAAAACAGTTGCATGTATTCCTACAAATAGTACAAAATGTTAAAAAGAGTAGCAAAAGGAGAGTAGCAAAAGATGAAAAAAATTGCTCAGTTCATTTCTGCTTGTTCTCATATAGTGTTCCTCATTATATATGGGATCAGAATGCTTATACAGATTTATAAATGAAATATGACAAAGAAAAACATCGTACAGCATTTACATACATAAACACACTTATATCACGGTAAACTGTGGTTGGGCCACAGTCATTTTTGGCAGACAAGGTTGCAATTCTATCCTTTCAGCTCTAAGCATTCAACAATCTCATATCAATGAACAGCTTTATGATTTCAATATATTTATACAAATAACGTAATACTTTAAACCCTTCATAAGGTTGACAAACAAGTGATTTACTTTTCTGTGAAGCAGAAAACCTTGACCTCACCTGTGGCCCAGATTTGGCTAAAAACTTCAAGCCCCTGTAATACAGACTAAAGCAATCATTGGATTTTTCCAAAGGCAACTGGGAAGTTGCATAACCAGGCTGTTGATGTCTTGTTCTCATTATATTTTTGACAAAGGCTTCTGAAACCAAAAGTGAAATCTGACAGTTCAGCTGGTTGCTGCTGTGTATGTGGAACTAATTTCAACTTGAAAATGCCTCAGCAAGGCCATGGTGACATTGTAGTCACTGACAGGTTGCATCCCATGTTGTCAAACTCTGCACACCAATTTTTTGTTTTGTTTTGTGCAATATTCACTTTTTATGTACATTGGTTTCACAAGGGTATTGGACAAAAAAAGTGCTAACACATATTCAGTGTTCAATGCAACACTTCAGCATGAAGCACATCATTCATATAAATATGTGTCAGAAACAGTGTAGTAAAAAATAAAAGAAAAATTCCCAAATAAAACTGTAGAAAGCTTAAAGAAAGGCAAGTAACACAATATGTTGCCACATGTACAAATAGTAATTGTCTACATTTGCTGTAATTGATTTATTTGTAACTTGTGTCTCTTTGATTCATGCTTTTTTCTTTTTTTCTATCTAGGAAATGGCCATCACTACATACTTGTTCTCTTTCTTGCAATCCCAGAATGAAAAGAAACAAATTGGGAAAATTATCACAAGCACACATTTTGTATTTAAACATTTTGGTGCACACTCATACTCCCTTTTCCCAAAGAAATATACCATATATACTAGTGGATAAATTCTCACGCGGATAAGTCGGGACTTGCTTTCACCATATAATTTCTGGTATTTTATAATCTTGGTCTTATAAGTTGAATGTGGAAAATTCACGCTATTCGTCCAAGAGATTATGATATGAGTAACCACGGAGCACATGGCCTTTTATTCTAAGTGGATGCAGCAATGCGCTGTATCAACGTGTGCTCCTAACTTCTCTCTCTCTCTATTGTGCCTATGTGACCACAAGGTAATACCCAAACTATTCCGTAGCGATGTTTGCACTGTTTTGTGTTTTTTGTATCTCACACCTTCATACACCTTTATTTTAAGAGCATCCCTTATCTACGATGGAGCGTTCGATCAAGAGAAAATATGATGCTGGGTTTACATTAAACGTTATTGAATTAACGAAAGAAATTGGAAACTGTGCTGCTGCAACAAAATTCGATGTGTCTGAGAAACTGATGTGAGATAGAAGGAGGCAAAAAGATGTAAAAGAAAAAGTGTAAGGGTTGCATTTTTAAACAGGCGTATAAGTCGGGGTCTGATTTTATGATCGATTTTTATCGGGTTTCAAGACGCGACTTATACGTGAGTATATACAGTACTCACTTCTAACAATAAGGTATCTAAAGAGCAGCAATATAAACACAATAACATTAATAATGCAAATAAATGTTTTAAAAAGTATCAAAATGATGAAAGTCTTGAAGACATCAGTGTAAGCAACGCTGTTGACTATTTCAAACAGAAGGAGATGTATGAGTTTGAGGGCCTGGTGGTGTTTACTAGCACAGAACACAAAGCTAATGATCATGGTGTTCTCACACTCAAAAGCACCACCACTAGGTTCATTGTCACCATTTGTCTTTGAATGTAGTAAAGGTGGAGTTAATGCAAATGAGACTGTTTCTGGGAAATAATCCTCTGAAATGGAAGATACAAAGTTTTAAAAGATTGAAATAAAATGCTTTGGTTTAGAGGTTAACTGTGACAATCTGTATATTCTAGATTCTCCTACATAAGAAGATTTCTTTGGGGCTGGCCTGCTAGACCTGCCTGTTTTTCTTTAACGTGTGCACAGTGCACCGGCAGTTCTGCAAGGCTGCTCTTCTATGAGTAGTTGATGTGCTCAATGTCTATAATTTCTGAATACTATACCTTGCATTCAATGACAAAGCCTGGTTGAGCCCTCACTTCCATCCCAGAGAATACATGTGCGTCTTCCCGGCCCAGCTCAAATAGGCTTTCTCGTTAGAGACTTGTTTTCTTTTCCTCTAGTATGGGCTACATAACATTATGTCTTCAGACTGGAAGCTCACTAATCCCTCAGAGTAACCTCATTTTGATTATTCAACACCTTTCTTTTATTCAGTACCCACATTTGACCATTAATGATGTAGATTAAACAGAGATTTGTCTGAGGATTTGTCTTTTGTTTAACTACAGCATACTGATAAAGAGCCTGCATGACTCATTCCCCTTACTTAGATCTTATCACTCACAAATGATAGCAAATGGTAATAAGCAAACATTAATTATAGGAACAATTATCTGTAAATTGTTGCAGTTTCAATTTCATAAAAGTTAGCTGGTAAGGCACAGATCATCAATTCCTACTTTGTAACCTCTCTTACTGTAGCAAATCCCGGAACAAACCAAGGCAAGATGTCAAAACACTCCACACAAACAAATAATACAACAAATTGCTTTTTGCAGTCCACATGGATATTGCAATTATAGTATAGATTATATTGTAAGGGTATTTTTTTTTCTAGAGGCAAGTGGATATGCAGTATATTCCTGGCATGAAAATTTCAAATAATAAATAGGTTCGCAGACAAAATAGATGCAAAGCCCACCCGGAATCACTTAAAATAGTTGGTGTAATATGAGAAGCTATGCAGGGATGTTAACGAAAGGAAATAAGACAAAGCAGCACACTGGAAGCAAAATGATCACCTTACTCCACTTGGTGAGCATTACTGGACCTGATGCCTCTGGCTACTCTACCTTTTTCCTTGAAACTGCTCCCTCCATCCTCTCCATTTCTACTTCCAGTCCATCTCTTGAGTGTGACAGAGCTGGGTGGTAGAAAGCTGTGGTTTAAAAGTTAACCCTGGGAAAACTGAAAGAGCTGTATAACACTGAGTTATATGTACAGTGATCTGATGCTTTGAATGGAGTGGTACCCCAAATGTCCTACCTGCTCTTACATATATAGGCAGGTGAGAGATTTATAAGTACAGTGCATCACATTTGTGCCCTATTGAAATGAAAGTCAATTGCAGGTATGATGGGAAAATCGGGAGCAGGGCAAGAGCCAACTCTGAATAGGATATAAATCTGTTGTAGGGATCATTCATGTGCAAATGTAGTCAAAAGTCAATTCAGCGTATGTGCGTTTAAGATGTGGGAGCAAAACAGTATATGAGGTGAAAACAGACAGAACATATTTTTTTCTAACTGACAACAAAGGTTAAGGGAATCAAACTGGAAGAGTTGGCAATGTGAGGCAAGAGTAGACAAAATGTAACACTGCTAAAACATTCTTAGTCCAATTCAGGGTCACAGGGAGGCACAGCCTATCCTGGCAGTACGGAGTACAAGTCAGGAAACAGCTCTGAATGGATAGCCAATCTATTGGAAGGCCAACTCCTGTACACACACATTAACACACACTGGATTCAATTTAGACTTGCTAGCTCAAATAACAGTTGTGTGTTTAGGGATGTAAGGGAAAAAAAATAGAAATACCTGGCTGAACATGAAATGGTCCACACAGAAAATAACTATGTGAGGCTTTAAGCCAGAATGGGTGATCTATGTAGCAGCATTAAACACTGTGCAACCATATTACCCATTTGTTTATTTTTATAGATCTTTATAACATTACTGGGCGGCACGGTGACGCAGTGGTAGTGCTGCCACCTCACAGCTTCCCAGGTCCTTTCTGCATGGAGTTTGCATGTTCTCCCTGAATCTGCGTGAGTTTCCTCTGGGTACTCTGGTTTCCTCCTACAGTCCAAAGACATACAGGTTAGGTGCATTGGCGATTCTAAATTGTCCCAAGTGTGTGCTTGGTGTGTGGGTGTGTGTGTGTGCCCTGCGGTGGGCTAGCCCCATTCCCAGGGTTTGTTTCCTGACTTGTGCCCTGTGTTGTCTGGGATTGGCTCCAGCAGACCCCCGTGACCCTGTAGTTAGGATATAGCAGGTTGGATAATGGATGGATGGATTATACCATTACTTAAAAGCCAGAACACACATTAAGATCTTAAGATGTCAGCCTGTTTATAATTCCAAGATTAATTAAATAACAGTGGGAGGTCAAGCTTTTAGTTACAGAGCCCCTAAACTGTGGAATGGTCTGCCTGATAATATAAGTGATGCCCCTTCAGTCTCACCTTTTAAATCCAGGCTGAAGACTCACTAATTCAGTTTAGTTTACCCTGACTAGAGCCGCTGATGCTGTGCATACTGCATTTCTGTTGTTAGTTATTAGTACTAAAATATTAGTAACTAGCAAAATACCCGCGCTTCGCAGCAGAGAAGTAGTGTGTTAAAGAAGTTATGAAAAAGAAAAGGAAATATTTTAAATAACATAAGATGATTGTCAATGTAATTGTTTTGTGACTGTTATGAGTGTTGCTGTCATCAAGGATTTGATTATCATTATTTCTTTCTTTTAGGTTCGTATTTGGAGGATGTGTTGTGTTCAAGTTACATTCCGTGTTTGTCAACCGTTGTAAAGATAACAGGTTTCATTCATCGAAGTGTTCACTACCCAAATTGGTACTCGTGAATCTAAGATGTTTAACAGGCATTCCCGGTATTAAGTTGTGGATTTGCCTGCAAATATTTAGCGGCAGCGTGTCTATGAACTTAATTTAAACTTAAGCTTTACACCTTGCTTTCCTATTGATATGTCTACAAAGGCTTGTTCAGATTTAGAGGGTTGTTCCTTTCTTACTGCATCAATAAACAGCTCGTCTTCCTCTTTATCTGAGACATCACACACTGTGTGCACGGGTTTACCTTTCCCAGTCCTGCAAAATTTAGCGAAGTGGTTCAATTTACCACATTTTTTACACTGTCTTCCGCACTAGCTGCACTTGCATGCTGAAAATGCTTGTATGCGTCACACGTTTCATATTTTTTTGCTGTTTTCTCAATTGTGTAATTCGTTTTTTGTTCAGCGCCCTTTGGAGCTCTTGCGTTTTGTCTGCATACTGCGTTCACAGTCAGTTCAAGTGAGCCGCTCGGAGTACATGCATCGAAAGTTCTCAGCTGTGCTTATGCTATCTTGTGCGATCTTGCGATGTCCACGGATTTATTTAATGTTAGCTCAGACCCGGCATTTAAAAGTTTCTCTCGCACTTCTGCTGAGTTTGTGCCAAACACTATTCTATCCCTGACCATCTCATCTTCGTTTGCATAAGCACAGTCCTTCACCAGCAATTTTAACTCGGTTACAAAGTCTTGTTTATATCCTGCGTCTTCTCATTAAACTTGTATATCGTATTCGTCTTAGGCATGACAAACGCCTCGTAGCGGCAGCGTGTCTATTGGATTGCTGCTGACGGATGGCCTTATATGGGCAGGCACTCAATTACGTTGGAGGTATGGGTATGGGGGATGCAATATAGGCAGGCAGCCAACTACGTGGGAGGCGTGGTGATGGGGGACGCAACTCTGCCTCACACGGTGACCGAACTGAAGGCTATCACCATATATATGTACGTAAGTAGGATTCAGTTTTTACTGTTACGCGTAGAATTTCGAAATGAAACCTGTTTAACTTTTGTAAGTAAGCTGTAAGGAATGAGCCTGCCAAATTTCAGCCTTCTACCTACATGGGAAGTTGGAGAATTAGTGATGAGTCAGTCAGTCAGTGAGGGCTTTGCCTTTTATTAGTATAGATACATTATTTATAAACTGTTGCTAACCCTCCCCTATTCTGTTTCTCTTCTCAGTACTCATATGTGGCACTTGGTGCCACTGCTCCACTGCGAAGTTGCTTGCCTGCCATGGAAAAGTCATCTAAGATAAAGGAGCACTAGAATATTTGGATCCTTTTATCAAACTAAACAGTCTAGAACTGACTCAGGTGTAAAACGGTCAGTAGAGGTGAGGTGGCTATTTGGCTGAGGTCTCCAGGACTCTGACTGTTTCTGGCTTGTCTGACTCTTTTTCTACAATCTGGTTGTGGTTTTGTTAATTAGCTGATGGACAGATATTGTTGTTTTCATTCATGTTCAATAGTTTCTACTTTGGTGTCCATGTATTGTTAACAAATCTGTATCCACCAGTGATATTTTCATAATGAAAACAAGCACTAGAACTAAAAATATTGTTTTACATTTTACAAGAACGAGAACTGAAATTAAGGCAAACAGATAAACTAAAATTAAATAAAAATTAGTGATATGTGAATAAACTAAAACGAGAATGAAAACTGAGTAAAGCGAAAAAAATAGCAATAGCATTTTCGTTCAATCCGGTTCAGTCGTGTAGAGAGGTTGTTTGTAGGTCGCCCTGAGCATGGCTTGGCTTACTATAGTCACGTGGCACAACTTCCGTAAAAGACCGTTGTTTGTTTGTTGCTCACATTTGGTTCATCAGCTTGAAGCAGTAAGCATGTGTGGGTGACGATGGTGAGTTTTGCACAAGTATTTGTGGGTAGAAAGCGAAAAAGTAACATGGAAATATTTTTATTACAGCACAGATGATAATAAAAGCAAATGCAGCGTGTGAGAAGAAGAAAAGAGTTTCAGTGCAGGGCCAGATGGATCAGTGCTTAGTGGAAGTCTTGCACTTCTCTGGTACCATTACTGCATTTCATACAGGGACATGTGGTCACACCTGTCATCATGAAAAGTAAAAACAACTAATAATGATAACATAAAATACATTTGTCCACAGGGCTTTATGATTCTAATAATTATGATTATTTTTAAAGTCAAAATCGCTGAATTTGGGCATCTCCTGATTAAATACAGAGGAGAAACGCAACGTACGGCAGCGATAAGGCGAGCCGATCCTCATCTCAGACAGTGCAGGGTTGATGCATGCAATTGGCACGTGCCTGTTGCTGTCTCTCTGCATGTTGGCAATATAATGTTTGCACGCGCATTTATTATACACCTGACTTTCCACAGTCTGGCTAATATCTTTAATGAATGTGTGTGACATATTTAGTCTTGGTGATAGGACATAAAACTCAGTGAAAAGGCACAAGTTGAGACAGACAATACTGTGCCACACTGAAGCCCAACAGGTGCTTGTTGCTATTGTTCTACACAGAGACTCTCAGCACCAATAAGTTAGTGATATCAGAAAGTCAAGTGCTCTGCAGCTGTCTGTTTATTTTTTATTTCGACTAACTGCCAAAATGGAAGATTAAGACTTTTAACACTAAAGAAAAACAAGGAGGACTTTTACAAAAAAGTGACAGAGATTTTTGTGGGGAAGGATAGGTGCATGGACTTCATTTACAAATAAAAGTAAGACCATAAACGGCTTCAATTTTATAAAACATGGGATCATACTAAGAAAAAAAATTTAAAATTTTGACCTTAAATAAAATATTTTGTTTTTCTTGTTATCCACCCATTGCATGGCTGCACTCGGGTCCTAATCTGGATCCTGAGTTGGTTTGTTAAGTGGTGGGGCGGCAATGTACTGTATCAGTGTGTACGCCTAACCTCCTCCTCCTCCTCCTTTTGTTGAACAGTCTGTATTAAAATTGATTAAAGCATCAGAATTAAAAGCTTTTAAAAACAACTAAATATTTCAATTGAGGTCAAAACTGAAATCCATTTTTTGTACACCACTCTATACTTTCACTTGTATCGAATGAGTTTGAATTGTGAAATTGCAACGGCAAATTTAGAACACATGGAGGGTGCAGAGCAAATGCGCTCTCTCTACTCTCTCTCGCCACTTTAAATGTAACATTCTTTATAGCCAAATATGTACCTTACCTATGTGTATGTAAAGAATGCTGATGAGATATGAAACATAACCAGTAGTCAATGTGCATGCTGCCAATTGAATAGTGAATAAGGTATTCTTTTGGGTTCATATATTTGTAAATCTGACTCTGAAGGAGTCACCAGCCTTGAACATCACCGCACGTCATTGCTCCAGTATTGGCAGCAGAAATCGTCAAAATGCAGTCTGCTGGCACCAGTGGATAGGACCTTGTCTATGCATCTGCATTACAGACGCTAGTCAAGCAAATATTTTCACAGTGTGGCTATCTGTACAACGGACATTGTTGCAACATGAAAAAATCTCTCGAAATGCATGCTTGTTTAAAGCTTAACAGTAACATGCTTGCACAGACTGGTTTCTTGGGTTGAAACATTTGATCTTGCTGACTATACTCATTAGGCCATTTAATCTGTTTGATCATTGACAGTCAAGCAGTGTTTAACGGCATTATGAACTGTAAGTGTATCTTGTTGACTGAAACATAACTGGCATTGAAATATGTGTAGGCCAGCATTTGTGGTCTCGCAACAGAAAAAAAAACTAAAATTGTACTAATATAAAATGTAAAAAAGCCAGAACTAAATAAAATAAAAACAAAAATGTTAAACACAGAGCTAAATAAAAATTGTTGACTCCACTGAAAACTAGATCGAAATAAAAAATAATTTTATAAAATATAATAAAAACTAAAACTACAATACCAGCACTGAAATATCACTGGTATCCACATATGTGATTGTTCTGTATTTAATGAGTGGCATAATCTATTCTTGCATTTTGCCTTGAAAGTTGTCACTGCGCGCTCCGCCTGCACTTGGTGAGGAACAATTTTCTATGCAAGAACAAAGTACTCTGTACTACTATATTGTATTTCTGAGGCGGCAGTAATGGATAAAACATCTAGATCTGTGAAGAGGATTACTTGTGTTCTGTTTTGTGTATTGCATTTACCCCATTTTTTGACTCCCATTGCTTATCCAACCTTCCTGGAAGGGAGTTTCTCTATATCTAAGCTGCCTTTATCCAAGATTTTTCCATTTTTTTTCATACAAAGTTTTTCTTTGTGTTTGGAGTTTTTTTATTGTTTTCTTAAGAGACTCAAGGCTGGGGAGTTGTCAAAAAATAGGGCATGCTAAAGCTGATTGAAGAATTCCTTGTCTGATTTTTGGGCTATACAACAAATAAATTGTTATTTATATATTGTATTTACAATATTTGTAGGTTGTCATATAAAAATGTTTTACATTTATTTATATATGTGAAGCGTAACATTTTCAAAAAGCTTAACCCAATAAAGGGTTGCAGTCCTAATTCAGCAGCACCAATTGTAGTATATTAGATAGATCGCCTGGCCATTGGAAAGCCCAATCTCAGTAAGCTAATTTACTATTACTAATTAATCAAATGTGCACTTCTGTAGGATGTGGGAAAAAAAACAAAGTGCCTGCGGAAAAACTCAGAGAGACACAAAAAGAACATGCAGAATTCACAAAGACACCAACACTTGGGATTCAAATCCAAGACACTGGAATTACAACATGATAGCACTAACCACTGCACTGTGCTGCTATGTTACCATACACTTTCAGAAGCTCTAAGCCACAAACAACCCAGGCTGAAATGATGGTTGCATGATGTGAAATGAAAACAGCAGTTTAAAGAGAGTACCTTTTTATCAAAGCAAATTAATGTAAGAATATATTTTCAAGGCAGCCTTTAGCCACATATTTCTCAACTAATAAATCCAAATTGTGCATCCTGCTGACAAAAATCAATACTCTTATGAAAAAGTGAAAAAAAGGGGAAGAGAAACTTTCAGTAATTATCTAAAGATCACAATACAGTGAGAATCTCTGCAACTAAATGAAGTGAATTTGCCACAAAATTGGAAATTTTATGAAAATTTTATACTTACCAATGTCAGTTGCTGCATACATCAGAATGATTGATTGCTCACTTTTCCTGACTTAAAATCACAATAAATGCATAAAGAAAGTAGTGTTATTCACAACATTTCAGCAGTATATTTTGTGATGTAAGTGCTCCAGACTCACTTGATGGTTTTTGAATGTTTGCTATGTGATTACTGTAATCACACTGTTTATTTCAACTATATGTTCTTTAAGAAAGGACATTTAAATTGTAAAATACAATTTAAGCTTGAAAATTATATAAAAATATAATATAGCTATTACTACAATGTTGAAGCAAGATGCAATGGAATAATTAAAATGCCAGTCCTCTATTACTCTGTACTAAATAATCTGCTATAATTATCCTGACAATGCATTGCCCTTTCCCAGTTCAAATATGTGTTTAAGCATCAACAGCTAAGATGATCTGCAAGGGAAGGAGTAAATGTGACCCGTCGCTCAGCTTATTCTGCTAATGATGAAAATAGTTGCAGACAAAGAGTGACAAAGATATTGTATTTTTAATAAATGTTAAGCTATTCTTTGGCTCTGTTCCTCTGTGGTTAATTTTCAAAAGTAGAAGACATAAAAGATCATCTTATATGGCTCCTTTCCACTGGGATTAAAAAGGCAAAAAATAATAAATCTGAAAAGAGCCATAAATTGGTTTAGAGTCATACATTTATTTTTCTTATCTGATTACACTGAAATATTTCTTGCTTGCAGAATCTGTTAACTTCTAGAGTAATATATATCATGTATTTTTTTCACCCTTTCATTGCAGGTAAAAAATGATGGTATCAGACAAGTCAGAGCCTTACATGCATTTGCCCAGGATCATCTACTAGCAAAATCAAATAAAAGAAAACCTTTATCAAATTACCAGCTTTTCCCATGTCCTTGACACATTATATTTGCAGTCTATAAAAGCAGAATGAATTTGCCTTCATAAATACTAAGTATGTCCCCCGCCAATGGACAAGCAGGTCATTTGCAATGCTAAGTGTAACTTTGCTAAGAAGCTGGACTGTTAGACTACAGCAGGTACTCAGAGAATGATTTGTGAACATGACAGCATGCTTGGGCAGTTTTTGTTCCTTAAGCTCATGTTCAGTTTTGTTAGGAAATATTTGTTGAATTTTCATGTTATGTGTACATATAGACATGGACACAATCCATTTCATAAAAGCTCTATACACTGTTTTGTGTCAATTGAAACACAAAAACACAATAAGGCACATTTCGCCAGTGACATACATGGGGATAAAGTGGTTAATAAATCTACCTCTTAGCTCCATATATAACTTTAAATCCTAGTGAGGTCACATCATCTAATTCTGGCATATTTCATATTTTTCACTCAATCCAAAAACATGTAGGGCAGGGTAATTGGTGATTCTCAGCTGATCTTGCATTATTTTCTGCTTTATTCTGCCAGGATGGGTTCTACTTTCCTGTGATTCTTCTGTTGAAAAACAGAATTCTTCCATAATCACTCCACTGTAATTTTGTTTAATTAAATACACTTATAGTTCAAGTTTAACACCAGAATCCCTGAAGCCTATGAAAAAAGTTCATAATCCTGGGACACCTTGAATTCCTTTGCACCTCTGCATTAGTGTCTTTTGTATTGTAAATGTGTTGATCAGCACAAGCAGCAAGCAGCCTGCTAGAACACCCCCCACCACCACTGCAGCTCAACTCTGGCAAAAAGTTTTCCCAGCTCAAGCCAAGGCTCCTTATCTGCGTGTGAGGTGCCTGGAGTTGTATAGGATAAATAATATATCCTTATTGTGTTCCCTGTCTACAACAATCTGGGTAAATGTAGGATGAGAGGAAATGCGAGGCAAGAAATGTTGAGCACATAGCTAAAACAGAAACTTTTTCAGGGTATAGTACTAATGACAAAATTTTGACATGAAGTGTATAATGTGTGAAGTCCACATTTCAAATAAACACTTTCACCAAAGGTACACGTATAACAAAATAAGTGTGCTTTTATTCAAGAATATAACTGAAGAAAAAGAAATCAGGTTAGGGTACGATGCTGACACAACCGCTTGGCTGGTACAGAGAGCTGTCTCATAATCAAAAGGTTGCCGGTTTGATTCAGGGCACTTCCTAGATTTACTGTTTTGAGTAGTGAGATGTTCTTATTGTTACTATGAAACAATAAAAACATACTTTTGATTTGAGTCTGTAACAGCCGGTGTACATTTATGGTACTTGTAAAGGTTAGTGTTTTTTTTATTATTATTCTGTTTTATTC
The DNA here is from genome assembly GCF_016835505.1 of Polypterus senegalus. Taxonomy (NCBI): domain Eukaryota; kingdom Metazoa; phylum Chordata; class Cladistia; order Polypteriformes; family Polypteridae; genus Polypterus; species Polypterus senegalus. The sequence goes on along the minus strand of NC_053170.1, from coordinate 69,614,825 downwards.
TCTCAGTTATGTTCACTCTCCCTCCAATCTAACACTGCTGTTTTCAAATAAAGATGTGCTATAACAGAGGTGAACTCAGATGAGGATGAGAGTTCTACATCGGAGAAAGAGAACAGATGTCCTCCCTGCAAGAAAAGTCCAATCACATATAAGAACAACGCAGCTGCACCAGGCGTAAAGGCAAAAGATAGCACCGTTTGGATGCAGCAAGAGGTTGGGTGGCATCCTGCCAGTGAATCTGCTACATGCATCTCCTTCAACGAAACAGCAGGGCATACCAAGCTTGTCAAGGTATCGTGCAAAGTTCTGTTGGTGATTATGTTTTGTGATGGTCTTTATATGAAAACATTTATATGTTACTTAAATAAACACCACAGCAAATGTTGTTTAGTCATATTTATTTACTTATCTTCCTACAGCGTAAAGTCACAAGTAGCTTCCTGTGTTTGATCGACATAGCTATGCTGTCAAAGTACATGTGCAATGCCACTCCTTATTTAGGAAATGATCAGTTACAAAGATCAGTTACAGCTTCCACCTGCACTTATTTAGGAAATGATCAGTTACAGCTTGCACCTGCAGCTACAGACACTTCAGTATGTAAGCAACTCCCTCCACTAGTGTATAGATCTGGCAGTGCTATGCTAACGGTGTATGTGCCCAAAAAAAGAAGTAGTCTAACTGCATTCTCGGTACCATTGCTCGCGTACTGAAGTGTCAGCATGGCACAGCCAGATCTAAACACTAGCATGGAGAGTGATGACATTTTCATTCTTAATTTAAAGAGATATGATTATTTGCTATTTTATACTCACAATCTGTTTTCTTCAAGCTAGAGTTTAATCTCACAATTGATTCTCACAAAGTATTCTATCCATACAATCTGCTTCATATTTTTCTTATTTTGTTATGTTGGTTTAAAGTTGCTGTGCTCTGGATTTGTTTTCCATACCTCTTAACAATGTCTTATTTAGAACCTTTAAACTCACATGCCATTATGAAAACCACTCGTATGATCCAATGGTCTTCTTCATTTATAGCACTACATGTAGCTTTTCTTTTGTCAAGCCAGACATCAAGCTGATTTGTAGAGTCAGCAGGATAAGATTTCTCACAATTACACTGTTTATAAAAATAGTAAAATGATCCAACAAAAACTGAAATAATAAGACAAGCATGTATCATACATTTGCAGGTACAATCCAACCCAATGAGAACAACATTGCACCATGTTTGAAAAACAACCAACAGTGCCTAAACAATGAAAATATTGTTTTGTCAATGTTGTGTTGCATTTTCTTGGCTTTACTGCAGGGAGCATAGCAGAAGTATCAAAAATGACTCTAAACATTTTATAGTTCGCTGTAAACTGTCAACTTAGTTTACAACATAAAAGGAACATTTTAGGCTTGTCTGATCATATCTGTAACTGTGTGATCATCGCTTGTCCTGTTATGACACATGGTTCTAGTCTACGACCTGTTCAATAAAGATTCATGAAATAGAAATTGTTGATATATTCCACAACATGAAGCAGGTGAAGAAAAACATAATTCAAATCACAAAGAATTCACAGCAAGCAGCATCAAAGATGACATAGTGCTTTTTGTTCGTAAAACTAGGGCAGAGAGGTTATTTGAAATGTAAGCAAAAAGAATCAGGGTTTATTTTCTTTGACATAAATTGATGGGCACATATGACAATGTAGGAAATAACAGTACAGGTTTATTCAGTCTATCTCTTCAAGTGATATCTCCAAATGTATATATTCGGGCAGAAGACAGTGTTCCTTTATAGCAAGTACCACATCAAGCAATGGGGAGCATCAAAGCTTATAGCAGACTTTCCAAACTATATAGATTTTGAAGCCAAGCATAGATTCACAAAAATAAGAAGCAAAAATAAATGCAGGACTATATTAAAATTTACAACAGTAACCAAGACACTCTCCTGGGCATTGAGAGTGAGTGAATTAGGGAACGAGTGTGTGAGAGGGAGTGAGGCCAGAGCAGCAAATGTGTAATCTCATGTCAGTTTAGTGCATAATGGGACAGGTCAGATAAAAGTGTCAATGAATTCAACATAACAGAAATTATTTTGTAATATGAATATAAAATTACAGATCCATGGAACATCTGTCTATAAATTACAATGACGCAGCTTCAGTTTTCCTGGTTAAAACTATCACCATAAAATTATAAAAAAGACAGCTTAATAAACCTCAGCTGAATGAGCAGATCAGAAGAAATACCATCAGAGAGAAATAAAAATAAATGATATGCACAGTATTACAAAATAAGGAAGAACTTCATTTTTCTTCACATTTAAATCCTTAATTTTACTATTGTTGGTACATAAGTGAAAAAGAAGACAACTGAATTGCCACAACACCTTGCCCTACCCTGTCAAATGTAGCATTCTTTTCCAAATTGCTTTAATCACGTGTTAAAAAGAATGATTAATTTGTTGATTAACTTCAAGCATTAATATCTAATAATCTCTTCAATCAGCTGACAGTCATATTCAAATAAACCTTGATATGTTGGTGTAGTTGTTCAAATTCATTTAAATTTTGGATTTTCGTTTTTAGTTTCTTTCAGTTTTATACTAATACATAATTATATTATGGCAAAGGGTATTGCAAAATACAGTGGACCCTTGACTTACGAACTCAATTTGTTCGCGAGGGATGGTTGTAACTCAAGTTGGTTGTAAGTCAAGACTATTTTTTCCATTAAGAAATAATGGAAATACCCATAATGTGCTCCGAACCTCCCACAGCAACACTTATTTAACCTTTTCATAATAAAAAAGAGTTGTATAATGCGCATAATTTACCAAAACACCAATACTTTTTCTAATGTACTAACCAAAAAGTTATAAAAAGTGCCTAGCCTACCAGAAACAACAATTATATACTGTACTCACCATTTAATTTGACATCTTTGGGCTGCAAGAAGGGAGGAGGAGGAGAATGAAACGGAAGGTGGTTATTGTTTAGAAGGAGCCTCCTTATGCAAATCTTTTCTTTGTAAAATTGTCGAGATGGTGGATTTCGACATGCTGTCCATATTAGCCAGATTGGACACGAACGCAACTCTCATATTTCTGCACAATTTCCTTCTTCGTTTCGATTGTGATCGCTGTTTCTCAAGTTAATAATGACAGTAGTCGAGCACTCAGTTCAAAGCTGGCCGTGTTGTGAACTGCTGTAATAATACACTCCAAAACAAGCTGGTGCTGACTCAGCCTAATGACATCATCATGTGCCACGTCAGCCTGCTAGCTAACATCCCTTAACAATCGCTTTCTTTACCTTTGTTACCTTCTCTTACTTCCTTAGCAATTATGTGTCTTGCTTGCCATGGTCTTAGTGAATTATATATATAGATAAATCACTGCACTGACCGAAATTACGTCCACAAACACATGTATCTGGGCTCCGACTGATGCTTATGAACGCTCTCGGCTGCTTGTTTACAATCGCACAAGCGGATACACGTGACCGCATTCAGGTCGTATTGCAAGATGTTGGTCGTAAATCAAAACAAAAATTTTGGTTGTAAATCAAGTTGTTCGCATGTCAGGCCGGTCGTATGTCAAGGGTCGACTGTAGTATAATCAAACTTCTCCTTTATATTTAACTTTTTTCATGAAAGGTTTTAATAGGTCAGTTCTAAAGTTAATTGAGACACTAAAGCACACATTTCAGTAAATGAGGCATGCGATTTTTGTTTTAAAGTATATCCTTCTTTGTCATTATTGAGAGGATCGAAACATTAACACCCCTCAATTCTTTTTGAACTTTTTAGAACTATTGAACTTGAACTTCATGGTTATCGTCATGCATATATTTCTTTCTTGGTATGAAGTTCCACCCTGGACCGAAAGGGTGCATTGCTGCTAACTGTGTTGTCTTCTTTTTTATCTACAGTACAGAGAAACTGTCCAGTGAGGGCAACTGACTCCTTCCGTTCCAATCCCTGGCCCATAAGAGCACAAATATCAGGCGTTCTAATTGACAATATTCTGGACATAGTAAATTCGTCATTAGATACGGGGGTCTTTCCAGACTGTCTTAAGACTGCTGTAGTTAAACCCCTTCTTAAGAAACATAATCTTGACCCCTCTGCCTTTGAAAATTTTAGACCCATTTCTAACCTGCCCTTCTTAAGTAAAATTTTAGAGAAGGCAGTCATTATGCAGTTAAATGACCACCTAAATAAACATGCTATTCTTGATACTTTTCAGTCAGGCTTTAGAACAAATCACAGTACAGAAACTGCACTTGTTAAAGTAGTAAATGACTTGCGGGTAAATGCAGACAGAGGCCATTTATCTGTTCTCATCCTCTTAGATCTGAGTGCTGCATTTGACACCATTGATCATAATATTCTTAGAAATCGCCTTAGTCAATGGGTGGGCCTCTCTGGCAGTGTCTTAAATTGGTTTGAATCCTACCTGGCAGGGAGAAAATTCTTTGTGAGTTGTGGTAATCAAATCTCAAAGACACATGATATCTGATATGGTGTTCCACAAGGCTCTATCCTGGGTCCGCTGTTATTCTCAATCTATATGCTTCCGTTAGGTCAGATTATCTCAGGTTACAATGTGAGCTACCACAGCTATGCTGATGACACACAGCTGTACTTATCTATAGCACCTGATGACTCCGACTCTTTCAATACACTAACACAATGTCTTACTGGTATTTCTGAATGGATGAATAGTAATTTTCTCAAACTAAATAAAGAGAAAACTGAAATTTTGGTAATTGGCAATAATGGATTCAGCGAGGTTATCAGAAATAAACTTAATGCACTAGGATTAAAGTTAAGACGGAGGTAAAAAATTTAGGGGTAACCGTTGACTGTAATCTGAATTTTAAATCGCATATTCATCAGACCACTAGGACAGCATTTTTCATTTAAGAAACATAGCTAAAGTTAGACCTCTTATATCATTGAAAGATGCTGAGAAATTAATTCACGCTTTTGTTTTCAGTAGACTAGATTACTGTAACGCACTCCTCTCAGGACTACCCAAAAAAGACATAAATCATTTGCAACGAGTGCAGAATGCAGCTGCTAGAATCCTAACTGGGAAAAGAAAATCCGAACACATTTCTCCAGTTTTGATGTCACTACACTGGTTGCCTGTGTCATTCAGGATTGACTTTAAAATACTGCTTATGGTTTATAAAGCCTTAAATAATCTCGCTCCATCTTATATATCGGAATGCCTGACACGTTATATTCCAAATCGTAACCTTAGATCTTCAAATGAGTGTCTCCTTATAATTCCAAAAGCTAAACTTAAAAGAAGTGGTGAGGCGGCCTTCTGCTGCTATGCACCTAAAATCTGGAATAGCCTGCCGATAGGAATTCGCCAGGCAAATACAGTGGAGCAATTTAAAACACTGCTGAAAACACATTACTTTAACATGGCCTTTTTATAACTTCACTTTAACTTAATCCTGATACTCTGTATGTTCAATTCTTCATAATAACTATTCATGGTGGCTCTAAAATCCGTACTGACCCCTACTCTCTCTTCTGTTTCTTTTTCCGGTTTCTTTGTGGTGGCGGCCTGCGCCACCACCACCTACTCAAAGCATCATGATGCTCCAACAATGATGGACTGAAAGCCAGAAGTCTACGTGACCATCATCATCAGGTCCTTCCATGAAAATATGATGATTTATGTTAGGTAGAATGCCCAGAGGGGACTGGGCGGTCTCTTGGTCTGGAACCCCTACAGATTTTATTTTTTTCTCCAGCTTTTGGAGTTTTTTGTTTTTCTGTCCACCCTGGCCATCGGACCTTACTCTTATTCTATGTTAATTAATGTTGACTTATGTTTATTTTTTATTGTGTCTTCTATTTTTCTATTCATTTTGTAAAGCACTTTGAGCTACATTTTTTTGTATGAATATGTGCTATATAAATAAATGTTGATTGATTGATTGATTGAACTGCTTGGAAGGAGGTGTCACTTCACAAACAAGTGACCAGAGAGCTTCTAGTACTTAAAGAAACTCCAAGATTTTGCCAGGTCCAGATTAACTGAAGGCTCCTATTTTGTTCTGTGTTGATGCCAATTGAGCATTTGTTTTTGTTTTCCTTTAATGTCAACAAGGATGGCCAGGTTGGCACCCCAAAATTTATTTTTGTCAAGTCTGTCATTCCTTCGGATGACTACACCAGACAACTTAAGGTCATGTATAATGATATAATTGAATTACGATGCCCATTCTGTTGGCTTCCTATGACCAAAAAAGTTAAAAACTTAATGGCTATGAGAAAGAACAGTTTGCTGGAGTACATTAAGAAGCCAGAATTTCATTAAGGAACCTGCTCAACACAATGACCTTTCATAAGAAACAGTAGCTAGGGTGATATTAGTAGGTTAGTCAAAGAGAAAGACTTCAGCAGCAATGGTTATAAATGGACAACAGTATAAATTCCTTATATTTACTGACTCAAGATGCAAGGAAAAACAGACAAGGTGCTTTGAATCATTTGAGAGCAAAGGTCTGTCTAACAAAACAGCAAGGATTTTGTGACTTTCATGATGATTATGTCATCAAAAACTTCACTGAGAAAGATCCTGGGGTTTAGTTGTGATACGTAAACATTTTTTACATTTAGAATTGCACTTTTTGTCAAGGGAAGTGAGGCAAAAAACAAAATTAGAAGCACATGTAGCAATTCAAATGGTCAGATAAGACACTATTTGATAATTCTAAATTAAAAAGATAACATTGTATTTTCGCACCATTTTTTAGGTAACAAATTTCCATGCAGAGCAAGGCAAATTCTGTTAAATATGAAACATTTCTAAGTGATCAATTTATCCTATGACTAAATATATATGCATTGATGGGAGTGAAATCTGCCAGTGTTAGTACGCACATCTATAAGTACTAGTGGTTACTGGAAGGTGTAAAGAGGATGAGAATGTATGCTATGCCCATCTCAGTCCCCTAAATTCTATCCCATGTGTTATTTTGAAGAGGTGTGTGAAGCTGTGTTTGTATTCATCAAAATACCAAACACTACTCCTGACACCTCTAGTATTCATACCAGGCATACTAAAGCTGTTGTGGTGGCTCTTGTTGGCAGAGGACTGCAAACTAGAAGTTTGATATTTCAGTCCCCATCTCTCAATGACTGACTGCATCACCATCAGGAAGTCATGTAGCCCACATGTACTCCCATTCTTAAAAAAAAAAAAAAAAATTTTAAAATTTCACAATATTTTCATCTTATAAGTCATCTTGGTCATCAATCTGTCTTGTAAAAGTAAATTTGTTTCAGATCAGTCCAATTAAAAAAAATCAACAAAAAAGTGAAAATAATCAAAATAACAATTTATTCATACACCACAACAAAGTGAACTTCCACCCAGAAATGTGTATAGTTTGAATACATTAAACAATGGCCATATCAGCCCAATAAAGATAAAAGAGAATTTTGGAAGTAAAAAAAAAATCCTAAACTCTAGACTTTAAGGTTTAACAGAACTGAACTGGCGAGGAAGGCAGTAGAGTACACTAGTAATAGCAAGCAACATGTGTAAGGAAAAAGAGTGATATGATGTGTTAAAGTGCTGTAGGGCTAGCATCATTTGTGAACTTGAGGTCAAACTGAGGTATTTAGAGTGTTTAAATATTGCAATGGTTCTTATGAAACATTTTACTATTTACGCATTAACTCAAACATTAGTCAGCTCTTATAGTATGAACAGAAATGCCTCTAGTATCTACAGGTAAAATTAACCTCTTGGTTTTTCTGGCAGAATGTGAGATGAATGGAAATAAGCTCAATGATCTGTCCAAATGTCTAAAGGTTATAAAAGATATAATATGAACTCATGTTTTTCCCACAGAAAATCATCTAACTAGCAATCCAAAAAGAACTTATTTTAAGCAATGAAATCCTGGACATATTGTTGCTGAAATCTACTGACCAGGACTCATTAAAACATATTGTGAAACAAATCAGATATGTAATAAAGTGTTCTATTTGAATGTTGAATTGCATAAAGATGTAATAACAGCCTTAATTTTATGAGATTATATCATGTTTTAAAATCCTTTTAGGGGATCCTAGTAGATAATTTTATTTTCCCTTTTAGGACAAAAAAGGTACAAATTCAAGCACAGAATAAAGAATTGTCAGTTAGCTGTTGCTGCCTTATATTATTATCATTATATTTTTGATTCTATTGCTTAAATGCAGGCGTCTCCATGGGAACAAGGCAAATGATGAATCTCACCTAATGGATTTAATCAGCAGTCTTACTACACTGACTAGAGTGTCGCCTCGAATCGAGGAAAGAACATCAATGCCAGCTTGAAGCACATTATCTCAAGTTCAGCGTCCGTGTGCCTGAATTGTGTTTGAACTTAAAGTGTAATAATATTGGTTACGGTATGTGAAGTCATTTCAGTTGGGCTTATTTGTCCTGACTTCCTTCTTAAAATAGTCTTGTGAACAAATTCTTGTATGAATCACAACATTAAAAAACTCTGAGAGACACATAGTGCTGTAATATTAAGTTCTATCATTTGGAAATAAATCATACAGTCACTGTAATTAATTTTAAAGCAAGTGTAATTTCTGTTTTGAATAATGATATCATTGACCATTACAAGAGATGGCTGTTCTTGTCTAGCCCTACTTTTACATATTTGCCTGCAGATTTTTCCAAAGTTTGGTATTCATGTAACTAAAGGCTCAGTGGTGTAGTGACTAAGGCACTTGGACCTTAAACGACCTCCACTTGTATGAGAAAGTCACTCTGCAAATAATTGTAAAGTATCTTGATCCTGTACGCTGCCTTTATTAAATGTGTCAGCCAATTATACAATAAAAACAATACATACTCCAATGCTGAATATCAGTAGTTAAGGGGTTTTATTAAGGTGCTAAATCATCACTAATTAAATTATATATTCTGTATCCAACTTTCAGGTGTAGGGTAACAAGATGTTTGCTTTGCATAGACTTTTCCTGTAATAAATATGACAGAATTATTTCATATATTTATGTGTTCAAGGGTCAGTATAGTACAGGATAGTTCAGTGTGAGAAAGTCGTGTCAAATTTAAGTACATGTTTTCATGTACACCATTGTTGGTTGAGTGTCCCAGCTGGGATGCTTGGTAATTCCTTACCTGGCCAGAAAGACATTATAACACTCACTAAACGAAATGGCTGGTGTTCCCTTTCCAGGTTGGGAGAAAAAAGTAAAGGAAATACAGAGTGATAGTGCCTCTTGGGGACATGTGTTCCCCAGTACGAAGGGTGCCGGAATCTGTCTGCCTGGGCTCCTATGTGTAGTTCCAACTGAAAGCCCTGTTGGGGTTCTTGGGTTGTACCAGGGGAAGCGGCCAGGAGCAGACTACTTTGTCCTATTGAGATTCCACATGACCTGGACGTGATATTGTGGCATTGAAAGTTATTTCAGGTGAGTCAGAAATAGGAGAAAAGGAAGAAGAACAAAGTTCATGTGGAGAGGAGGAGAGGGAGGGGGAGAAAACTGCTACAACCAAAGTTTTTTTTTCTTTTTCTCCCTGGCTTGTATTTATTTTCTGTTTTATTGTGGGTTTTGTTACTTTTGAATTCATAGTTTTCGTGTTTGCTGTATTTTCTGTTATTTTGGTTTATTATTTAATAATTATGTATTGTGCCTTTAAACGTGACTCTATTTCCCATATTTTGTGGGTGGAGTCCCAAAAGGCAGGGTCACCCTGACGTCACTGCTTCTAGGTCTTACCTCTGCATTTATATTTGGTCAGAGAGAGGAAATCTGCAGCAGATCATTAATTTCGTGTAGGTGTTATTTTGAGTATTGAATTTCTTATTTCTTTATGGTTTTTGAATTTATTGCTTCTGTTTTGAGATTCCTGTGTACTAAAATATTTATTAAGATTAGCTTACTTTTGGATTGCCTTATTAGGTACCATATATACTCGAGTTTAAGTTCTCCTGGGGATAAGTCAGGGCTTGATTTTACCGTATAATTTCTGTCATTTTATAATGACGGTCAAATGCAGAAAACTCAGGTTATTCATCCATTAGATTGATATGCTAATGCCCACCTGAGAGTAACCACGGAGCACACTGCCTTTTCTTCCTATGTATTGTGCTTACATGACCATGCAGTAATACCTGAACTATTCCAAAGCAACGTTTGCACTGTTATATTGTTTTTGTATCTCACACCCTCATACACCTTTATCATAAGAGCATCCCTTATCTACGATGGAGCGTTCAATCAGAAGAAAATATGAAAATGGTTTTAAATTAAAAGTCATTGAAGTGGCGAAAAAAATTGATAACTGCACTGCTGCAACAAAATTTGACATGTCTGAGAAACTGATGTGAGATTGGAGGAAGCAAGAAGATATATAAAAAAATGTGTCGCATTTCTGAATGGCAGTATAAGACAGGGTCTGATTTTATGATCAATTTTTCAGGTTTCAAGACCGACTTATACATGAGTATATACGGTATATCTTTTTTACCTTTTCTGGAAGAAGAAGTTTTTTTAGGTTCATCTTTTATTTCACAACTCAGAGATTTACAGAACTCTATCCTTAATAGGGTGTTTTTGTTATACTTTGGGACATTTTTTGCTTTTAGAACTTTTAAAGCCAGTTCCCCATTTTGGACCTGAGGTTAGTGTGGACTGCCTAACTTAGGGTAAACATCTTTTGCACATTTTAGTAAGGGTTCTGGCCTGCTTTGTTGCTGTTTTTTATGGAATTACACATTTATTGCCATGCTTTGTTGTCATTACACAACAGAGTAATTGTGTATTGCTGTTTGGCACATAGACACCATTTTTGGAGTACACTGACATCGCACCACCAGTATTGGAGTACCTAGTCCAGCGATGCAGTTCAGGGCGGACGCTGGAGGCTCTTGCAAAACTGCAGGGTCCACAGAAGTGCCCACCCTGGATATCATCAAGAGGAGTCGCAGCGCACGGCTCAATGGCAACTCTGGTCTGTACCAGGAACTGAGAAGAATGGCTGTGAGGGATCTGAAGGTGGATAAAGAGGCATTTGTAAGAAGAATCTGTGAGCAAGTGACAAACCATCTGTGGTCTAGCGACCCATGTCCTGCTTACAGAGGAATCGAAGCATTACGCACATCTGAATCTGTTCCTCGGAGACTCGCAGTCAGGGCAGCTGATGGAATGGTCCTTACGGATGACACTGCAATTGTGACCCACTGGGCTGGCTACTTTGAGCAGCTGTTCAAAGATGATCCTCCAGCTAGGATGTTGAATATCTCTGGGTCCACGGTTCTTGAGGCTGATCCTCCAATTAGTTGTGAACCACCCACTCTCACTGAGATTGCACAGGTGGTGAACCAGCTGAGAGGGGGAAAGGCTGCAGGGATCTGTGGTATCTGGGGTGAACTTCTCCAGGCTGGTGGTAAGGCTGTCCTCCTGGCATTGCAAGCAATCTTTGCTTCCATTTGGGAGACTGGCATTATCCCAACTGACTGGAAAACAGGACTTGTTGTGCCTGTCTGCAAAGGGAAGGGTGATCACCTGGACTGCAGCAACTACAGGGGGATAACACTGCTCTCTGTGCCAGGTAAGGTCCTTGTTAGGGTCATCCTCAATAGGATCCGTGATCACTTGCTCATCTACCAGCGACCGGAACAGTCTGGTTTTACACCTAAGAAGTCTACTATCGACCACATTCTGGCACTGAGGGGTCTCATGGAGCGCAAATGCGAATATCAGTAGAGTTTCTTTGCAGGCTTTGTCGATTTTCGCAAAGTGTTCCACTCAGTTATCCACTGGATATCATGGCTGCCTGTACACTGGTACTGACTGGTCTTGGGCACACCCATCAGCAGTGGGTATGCTTGCGGAGAGAGTGTTGACCTTGTTGAGAGGTTTACTTACCTTGGCAGTGACATTCATCTCTCTGGTCACTCTTCCTATGAAGTCAGTAGATGGATTGGGAGAGCGTGGGGGGTCATGAGGTTGCTGGAAAGGGGTGTGTGGTGCTCCTGATGTCTATGCAAAAGGACGAAAGTCCAAGTCTTTAGAGACCTGGTGCTTCCTGTCTTGCTATATGGTTGCAAGACATGGACGCTATCCAGTGACCTGAGATGAAGACTGGACTCCTTTGGTACTATGTCGCTCTGGAAAATCCTTGGGTACTGTTGGTTTAGCTTTGTGTTGAATGCACGGTTGCTCATGGAGTCCCGAATGAGGCACACTACCTGCATTGTGAGGGAGCGTCAGTTATGGCACTACGGCCATATGGCCCCTTTCCCCGAGGGTGATCCGGTTTGTAAGATCCTCATTGTTGCGGACCCGAGTGGCTGGATCAGACCAAGGGGTCGCCCACTAACACCTGGCTGCGGCAAATAGAGGGTCATTTCTGGAGGGTGGGACTGGACCACGTGCCTGCTTTGCAAACCGGGATCCCGAGTTGTTTCGTTGTGTAGTGGGTGCAGCAACACAATGTACCAGTGCGTGCTCCCCAACTTGACTTGACTTGATTAATTACACCTTCGCAAAGATTTTTACAAGCAAACAAGAATACGTTTCAGACTTTCAAGGTTCTGAAAACATATTTTTGAAGACTTCAGAAAATTATATGAAAAAATGTAAATGTCCATAGTAACAGACTGAGTGTATGAGATAACAATAGAATCAGGATTAGTGTAGGTGTTACAGAAGATTTAAATTAGAAAATACAGTAATAGTTACAGCCAGTAAACAAAGAAAAACATTTAGACATATGACTAAACCTCGTAATGGAGATCCTAACCAAACATGTTTAGAATTTCAAAGAGTAGGAGCTACAAAGCTAAATGGGCATTGAACAGAGATTAGATTAAATGAGTTTTTTGGAAGAGAATAAAACCAGCCTCAAAGGATCTGTTTTCTAGTTAATTAGTATAAGGCAAGTAAAAATTACAAGTAATATGAAACGAATAGCTTTGTAAATCAGGAGAGGTTTTAATATAATGTAATATTGTAGAAATAGCCAGTGTAGTTATGGCAGTTAAAGGGTAACGTGTTCTTAATGATTTGTCAGGCTTATAACTTTCGTAGCAATATTTTTAACATCTTGTAAACTATTGACTTCAAGCAGAAAGATCTTTTAAAAATGTCCAGACAGGATTAAAAGTGTTACAGGACTTTGAGGGCATAGGCTTTCTAGTGCCAATAAAATGTTCACGATCTGTCTCTTTCACATAGGTGACTCATTTTTAAGTATTAAATATGCCAATAGTCTTGCTATAACTACAACTGGTTTCCATTTGAATCTTGTTCTTCACTTATTATAACCTATTTTCTTTCTGTGTCCTCTTAACTTATTCTGGTTTGGCACGGGGCAAAAACCATAGACCTGGAAGCGGACACACTCACACACACACACACACAAATGCTTCGTAATCTGCAACATTACTCTTGATAAATGATCTGTTTATAATCTTAGTCATTGTTTTAAATAATATCAAAAGTGCAAGCAAATGGATATTTTAATGAAAGAAATATAGCAGTACCTGTGATTAGAGTAGATTAGTGTAGAACTCAGCTAAGTGCACAAATATCATTTCTTTAAAAATACACTTCACTCAGTCTGGACTGTAAAAGAATTGCAGAATATAATGGACTAAGTGCAACATTTAAACTGTAGTTTTAATAAACCTTTTCAATAAAAAAAAAAATTAAAATTTACCATAAAACTAGCCTTTATAAATGTGGCTTTATTTTGCATAAACCATCAAAACATATGAAAAATAGCTGCTTACAGAGTACACTGTGTGAAATTTGAACAAATTGTTCCTAACACAGTTCATGCAAAATGATAAATGCTTGTAGTAAATATTTGAAATCATGCATATGACTGTTTAGTGGTATTTTAATCACTAAACCACTTCCATGGAGCCACTATTCTTTTTTAAAGATCTAAACTATCCAAACACTGGCCTTTCCTGCACAATGCCATTGAAACTTTTTATGAGTGTGTCAGAATACATCTTTTGCTTACATTGATGTTTTTGCTTGCATGGATATCAGCATTTTTATAAGACTTCAGCAATGTTATTGTTTTCAAAATCACAACCATTCATTGCTGATTGAAACTTATATATAAACATCTTAGCGTGGAAGTATGTGTCTGTCCGACCCGGAAGTGAGAAGTGGAGTCGGGTAAGGGCTGCACCTCTGAGGAAGCAGAACATTTGCTTAGCCACTAACAACACAAGAGGGGCAAGCACGTCATCAAAACGAAACCTCAGAAGAAAGACAAAGTCGCTTAGCCACTAACATCAGCAAAATGGTATCCTGTTTACTTTTCCTCTCGCTGCTAATGCACAAGTAAACTGAGCACATCAGCAAATCAGATCCTCCTAAGAAAGAGATGCCCAGAGTAGTTCATTTTGATTACCTGACATCTCTACATTTCCGTTTTTTTTTCTGATGATTTCAGTAGTTTATAGTATTTTCATATTTTCTTATGCTCAAATAATTAAGGTTGCATGATGGAGTAATTAATGAGTGAGAGAGAGAGGTTAGGAGCTGCACCCACCACTTGACAAACCAACTCAGGATCCAGATTAGGACTAAAGTGCAGCCATGCAACGGGTTACACCTCAGCACCACACTAGCTCAGATGGAATGGAACCAGTGTGAGGTTTTTTTTTTCATTTTATGGTGGCTAGAGTGCCAATTCTGCCACAAACCCCAAAGTTTTCCCCTGCTATTTGGAGGGCCTACATGCAGGGATGGATGCAGATTAACATCATGCCCAGGACAGAGCAATTGCAGATTAAGGGCCTTGCTCAAGGGCCCAACAGAGCAGAGTCCCTTTTGGCATTTTACGGGATTCGAATGAGTGAGAGTGTTTGTATTTTATTATGAATTTCATTATAACTTACATTTATATAATGTAATCAACTTTTATATGTATCAGTTGAATAAATGTTTAAGCCCAAGGCGCCCCTCACCCTGTAATGGCGTCTATTTTGTTACTATAGCGGGGATTATTTAATCACTATACTACTACTGTAAAGGATGACCTAGTTCTGCCAGCCAGAAGATGAGGAAGT
Organism: Polypterus senegalus; assembly: GCF_016835505.1. Lineage (NCBI taxonomy): Eukaryota > Metazoa > Chordata > Cladistia > Polypteriformes > Polypteridae > Polypterus > Polypterus senegalus. The sequence goes on along the minus strand of NC_053170.1, from coordinate 69,599,725 downwards.
GTAACGTTCTGTACACTTAATAATAGTTCTTTATATTTATATAGTGCATTTCTCACAGTGAGTGGGGATCCACTTCAGTTATCACTAATGTGTAGTTTTCACCAGGGTGATGTGATGGCAGCCATTTTTGAGCCAGTATGTGCATCACACATTAGCTATTAGGCTGTGAAGTGGTGAGAACTAATTACAGACAGGGGATGATTAGGGGGCCAGAATGCACTTTAAAAAGGATGCCCAGGGACCTTTTATGAGCACTGAGAGTCGGGAGATCGGTTTTACATTTCATCTGAAGGACAGTGCCATTTTCAACGCACAGTGTCCCCATCAATACACTGGGGCATTGGGATCCTCATTCAGACCTCATGCTTAGCACCACCTGCTGGTCTCACCAACACCTCTTCCAAGATTTTCCTAAATGGTCTCCCTTCTAAGTACAGGCCCAGCCCAAACATTCTTAGCTTCAAGTGGATGACCTGTTCTGAAGTGCATGCGTTATGGCCGCTGCCTTCTTTACTTCTCCAAAATGCTGTATGTAGATTATTAGAAATTTTTTTTATATAACATAAGGAATATTAAAAGACCTAGTATTAAACCCCAAGCATGAATGTTTTCACAATTTAAATAGAAGAAATCTGGCATACATGATTGATCACTAACCAAAGAACTAGGAAGTATTACTTTTGTTTGGAAAATTTCCAGAAACTGCACACATTTACCATAAAGCAGAAGCACTACAGATCATAACCAGGTGAAATGCAATGAAATTAAATTATTGCTCATTGATGACTATTTCTGCTTCATAGCTCCTGGGACATGGGGTTGATTTCTGGTGAAGTTACCTTTATGTAGACCTTCTTCTTGTGTCCACAAAGATTTCATCACATTCTCTTGTTTCCTGCTAGCTCAGGGAGATTTTGTAAAAGGAAAAGAGGGTTCAAAATATGGATGCACAAACAGACAAAATATCTGAGGTTTGGGGTTTGCTTTGTTCTGTATCATTAATTAACTCTGTAGTATATAGTATATGCTCAACCTTCTTATTTATTTGACAACTTGCACCAAATCATCTTCTACTTAATACAGATGCTATTCTGTTCTTATCAATGTCTGTCTTCTTATTTGATTATTGAAAGACAATTTAGGATATCTGCAGCACATCATGATTGATACGTTTGTTAAAATATTCCGTAAAATTTCTTCTTCTGTACTTTTTATTGGATATTTATTCCTATTTTGAAAAAAGAAAGATTTTCTATAATCCATTGGGCAGTACATATCTGTTAATTGAGAAATGCTTATCTCATAATTAATGTACAAGCTATATTCTTCTCATTGAGGTGACTAGAATCATGCATACTTTAAATATTGTCTTAACTGTACGCTATATCATTGGAATTTCACCTTCATGCAAGTTTAATTTAAATTTTATTTAATATACATAGTTTTTTGCAGTTGCATTTATATCAGATATGCATATATACATTTTTTGCTTTTCTATATTACTGACGCTAATGCCTGCTAGTTCGTGCATCACACAGAGTGGGGACCTGGAGTGTTTAGATCTTGACAAAAGTGAAAGGCAGGACAAAAGAAAGGAAGCCAAGATGACAGTGTGAGATGTACTGAATCTGAAAATAGAAACAAGCATAGTGAAATACAGTAAAATATGACAAGTTTTCATTTTCTTATTTTGGTCTACACATCAAACATAGACAGAACTTTCTTTTCTTCTCCAGCAGTGTAATTCAATAAATTATTAGCTGATTTGTTGTTATTCAAATATTCCCAATGCTTTGTTATCAGAAACCATTTAATTCCTGTTGGGTTATTTATAGCCAATTATTCTAATAGGATAATAAACAAGACCTCCACAATGGTTTTAAATAAATGAAATCTAACCTACCCGAAATATGGATACTGAGACCTGAGAGCAAAGGCCTGGGAGTATACACCAGTTGTACAGAACACCAGACTTTGTCAGGCTGAGCCCAAACAAGGTGTGTGGTGTGAACATACATGCTCACCTTTGGCAAAATAAGTGCAGGAGTTGGGGTTGATGCCAGATTTGTGACATGCTGGGGTGGGGTAGGTCCAGACATAATAGACTTTAGCAATTGAAATTGGCCTCAATACATAGCAAGGATGGTTTCTCTCATACTTTGAAAAAGTTGTGTTTGGGTGTATTCTCATTAGCTCCCAGTTTGATGCCATGTACATGGAGTTTTTAGAAGTGAAGAAAAAGATTGTTCTACCCATCGAGATGAAAAACTGTTTATGAATATGAACCTAACATTTTTAGGTTATTCTATCTATTTAAAAAATTGGTAGTCAAAACAATACTACTTATTGATGCTGTCTTCCTACTAAGGATCTGTAATGCTTAAACATGACTAACTTGATGTATGCATAACCAAAACCATAGGCATACCTGCTACCACAGTACCTTGGGTCAGATTCCAAAAACAGATTTTATGTCATCTGATCTGATGCTATATGTTGCTGTTTTCCAGGTAAACAAAAGTGTTGAAATGCCAGCTAAGTATCACTTAATGTTAACTTGATTCAGATGTTGGAATATGAGCAGAATTGACCTAGACAATCCAAAAAATTAGTGAAAATGTTATCACTCACTAATTCTCTCTAGAATTAATTAAAGATTCATCCCGGCTGGGACGGCCAGGAGGACTGGAGGAGGACTTATGCCTTCCCCAGGCCATGTGGGGCCAACCGCCCTGGTACCTTTGGGGGTCGCGGGTACAGAGCTTTGAAGCTCAACCCTGTAGGGGCCTGTGGTCACCGCTGGGGGGCGCTCCTATGCGTTTGGAGCCCTGGACCTCAGCACTTCTGCCACACCCAGAAGTGCTGGGGGGAAGAGGAGCAGGGACACCCGGAGTGCTTCTGGGGATGCAGCCAACACTTCCACCACACTGGGGCGTGTCAGTGGAAGATTGCCTGGACACACCTGGAACACATCCGGGGGATTATAAAAAGGGCCTCCTCTCTTCATTCAATGGCTAGAGTCGGGTGGAAGACGGACGAGGTCTCTGGAGGAGGCAAGGAGGTGGCCTGAAAAAGTGACGGAGGCATAGTGTTGGTTGGCCAGTTCCTTGGGGACTTAGGGGTTTGTGGCACTTTTGTACATAATAGAATGAAGAATAAACATGTGTTCGGTGACATTGATGTGTCTACCTGTCTGTGTCCGGGCCGGCTACCACAATTATATAATACATTACATATGTTGACTCTATTTTTCAGCAGTGCAGATCTTCAAAATCTGTACAAACAGATGAATTCGACATAACACTAATCTTAGATAAATTGCACAGTAGTCTATATTCTGCCAAATTATAAGGATCCTGGACCTAATGGTTTTCCAGCCAAATATTAAGAAGATTTTTGGCAAAAATCATCATTGTTTGTCATAATGGTAGCTGAGATAATATGTCACTCAGAAAAACACCCACATATGATCACAGCCATCATCACCATACTAATGAAACCTGCAAAGGCCCAGCTATTTCCTTCCATTTGCTGTTACTTATTACTTATTAATACAGATGTGGAAGTTATTGTTAAGCATTATCCATCAGAATCAAAATAGTAATTTCATCAAATATTCATCATGATCAAAAAGAATGTGCATCAAAGGTGGATATACCACAAATAATATGTGTAGTCTTTTTGAAGCAATTTATTTTTCAAAATCCTACTGTACGGAAACTGTTATTATGTCATTATATGCAGAAAACATTTTTGATAAAGTAATTCAGGAATCTTATTCACAGTATCAGAGATTTTTTGTCTACTTATTCATTCAGTGAATGTGTATCATAGAACTCAGTTATGAACACAGACATTAGAAATAGAATAACATAAGAGTTTCACATAATAGATTTATACAGAAGCCTCCAGAAGGAGGAATACCCAATGTATCTGTCTCTCTTTCCCAGGCTAAGAAATGGGATATGAAGGTGATAGTGACCTTAGGACCCTTAAGGTTTGCCCTGCAGTCCCTGGTCCTAGCATCTGGTGTTGTGTCTTTATCACTAGAATCCCTGAAGCCTACGAAAAACTTATAATCCTGGGTCACCTTAAGTTCCTTCTCACCTCTTCATCAGCGTCTTTTGTTCTGTAAATGTGTCAATCAGCACAAACAGCAAGCAGCCTGCTATCCCCTCGACAGAGCTCAACCCGGGCAAAAAGTTCTCCCAGCTCAAATCTGTTTATCTGTGTGTGAGGTGCCTGGAGTTTCATAGGGTAAATAATATATCGTTATTTGGAACACATGTATTTCATGTGTGTTCCGTGTCTGTAATGATCTGGGTAAATGTAGGATGACAGGAAATGTGAGAAATGCAAGAAATGTTGAACAAATACCTTAAAAAGAAACTTTTTTCATGTTATAGTACTAATGACAAAATTTTGACATGGAGTGTATAATGTGTGAAGACTGAAGTCCAAATATCAAATAAACACTTTCACAAAAGGTGCAAGTATAACAAAACAAGTGCACTTTTATTCAAGAATATAACAAAGAAAAGAAGAAATTGGGTTAGAGTACAACCCTGATACGACCACTTGGGTGGTGCAGTGGTAAGAACTGCTTACTCATAATCAAGATGTCACAGGATTGAATCCGGGTGCTGTCTAGAATTATAATTTTGAGTAGTGAGCTGCTCTTATTGTTACTGTTATACAATAAAAACATAAATTTGATTTGAGTCTGTAACTGTCGATGTAAATTTATGGTACTTGTAAAAGTTAGCATTTGTTTTTTTTATTCAGTTTTATTTTCTTAATCACATTCACGCTTCCCTCGATCTGACACTGCTGTTTTCACATAAAGACATGCTACAGCAGAAGTGAACTCAGATGAGGATGAGGGTTCTACATCGAAGAAAAAGAACAGAAGCCCTCCCTGCAAGAAACGTCTAGTCACACATAAGAACAAAGCAGCTGCACCAGGTGTAAAGGTGAAAGATGACACTGTTTGGATGCAGCAAGAGGTCGGGAGTCATCCTGTCAGTCAGACTGCCCCGTATGTGTCCTTCAACTAAACAGCAGGGCTTTCAGAGCTTTCTAAGGCATTGTGTAAAGTTCTGTTTGCGATTATGCATTGTAATGGTCTTTATATGAAAAACATGTATATGTTACTTATATAAAAGCCACATTAAATGTTGTTTACCTTGATTTATTTACTTATCTTCCTACAGCGTAAAGTCACAACTAGACTGCAGAGCTTCCTGTGTTTGATTGACACTGGCATGCTGATAACGTACACGTGGAATGCTACTTCAGTACACGAATGACTTTAGCTGCAGGTGGAAGCTCTTGTCACACTTTAAGCAACTGTTGTTACAGTTCTGTCTTTGTCCAGAATCTTAGCCCCGGAAAGTCTTTCCCCTGTGGGGCAACTGGGATTGTTTCCTGAATAAGGCCAAACACAGTTGCATGGAGTGCAGTTTTATACTTGAATAAAAGCACACTTGTTTTGTTATATGTTTACCATTTGTGAAAGTGTTTATTTGATATTTGGACTTCAGTCTTCTCACATTATACACTCCATTTCGGAATTTTCTCGTTAATACTATAACATGAAAAAAGTTTCTATTTTAGGTATGTGTTCAACATTTCTTATGTTTCTCGCATCTCCTGTCATCTAACCATACATTTACCCAGATCGTTGTATTGTTCCAAATAACAATATATATTATTTACTCTATGCAACTCCAGGCACCTCACACACAAATAAACAGACTTGAGCTTGGAGAACTTTTTTGCCCAAGTTGAGCTCTGCCAGTGGTGGGATAGCAGGCTGCTTGCTGCTTGTGCTGATCGATTCATTTACAAAACAAAAGACACTGATGGAGAGGTGAGAAAGAATTCAAGGTGGTCTGGGATTACAAGTTTTTTTGTAGGCTTCAGGGATTCTAGCATTAACAGGCTTGGTTCATCTGCTGTAGGCCACTGCCCTGCAGACCTGTACTTATCAATCCTTACCATGCTTAACCCTTCAATGAAACCCCTAAGTCAATGCTCCCTGACACCCACCTCAACCTGTAAGACCAGAAAAATGTAAGAATCTAGACCAAATTAATATTAAAAGATTTCACCTTATTCATCAAAGCACAAAATAAAATAAAAACATAAAAGATTAATTGAAGATGATATCCAACATAAATACTTTAGCTTTTTGCTTACTTTAACTACTAGTTTCTATAATACAGATAAAGTATCAATAATAAAGAAAATACAATAATTCTGGAGCAATAACACTGATCCATACCTTCATTTCAATCTTCAAGGTGATCTCTTTTTTCAGACTGTATTGGATTTTTACATAGGAAGTTTGGTCACAACCGTCCAGAAACAACCATTTCCTAATTAACTGTTGTCTTACACAACAATTTCCCTTCTGATGTGGTGTGGTAACTCTTTTAAACTAGACAGTATCCTTTTACATTTGATAGCCCATAACACATATAATTAAGATACTTGTTTGCATTATTAAATTCCTTAAATTTAATTGTATTCTCACAAAAAATTTATTGTAAGTTTCACATGTATTATTGTCTAAAAAACCACATATATATTTAAATATTAATTAATTATTTCAGAGCATAATAACTGGGTAGTAAAATAGCTTTATTCAAAAGTTCATTTTTTAGTGCACCACATAAAACAGGACTTTTTTTTTTTTGGTTTTAACTGAAAGCGTTATGCTTGTATTCAACTCATTGCTTAATTTTCAAATCTTCCATCCTAATGGTCACTTGCCACTTTTCATTTACGTCTAGTCCATCTATTACCCAAATTAGTTCTTAAGCGGGGGCTTCGCTGTTAGGCCAGGGTGGTCTCTTTTCTCGGCAAGGGGATCAGTTAAAGATGCCTATTTCACTTTCTACATTTGCACTTTACATTGAGTCTCTTGCCTTGGTTATATGACAAAATATGCATATTATGTGAATCCCAATTGCCAGCACACAGCACAAAATCAGCCTGTACGCAGGTGATATATTATTACATTTACAAGAACCATCTAAATCCCTGCTGGAAGTCATCAAGCTTATTATTTTCTTTTCAGAAATATCTAATTTTTCCATTAATTGGACTAAATCCACAATTTTATCTGTATATGATGATGATTGAAAACATTACCCTCCACAAATTACCCTTCATTTATTAACTGACAATATTAAATATCTAGCTATCAGTGTTTACCCCAGCATTCAAACTTATGTTGTTTATACTGTATTTTGGCCCATTGCTAAAAATTAAAAATGCCTACTCCTTTCAATGACTGGCAGAACAGTAACTGTTTAATATTTGTACTTAAATGTAACTATTGTTTCAAACTGCTATTAATTGATTCTATAATAACTAACATTATTAGCTTATTGATTAACACAATATATCCTTTACATACTAAGGAATTTTTACAGGTTAGAATTATTTGGCTGTGCACAATAATTAAAGTGGCTTAAAAAAGAAATACAAAATCAAGAAATGTTCACACTGTTTTGCAAGCTATAGTGTCCAAGCCAAATGTGGTAAGTTTTTGGTGTAATCAATCTGTTATTTGAACTTCCGGCTTATTACATTTCTTAAAATCTGCAGTCTCCAGGGAGACGTAAAATGTCCCAAAAATGTCTCTTGTGCTTTTCCAATGGAGTGACAAAACCCATGCTTAAGTATATTGTATCCCCCTGATGACTTTTACATGACTTATTGTTCATTCTCCAGTGTATTTATTCATTAAAGCACAAAATATAAAATAGAACCATAATATTGCATGGATTTGTGTTCTAAAAGGGGAATCCACATGCATACACAGGAGTGTGTAGGATGGCCTGATTCAATGCAAGTCATGATTATTCTATTTATTACAATTTGATTTACAGTTATAAATGATATACAAACACTATGTTACACTAAAATACACAGTATATATTTATATATATTGTGGACTGCAGAGGGTGCACAGATCCCCAGACACTCAAATGTAACAGACATCAGGCATCAGTTCAGTACAACACAACACGTTTATTCAACTTGGGAAAACACTATTCTCTCGCTCCGCAGTACACCCAGCAAAGTAATTACAGTTACATTTCTGTCTCTCACTCCTTTCACTTGTCTGCCTCCACTCCTCCACCAGGAAGCTTTATCCTCCACCTCCAAACGGAGTGAGGCGGCTGCTTTTATGTTACACCTGGTGGTGCTCCATGTGGCTCATCAAGGTTATCAGTAATTACTCCCAAGTGTGAGGGAAACCCAATATAGCAGAGCTCTGAAATCTCTCCAGCTCCCCCTTGCGACCCCCACGGAACCCAACAGGGCTGCATTAAACTCCAACTCCCAGTATGCCCTTCAGGATTCCTATGGTGCCACAGTCACCCAGACCAGCTGCCCCCAGCCCATCCTTGTAATTGGAGAGCCATTCCAAGTGCCAGAGTAAATGACCAGCAACCAGATGGTGGTGTGTCACTAGAGTATGCTCTGGTAAGATGGCCCCAGAACTTGTAGAGAACATTCCTGAACATGAACTAGGTCTAGAGATTGATCTTAAATTACCCATAGAAGGGTTCAAAGAGTGCCCATTGAAGTTATAAGTCAAAAAATAAAGTATGACAAAGGGTCGACTGACAAGACAATGGTGAGGGAGAAGAAAGAGCGATGGAGGAGAGTGGGGCGGTATGGTACCTCAATCTATGGATTTTCTTGTGCAAGTAGATCAGCCACAGAACCTTCTATATTTCTAAGAAGAATGCAATGGGATTTAAAGCCAGGACTCTGAAGCTGTGAGGCATAACAAAGAAAGTTGATAAATTAACGTGTGATCCATGTAGATCTTGCTTGTCCTTTTGTTTTTCAGTGACACTACACAGGTATACCAGCAGTATAACATTTGCATTATTATGTGACACTGAAGTTTCTAAAGATTATTTGTGTGGAGCATGAAACACAAGGAGACAATGAAGCAAAACATGTAGTCAGGAACCGACAGAGTGAATAAAAATAACCTGGCAACCAAACCTAAGGGGACAGGACACATTGGCAAAATTAGAGGTCCTATATACTGTTTGGCAGTAGACCTTTGGCTGTTGCCCCCACAGTATAACAGGCAGGAGCACAAGCAAGACAGAAAGAGTCGCAGCAACAAGGAAGTCTGAGTAGATTCCTCCAGATGCAATATCCCAAGAGCATGGAGGGTGTCTCAGAGACCAGGGGCCTCGTGTATAAACTGTGCGTATGCACAAAAATGTTTTAATACAGCCATTTCCACGCTGCATCAAGATGTATAAAAACTAAACTTGGCATGAAGCCATGCACATTTTCACACTAGCTCAATCCCTTGTGTACGCAAGTTCTCCGCTCGGTTTTGTAAACTGGCGGCAACCAGCATCAAAGCAGTGCTGCTGTTCCTGTGTGGTTTCCCTTTAGATTTTAGATTCACATCCCTGATGCTACTTTATCAAATGCACTGAAATTAACCGCATATTGTTTATTATTTTAAGGCATCTCATTGTAATCAACCCGTAATCATATAGTGGTGCACCGAATAGCCAAACTATTCTAAATACCATCACTGCTTTAGTGTTGTTATTCCCAGTGCACCACTGAGTATTTAACCCACTGTATCTGTGTGTGGAATCACAGCTGTACAGCAGCTGATTGGCTTATCAGTGTATAACATCAAGCACACAAAGTCTCGGCCATGTGTGCAGTCTATTGAACTGTTCCCATACAGCAGACGCTTCAGAGCCTTTCCTATAAGGACTTCACGGTTCAGAAACAGTTTCATCCCAAGTTCTTTAAAAGCACTCAATCAGTCCATCAATTGCTCCTGGTAGAACTGTTTGTACTTATAAGTACAATTACCTCACTGTAAACTTGCACTACAATTATAATATTGCACAACCTGAGTCACTTTATAAAGCGCATATTTACAGATGAGGATGACTGGCTTCTAAGTTGAATTGATTTCCAAGTGCTATCTTCTTGGAGCTCTTGATATCATTGTTAAGAATAAATGCAGTAAATCATGTTTATTACATTATACAGGTAAGGTTTGAACTTCACTAAAATAATGTATATCTATACTAATTAAAGGCAAAGCCCTCACTGACTCACTCACTCACTGACTGACTGACTCACTCATCACTAATTCTCCAACTTTCGGTGTAGGTGGAAGGCTGAAATTTGGCAGGCTCATTCCTTACAGCTTACTTACAAAAGTTGAGCAGGTTTCATTTAGAAATTCTACACGTAATGGTCATAACTGGAATCTATTTTTGTCCATATACTGTAATGGAGTTGAGCTCGATGGCCGTGGGGGGGCAGAGTTTCGTGTGACATCAACACGCCTCCTACGTAATCACGTGAACTGACTGTCAATGCAGTACATAGAAAACAAGGAAGAGTTCCAAAAAGCGCTGAAGAAAACATGCATCATATAATTGAGAAGGCAGCGAAACAATAAGAAGCAAGCGACTGACGCATACAACCATATTCATGAGTGCAGCTACTTCGGAAACAAAGCACGGTGTAAACCTAAAGTTTAAATTAAGTTCATAGACAGGCTGCCGCTGGCGTTTGTCATGCCCACGGTTAATGCGGGATACAAGTTTAATGAGAGGACGCAGGATATAAACGAGAGTTTGGATCACTTTGTAACTTAGTTAAAATTGCTGTTGAAGGGCTGTGCTTATGCAATTCCGGGAGACTGTCTTTGTGGGGGGATTGGCAGTTAAGGCGGGTGGGGGAGTCACGTCATCATCTCCCCTCCCATTCACCTCATTTCGCTCTGAGCTGAGCTCCGCAGATAATGCAGTCTTGCGGAACCAACTTTGTGACACTGCCACCAAATACTCACAGAAAAATCCACAAGTTAATACACACGCTGTCTCTAGAGTTTCTCAACAGTCTGAATCTTCCAGGCACTACTTACAAAAGGATACATTGACAATCGTGTTATGTTATTTTTAAAATGTTTCCTTTTCTTAGCACAAGCACAGCTGAGAAGCTTCGATGCATGTGCTCCATAACGCGTTAAAAAATAACGCATTTAATCACACTTTGCATTCTAAGCAAAGGGGAACTTCTCTCAATACATGATTTCCTTGTACAGTCAACCCTCGTTTATCGCGGTTAATCCGTTACAGACTCTGCCGCGATAAATGAATTTCCGCGAAATAGGATTCTTTATTTATAAATGGAATATTTTCGCAGTTAGAGCATAGAAAACCTGTTTACGACCTTCTAAATACAGTAATCCCTCCTCGATCGCGGGGGTTGCGTTCAAGACCCCCCCACGATAGGTGAAAATCCGCGAAGTAGAAACCATATGTTTGTATGGTTATTTTTATATATTTTAAGCCCTTATAAACTCTCCCACACTGTTAACATTATTAGAGCCCTCTAGACACGAAACAACACCCTTTAGTCAAACGTTTAAACTGTGCTTCATTACAAGACAGAGATGGCAGTTCTTTCTCACAATTAAAAGAATGCAAACATATCTTATCTTCAAAGGAGCACCGTGAAGAGCAGATAATGTCAGAGAGAGCGCTCGCTAAGAAAAGCAAACAATCAAAAAATCAATACGTACTTTTAAGTATACAGAAGCACCGCGATAAAGCGGCATTTTGTAGAGGAGCATCCTATCTTCTAGGCAAACAGCCACTGTGTAAACAGCCCCCTCTGCTCACACCCCCTCCGTCAGGCAGACAGAGACAGAGAGAAGCAAACAAAACAAGCGCCACGCGGGAAGCATATCTTATAGCATTGAGGAGTTTTAGTTAATATGTAATACATGCTCTGATTGGGTACCTTCTAAGCCATCCGCCAATAGCGTCCCTTGTATGAAATCAACTGGGCAATCAAACTGAGGAAGCATGTAACCTAAATTAAAAGACCCATTGTCCACAGAAAGCGGCGAACCAGCAAAAAATCCGTGATATATATTTAGATGTGCTTACATTTAAAATCCGCGATAGAGTGAAGCCGCGAAAGTCGAAGCGCGATATAGCGAGGGATTACTGTACACCGATTACATTGATCAGCACTTCCCGATTCATTTTACCCTCTAGAGTTTCTCCACACTCTGAATCCTCCAGGCACTACTTACAAAAGGTTACATTGACAATCATGTTACGTTATTTTTAAAATGTTTCCTTTTCTTAGCACAAGCACAGCTGAGAAGCTTCAATGCATGTGCTCCATAACGTGTTAAAAAATAACACATTTAATCACACTTTGCATTCCAAGCAAAGGGGAACTTCTCTCAATGCATGATTTCCTGGTACACCGATTACATTGATCAGCGCTTCACGATTCATTTTACCCTCCCACCCCCTTGGTTTGAGAAGAAGTATGAAAAAATATGAGGTTAACTCAGAAAAGCAGATCACCAATTAAAGCTTTATAAATAATGGATACTTTATTCGCCATCAATAATTCTTTTCGTAAAGCCATACTCAGTGTAATCCCCCTTCCATTTTATAATTTTTCCGCAACTAGCCATGATTAAATGAACGGTAAAAAAGTAAGAGCGAAGCGAGGGTGACTTATTCAGGCAGGCAGGCGACAGCTCAATAGCTCGAATTTGGATATAAGTAGGTTCTATTTAGTCGCCAGAAATATCTTTGGTAGGAATGGAAGTTGAATTTAGTCTTTAAATTTCTATGGTGAAGAAAAATGTATGCAATGATGACTAAATTTAACTTACATTCCTACTAAACATATTTCTGTTGACTAAATAAAAATTACTTATATTTAAAATTTAAATAAAACTTGAACAGATACGATAGTTCATAATACCCACGCAGCACTAAGTGCACGTAAGAGCGGAAGTCATCCGTTTTAACAAGCAGTGTATTGCACTGATACGAAATAGCCTGCCCATTTAATTATTTAGGAATGGATAGATTAACATTTTGTACAAATAATGTTTTTAATTTTTCTTCCTCGATGGATTCTGGCACCCCCAGCAACAGCTGCTCGCACCCCAAAGTAGATATATATATATATATATAGAGAGAGAGAGAGATATAGATTTAGATATACAGTGGTGTGAAAAACTATTTGCCCCCTTCCTGATTTCTTATTCTTTTGCATGTTTGTCACACAAAATGTTTCTGATAATCAAACACATTTAACCATTAGTCAAATATAACACAAGTAAACACAAAATGCAGTTTTTAAATGATGGTTTTTATTATTTAGGTTGAAAAAAAATCCAAACCTACATGGCCCTGTGTGAAAAAGTAATTGCCCCTTGTTAAAAATAACCTAACTGTGGTGTATCACACCTGAGTTCAATTTCCGTAGCCACCCCAAGCCTGATTACTGCCACACCAGTTTCAATCAAGAAATCACTTAAATAGGAGCTGCCTGACACAGAGAAGTAGACCAAAAGCACCTCAAAAGCTAGACATCATGCCAAGATCCAAAGAAATTCAGGAACAAATGAGAACAGAAGTAATTGAGATCTATCAGTCTGGTAAAGGTTATAAAACCATTTCTAAAGCTTTGGGACTCCAGCGAACCACAGTGAGAGCCATTATCCACAAATGGCAAAAACATGGAACAGTGGTGAACCTTCCCAGGAGTGTCCGGCCGACCAAAATTACCCCAAGAGCGCAGAGACGACTCATCCGAGAGGTCACAAAAACCCCAGGACAACGTCTAAAGAACTGCAGGCCTCACTTGCCTCAATTAAGGTCAGTGTTCACGACTCCACCATAAGAAAGAGACTGGGCAAAAACGGCCTGCATGGCAGATTTCCAAGACGCAAAACCACTGTTAAGCAAAAAGAACATTAGGGCTCGTCTCAATTTTGCTAAGAAACATCTCAATGATTGCCAAGACTTTTGGGAAAATACCTTGTGGACTGATGAGACAAAAGTTGAACTTTTGGAAGGCAAATGTCCCGTTACATCTGGCGTAAAAGGAACACAGCATTTCAGAAAAAGAACATCATACCAACAGTAAAATATAGTGGTGGTAGTGTGATGGTCTGGGGTTGTTTTGCTGCTTCAGGACCTGGAAGGCTTGCTGTGATAGATGGAACCATGAATTCTACTGTCTACCAAAAAATCCTGAAGGAGAATGTCCGGCCATCTGTTCGTCAACTCAAGCTGAAGCGATCTTGGGTACTGCAACAGGACAATGACCCAAAACACACCAGCAAATCCACCTCTGAATGGCTGAAGAAAAACAAAATGAAGACTTTGGAGTGGCCTAGTCAAAGTCCTGACCTGAATCCAATTGAGATGCTATGGCATGACCTTAAAAAGGCGGTTCATGCTAGAAAACCCTCAAATAAAGCTGAATTACAACAATTCTGCAAAGATGAGTGGGCCAAAATTCCTCCAGAGCGCTGTAAAAGACTCATTGCAAGTTATCGCAAACGCTTGATTGCAGTTATTGCTGCTAAGGGTGGCCCAACCAGTTATTAGGTTCAGGGGCAATTACTTTTCACACAGGGCCATGTAGGTTTGGATTTTTTTCTCCCTAAATAATAAAAACCATCATTTAAAAACTGCATTTTGTGTTTACTTGTGTTATATTTGACTAATGGTTAAATGTGTTTGATGATCAGAAACATTTTGTGTGACAAACATGCAAAAGAATAAGAAATCAGGAAGGGGGCAAATAGTTTTTCACACCACTGTTGATATACATATATAGATAGATAGATATAGATATAGATAGATATATATAGATATATACAGATATATATAGATATAGATAGATGTATATGTGTATGTATATATGATGTATATGTGTGTGTCTATATATGTAGACATGTATGTGTGTATATATATATATATATATATATATATATATATATATATATATATATATACAGTGATCCTAAGCTATATAACGCTTCGACTTTCGGCTTCACTCTATCGCGATTTTTTCTCATACACGCTTACGTCACTACGCATGCGCTTTCTGAGAACTTTTATCTAAGCCCTACCATGGCTCCTAAACGTGCTGCTTTTTCTAAGCCTTCTGACAATAAAACTAAGCGCCGGAGGAAGATGCTTACTATCCAGGAGAAGGTGAAACTCTTGGATATGATTAAAGATGGCAATACCCTACAAAAGCCTCCTCACGCATATGAAAAGACAGTGCCAGCAACTGCCTATCAAGATGTTCTTCAGCCTCGCACCCAGACACCCACTGCCTAGTACTTCTTCACTGAAGACAACAACGCACCTGCTGAAGATACTGCACCACCTCTGAAGACTCTCCTACTGAGGTCGTACCTTCATAGGTTAGTGGTTGTGTGCAATTAAATGTACAGTACAATAATCTACTATAAAAAAGCGTTCGGGATTGTCCTTCCGTCCTGTGAGTGCAAAGCATAGCGGTATTCCGCTTATTACAGACTTATTACTTGTGGCTTGAGGTACGAAGCGACGTGATGTGAGCGGAGTTCTGGTGCTCTCATCGTTCCCTTGCTTTTGTGTGCGATGCGCTGGAAAAATAGACAAAATTATGTCTCTGGAAATAATTAATGTTGATGGAGTACAAATAGGGTTATCACTTTTAATACAAAAAAATAAGGGGCGCGCAATTTCATTCTCAAATACGGGACGATTCCGTATTTTAAAGGACGGGTGGCAACCCTATCACAGAGAACGCTCTCCGACAAATTGTGCAGTTGGCTTGATAACAATTTCTGCTAACACTCTGCAGCCAAGTATTTGTTTCCTCCCACTCTCTGCAGTATTTTTGCAGCCGCTTGCGTTTAAGCTCTGAAACTTTAAGACGCGGGGGGTTACCTGGAGAAGCATCTGCCATTTTTTTAATATTACTCTCTGCCAACACTTTGCAGACTCTACTTAAAAGACCCGCCCTCCTCACTGGACAGTTAAAAAGACCAATCAAACTAACGATGACATCAAGTATTACCCAATCAAAAGTAGGAAAGGAGGCATCTTCATAAAATGCGTGTGGGATGATTTGCATGAGACGCTGCTTTAAAAAAAATGATAAAAAAATAAGGAAAAAAAACCCATCCCGTATTGATTCAAAACAGGACGAGCAATTTCATTCTCAAATACGGGACGATTCCGTATTTTAAAGGACAGGTGGCAACCCTAAGTACAAATGCCTCACCGCGTAGTAAATATCAGGGGAGATGGTGCTTGCTTATTCTCATCTATAGCTTATTTAGTGCATAAAACTCCGTCTTTAGCAGTACAGATTCAGGCTGACATTGTACGACTTTGGACAGGCACTTTAGGGAATAAAAAAAAAAACTTAGGTTTTCGGGAGATGTTATGAATGGGCACTTTGATGTTCTCATTTTCTACACTTACATGCCTGATGTACACATGGAGCGCACAAAAATTGAGGATAAAAGTCGGTCGCCTTAAAAGGCGAGTGTGCCTAGTAATATGATATTTGTAACGTCTAATATGTCTTATTTTCTCTTATTTTGTCTAATATATTGGGTAATACGAGTGTAATGGTGACTAAAGGGCGTTATTTCATGTCTAGAGGGCTGTAATAATGTTAAAAAACGTATTTAGAAGGTCGTAAACAGGTTTTCTATACTCTAACTGCGAAAATATTCGATTTATAAATAAAGAATCCTACTTTGCGAAAATTCATTTATCACGGTAGAGTCTGAAACGGATTAACCGTGATAAACGAGGGTTCACTGTGTATATATATATATATATATATATATATATATATATATATATGCCAGCAACACTCATGACAATGACAAAACAATTACATTGTCAATCATGTTACGTTATTAAAATGTTTCCTTTTCTTTTTCATTACTTATTTAACACAATACTTCTCGGAAGGACAAGAATTGGGGGTTAGTACATTTGAAAGACAGTACCGCTGCAGTAAATTATTTCATTGAAGGTCGCGCACAGGAGCAGCAAGCATCTTGTGGGAGTCAGCTCGTCACTATCACTGCCCCACTGTGTTCCCATGTTTAATAACATGCTTTAATTCCTATCATCATGAAAATATCAAGTATACATCTCAGTATTTAAATTATTCAGAGAGCTGTAATATCATAAATGTAATGGATCCTGTGTCCTGTCGGAGGAAGAGAAAGCCCGTTTAAGTAGCACATAAGGATTCACACACATAGAGCACATAGAAGAACACATACAAAACAAAGCATTTAACACGCTACTTTAGTTATGATGGGATTTAAGAAACTAGTAAATTAAACGATTTTAAAATGAAGTTTATGATGTTCTACTTAAATGACAAAATAAAGTACATGATTAAAGTGGAAATTTCGAGATTAAAGTTGACATTTCAAGTTTTTTTTTCTTTTCTCTATACCCTAATAAGCTTTCATATGACACTCAAACAGTGGGCTACGACTCGCCTTTTCACGGCGACTTTGATATCTTACAACTTCTTTTTTATTTCGGGCATTGTGCGACTTTGTGAACTTGAGCTTTCGAGTTTCTCCGACACTCGAAGTCACTGGATCAACTTCCTTTTTCCTTGCCTCCACTTGGTATTAGCTGAAATTCTACTATTTTCCCCCGTGCTTTTGCCATTGCCTTTTCATACAACTCTGAGCTTAAGGGCGATTTATATTGTGTGAAACACGGCTGGGGGTGGTACCCAGCCGGGACGCCCAGGATGATCGGATCAGGGCTTGCACCTCCTCCAAACCATGAGGGGGCGACCCAATGCCTAGAGAGCCCTGGACCTCAGCACTTCCGCCACACCCGGAAGTGCTGGGGGGAAGAGGATCGGAGACATCTGGAGTGCTTCCAGATAAGCAGCCAGCATTTCCGCCACACTGGGGAGTGCCGGTGGAAGATTGCCGGGAAGCACCTGGAGCACATCCGGGTGACTATAAATGGGGACGCCTCCCTTCCTTCAAGGCTGGAGTCGGGTGAGGAGAAGGACAGAGCTTGGTGGAGAGGAATGGAGGTGGCCTGAAGAGGCATTTTGTAGCGTGAGGCCTGGACTTTGGGGAGCCTTGAGGATTTGTGGTGCACTTATACTTGTAAATATTAACTGTAAATAAACATGTGGTGGTGCCTAATACAATGTCTGCCTGTCTGTGTCCGGGGCTCATTCCACAATTGATTTGCATCTTCAAAGAGGCGTAATTCTGGGAGGAGTTGGGGAGTGGCAGCAGGCATGTGCACATGCGTTACTTTTCACGCTGACCGGGATTTATGTAGCGAACGAACGTGGAAGTTGGCGAACACACAGATTCATGCATCTGGATTTTTTTGTGCATACAAACATTTCTGCTTTTGTCCGTACACTATGTTTTAGTGTGAATGCTATGCACAGTGTTATGCATGAGGCCACTGCTCTGTCACAGCAGTGATTCTGAGCTGCTGGTGTTCTTCTAATCTGAAGATGTTAACTAAAGCAGGGCAATTGCCTGTGTCGCAATTCCTATCTTGTGTCCTTGAGTACTGAATTAACAGCTCCTATTCTAAATGAAGTCTTCAGAATGTACCACCTTCTTTATCATCTTTAATAAAACCCTTGTGTGCGTCCAGGTGTCCATGTGTGTGTGTTTTCTGGTGAAGTGCGCATGCGCGGGGCCACACAGCACGTGTTCAGTCTCTTCCTGTGCATTCCCTGTGCAGAGAGATAGACACAGATACACACACAGACACACGCGAGACACACACACAGGCACACGCGACAGACAGACACACACACACAGGCGCGCGACAGACAGACACACACACACACACACACACAGGCAAGAGACAGACAGACACACACACAGACATAGAGGCGCGCCCTTAAGAGACACACACGCGAGAGACACACACACGCCGGGCCGCAAGAGAGACACACACACACAGGAGCGCGCATGCATTGTTGCAATGTTACTTTTCTGGGTTAAATTACAGATTTTTCAAATGTTCATTTTTTTCCCCTGTGCTTAAAACTCATTAAAAAAAGAGTTTTTAGCGAGCGGGTCATAAGGCTATTGCGCAAATTCTTGCAGTGTTAGTTTTCTCTGTTGTTCAAGATTTTCTTAGTGTTATTCAATATTTTTACATTTAGTTTACTATTACGCTGTGCTTTCTATGGTACAGTTAACTATATTTGTGCTTAAAAACTTTAAAATATATATATTTACATACAGTTCATACGGTCTGGAACGGATTAATTGTATTTACATACAATCCTATGTGGGAAATGACTTCGGTTCACGACCAAATCGGGTTACAACCAGACTTTTGGAACGAATTATGGTCGTGAACCGAGGTTCCACTGTATTACTGTCAGACAAAATTACAGGCATTTTACGGAAATACAAACCAGTTTTACTGAGAGAGAAAATTAAAGGCACACAATACAGTGGCACATATTACAGCCACATACAAGGTCCCTTGCCATTTAATATAGACTGTTCATACAAATGCTTATGCACTACTGTTCTAGCGCCCGTTATTTTAACAGGCTTAATGTCTACTACAGTAATAATATATCTGCATTTTCCTTAGAAACCTGAACTCACCTTCCTGTCTCTCGTGCAACTCTGTGGCCAAAGCTTGACAATACCTGTATAATAAAATGGCATATCTTAAATTGCAAAATGAGACATTAGATGTAAATTTTTTTATATAGAAATACAGGTATTAATACAGAATGAAACTGAGATGTATCACTAGAATTACCAGATCCTACGAAAAAACTCGTAAATCCGTCCCACCTTAAATCGCTTAAAATCGTTCACAGCTCTCCAACAGCGTCTTTTGTCATCTAAATGTGCTGATAAAAATCAGGCTGCAAGTAGCCGGCTATTCCATCCCCCCACCAATTTAGAACGTGCACAAACTTCTCCCAGCTTATGCCTTGATTGATTTTCTGGGAGTGAAGTGGAGTTTTAGAGTGGAAATAATAGATCGTTGTTTGGAACACACACATTTCATGTCTGTTCCGTTTCTACAGTAATCTGTGTAAACACATTGTTAAAGCAGAAACATTTTTTATATTCTACTAGTAGATGACAAAATGTAGGCATAAACTATATAATGTATGAAACCTGAAGTATCAAAGAAACACTTTCACAAAAGCTACAAATCTAACACAACAATTGCGCTTTTATTCAAAAATATAACTTCAGAAACAAAAAGCCGCCTTAACATGCAACATTGACACCTGTTTATTATGACTGCCTCTGTGGCGCAATAGAATCAGCTGCTGACTGGGAATCAAAAGGTCATGAGTTCCAAATAAATAACATTCGACGCTTTGAAGAAATCATTTTATGACACGATTTACCTTTATTTATTTACTTACTTCCTAAAGACTAAAGTCACAAGTAGTGTGCAGAGGGCATGCTCAAAACTGTGTGTTGCCACAAAAAGTGCCTGCTGACACTTTAGTATGCAAGCAATGGTATGTGCATTCTTGCTCCGACGTAGAAGGGAGCTGAGTTTCCCTCTGTTACAGCGCATCTATGTGAAAACAGCAGTGTCAGATGCGGGGGTGGGGTGTGTTTGGGCTCGTGAACGCGGCTGAGATAATAAAACTGACTAAAAAAAAAAAAAAACAAAGCTAACCTTTACAAGTATCATAAATTACACCGGCTGTTACAGACTGAAATCAAATGTATATATTTATTCTAAAATAGTAAGACTAAGAGCAGTTTAGAGCAGAACTCGCAACCTTTTGATTCCCAGTTGGCAGCTGATTCCATTGCGCCATGTAGGCAGTCATAATAAATGGGTGTTGGGATATTTTTGAATAAAAGCGCAATTGATGTGTTAGATTTGTACCTTCTGTGAAAGTATTTCTTTGATATTTGGACTTCAGGCTTCATACATTATATAGTTTATGCCTACATTTTGTCATCTACTAGTAGAATATAAAAAACATTTCTGTTTTAACAATGTGTTTACACAGATTACTGTAGAAACGGAACAGACAAGAAATGTGTGTGTTCCAAACAACAATCTATTATTTTCATTCTAAAACTCCACTTCACTCCCAGAAAATCAATCAAGGCATGAGCTGGGAGAAGTTTGTGCACGTTCTAAGTCGGTGGGGGGATGGAATAGCCGGCTGCTTGCAGTCTGATTTTTTATCAGCACATTTAGATGACAAAAGATGCTGGTGGAGAGCTGTGAACGATTTTAAGAAGCGATTTAAGGTGGGACGGATTTACGAGTTTTTTCATAGGTTCTGGTAATTCTAGTGTTAAATTTAACTTTTTTTATAAGTGTAAACTGATGCAGTTTCTCACTTTTTTTTGTTCTTCACAAAAAAAACTTTGAGAAGCATTATGAAACTTGAATAGTACAGTATCCGCATACAACACAACTACCCATTCAGATGCTCGGTGTAGCACTGACTCAGAATTCGGCACCACCTTTATGATACCCAGGTTTACACAGACTGTCTAAGATCATAAATTTCACAAAACTGTCACATTCTTTTGCCCTAACAAGAACGAGACTGCATTTTGCAGTGTTCCTGAAACTCAGTGAAAGAATAGGCACGGTATTAAGTATTTTTTGCATCGCATTATCTTTGGTGGCCATTTTTGGTTGAAAAAACAATTGTTATACTGAAATTTACATTTTGGTAAAACTAAATCCATTAGACATGATGCTGTATGAATGTTTGTCCTGGCCAATGAAAAGTATTAATTATTCCAACAATTTTGTTACTTTGATATTCGCTATAAGGGGATTTGAACTACTGTATATTAAGAGTCAGATGATGCAACGTATTAGATAGGGTGATGGTTAGAAAAACGTATAAAGGAAGATGAATTGTTTAATTGTGTAGAACTCTGTACAAATAAAGTATTATTCTGCATTCTCCTTGGGACTCGGTAACTGCCTTCTTTGAAGACAGAAAAAAGTTTTTTTCCATAAAAAGTTGAAGTACAATGCTGAAATTTACTGATTTATCTTTATTTTACATGGAGCAGTCATACTAACTTGCAGTAACATCCAATCATCAATTTCCCGGGATGACTGCCAATTCATAGTTTATGATTGTAGTGCCAGCAATCGTGTCTCTCCATATAATGTCTTACTAGCTATATTAAGCACTTTAACTTAAATGATTAACTGATATAAAAGGAACAACCCTTGTGTCTTATTTTTTAAAAAACAGACAGTCTGACAAATAAGGAAATAGAACTGTCAGGTACAATTTCTCCTAACTTTAACAGCAAAGGTTTTTGTATTGATTTCTTGAAAAGTAAACTAGTCAGCATAAGATTGAACATTTACCTTAGAACAGTCAGTAATAATAACATTCACTTACTACTTTTATAATTTTTTTTAAATTATAGAATATTTTATGACCCACATTTCTCTAGTACAGTGTTTAGAGGATCTTCCTGTTAGCTCTTTCCTGTTAGCATCTGTTTTAAAGCAGGAATCACAGCTTGATTTCTAGACCATTGAAGAATACTTGATTTCCTGAGGTAAATGACATGAACATGAAAAGAAGTACACTTTGCACATAAACTTTTCCAATGTGGAAACTAATCCTGACTCAAGTACCATGTGGTAGCATGTCTATGTAAAATAGCGTGCTAGCATATAAATTTCATGTTATGATGAATCCTTTCTACATTAATGTCATTAGAGCAAAGATTTAGGATTTGGTATAATTAGAACATAACAGTGTTTATTAACATATACCCACATGGGCTGAGCAAAATTATAATGTATATAGTACATAATTTATAACTAAATCATTTAGAAATGTCACCAAATTCAACTAATTTTTGGATATCTTCATAATTATTTATTGAAATCTCTACCTCTTTCTTTTCATATGTTCAAGTATCTTCAAACCACTTAAAGATATCTTAAAGATATCTACATATCTTTTTTAAGCCATTAACCCTTGTATACATACCTTGGGTCACTATTGATTTGTAAAGTCATATTTACACCTTTCACAGAGTCATATAATACATTGTGGATGCAGCTTCCCAGGTATGCCTCATTCGTTTAATCGACATAAAATTACTACCCAAAATATACAAAAATAGTTTAATATTATTTCATTATGATCATTTTTTCATGTAAAATACACAGGGTCACTAATGACCCTGAATGCGGTAAAGTGTTAGTTTTTTTTAATTATTTTTTTTTAAATAGCGTTTGAACAAAACATGTTTTTTTTCAGGATTTCTTTGTATATCTTTATTTTTATTGCAATTGCTTTTATATTTTGAACATTTTATGTAGGAATTTACAAGTTTTGAGAAGTAAGAGACTGCGGTGGGTTGGCACCCTGCTCGGGATTGGTTCCTACCTTGTGCCCTGTGTTGGCTGGGATTGGCTCCAGCAGACCCCCCGTGACCCTGTGTTCGGATTCAGCAGGTTGGAAAATGGATGGATAGATGGAGAAGTAAGAGAAAAGAAATCAAATGCTACGTACTTTATTAGCACAGCAAGGAGCCAGGGAGAGTAACAGTGCCAAAGGATATTTCTAATGACATCAGATCATGAATGTTGTGAGCAGGAAATAGTAGAGGGGCAGAGTTCTATCCCATTGTTCATTATATAGGTATTTTAATTAAAGCTGCATTTCTAGAACATTGCTTATTATATAGGTAGTACTACAAAACATCCCTGTTATTTACAGCATATGACAGGTCAGAGCGAGACTCAGAGGCATGCATCATTGAGACAAATGATGAACAACAGACCGAGACAGTGCAGAGTGACACTTCTGATGCCATCAGATCATGAAGCTTCTGGGCAGGGAATTGTAGAGTGGCAGATTTCAGAGGAGAAGTAGTTTGAAATTGAAAGGGACAGGCAGCTGTGCAGAGTGAAACAGCTTCATAAAGAAATACAGAAGGTGCCACATATGCTTAGTATTACTGGAGTGCATAGCAGCTGATCGCTACAGAATGTGCCAGGAGCCACATTGCAATGATCAAAATGTAACTGTTGTCTGGAATTATTCTGCCGAGTAGTAGACTATGATTGTGTAATTATATATAAATATTAAAAATTAAAAGTAAGTTAGGTGTTAACAATGAGTTTAAAAAGATGAAAACCAATCAGGGAAGAGGTTTCAATAAAAGTCTGGGCAGTTACGTAATTTGAGACTTGATTCAAATATGAATATATCTCTGATCTCTAAATACCCTAAGTATGTAATAATGTTTATTGAAAGTTACACGTATATAAGGGTTAAATTGAATATTGTCCTTTGTTTTAACTACATCAGCTCCATGTTACTCTACCATCCCCCACCAGATACTGGTTAGAAGAAAAATCACTGCTTTCTAACTTCTTATGGAATGGCAAAAGACCATCCCTTAAACATTCCAGTTTAATAAGATGCAGGAATAGCACTGGAGCACCACATCCTGACTCTTAGTTCTATCATTTGGCTTTCACTCTGCACCCTGTCTGGCTCTACCCATGTCCTTTTTCTCATCTACCTTCATGGCTCCTTATGGAATCTAATTTGGGCGCACCCCAGTCAATGCAAAATGTGCAGTCAATCTTCCTAAAGCCCAAGATGTCAAGGTTTCTTTAGGGACAGTGTTGTCTTATACTATTGATTTATGGTATTTTGCTGAGAAACTTTTAGACCCTTCCTTTAAATGGCACAGCAGTACTCCAATCTTTCACAACCCTGCCCTATCAATTGGTGGCAAGGCATGCAATTTTCTTCTCTGGTAGCACCAAGGAGTCAGCCTGTTATGTTACTGGCCTTATGCCATCCCAGTCTCTTTACTCTCATTTTCGTCTTCCTACTTCATTCGTTTTTTTTTTTTGCAACTTTGATCAATGTTCAGAGCATCTCTTTATATCATCGGATTCCTTTGCAGGTAGTTTTTTCTTTGTTTTGCTCCCTTAAGCAAGTCTGCCTTCACTCTACTTTTTACCTTTAAACATCTTCCTTTAAACTAACACTCATTCAGAGATCTTGCTCCACTGGCTTCTCTTCTCTTTTTGGAAAATATTTTTAAGAAAATCAGATTCTGTTCTAGAAACCCTAACTACCAATTCACTAAACTCAACAGCTAATATTTTCTCATGGGTCTTTCTTCTGATTCACTTTGTTATTTGTGTTCTCGTTTTACCTGTCACTTTCCTCCATAAATTATTTTCTGACATTGCCCTCTTGCTGTCTTTCTAGATATAGTTTCTTGCTTCCTTTTTGTCGTTAATCCTACCTCTTCCTGAAACTCTACTCCTCTTGGACCTTTCAAAGCATTCTCTTACCTCTCACCAATATGAACTGCTCTGTCTTGGCTCAATAATGACTAAATTATGAGGGTTACAGGGCCATTTGAGGTATATATTTTTTTCCTTTTTCAGTTGACCTTCTTTATGTGCCTGTTAAATGAATTTAATCAATAAATGTTGATCTAAAAAACTTTTTTTCTTTAAATCAATTACACATTTTGTTACATAAGTTCATATTTACATTTATTCTATATACATTTGAAATGTACACAACTTTCTTTTTAATTGTTCAAACATTACTATTTCAGTAATAAAAATAGTGTATGGATCCACACTGTTTTTTTATTTTTTTTGTAAAAGTGTGGCAGCATGCCTGAAACCTGTCATAACATATGCAAGAAATATGATGTCTGAGCTGAAAATACGGAAAGAAACAGCATCCTGTCATCTTGCAGTCATCCAAGCCAGACCCACTTTTTGCTTGAAAAACTCCAAGATGTACACAAATATTCACACACAGCTCAATAAAAAAAAAAAAATACACAGGTAGGAAGTAACTTAAGGATACATATTCTATGATTGAAAATATGTTTACATGGGGAGAAAGTGATTTCATCTTATATATAAATGATGTACCTATATCTTTTTTGCATTTGCATTGTAAAAGTCTTATTCAGTATCTAAATCTCACAAGGAATTTAGAGATACAGTGGTGTGAAAAACTATTTGCCCCCTTCCTGATTTCTTATTCTTTTGCATGTTTGTCACACAAAATGTTTCTGATCATCCAACACATTTAACCATTAGTCAAATATAACACAAGTAAACACAAAATGCAGTTTTTTAATGATGGTTTTTATTATTTAGGGAGGAAAAAAAATCCAAAATTACATGGCCCTGTGTGAAAAAGTAATTGCCCCCTGAACCTAATAACTGGTTGGGCCACCCTTAGCAGCAATAACTGCAATCAAGCGTTTGCGATAACATGCAATGAGTCTTTTACAGCGCTCTGGAGGAATTTTGCCCCACACACATTGTATACTGTCATCAAAAAGGAGAAAAAAAAAAGATGCCGAAATTGATAAATTGCAAAAATACAGAGAGTAATTTCTCAAGACTGAGCCTAACATTGACTGCTGGTATTTAGATGCATGGTGTTTACATTAGGGCTCAGACAGGAAGAGACAGAACCTATAGGTGGAAATGACATCAGGCAGAGTAGTTAATGGGGAAATCTTTTGGAGGAACCAGAGATGAGGGCGATGATTGAACCAGAAATGAGATGGAAGGAACTGGAAGCGAGGTTTCAGGAGGACTTCTTTTCCAAGGAACTGTAGATGAAGAAGAACAAACATTATTGCATTTTGCCAGCCCTTCTCTGGATACACCTCCTTGTTCAGCAAGGAAAGCTAGCTAATACTTGAACAAATACCTGAGACAATTAATTAAAGGCACACTAGTGAGAAAAGGCACTAGATCTAAAATGTTCAACATACCACAGTACAATGCGCATCACAAAAAATCTAAACTGCAAAATCCTATGTGCTAACTTGGATGACATATAATGCGAGACACTGCCCTTTATACTATTATGGGTGCTGTCATAACATGTAGAGTACCAAAGATTTTTTGTAAGAAGAAATAATAACTAGGAGATGAAAATGAAAGACAAGAATTGTTGTGAGGGTTAAACAAAGCAAGACACAAAGTCATATGAATGACTTACCAAATTATAAGGGCAAAATGAAAACCAGAAGTTATAGATGAAAAGAAATTCAAAACTCGACAATGAAGCCTGACAATTAGGCTTTCTTGGAAGAAAAACTATATATTTTTAGAAGTTGAAAACCAGCATCCACTAAGGAATATGCAATAGAACTGTTGCCATACTTATACCATCACACCTGTTATGTAATTAATGCAATGATCATATTTGATGCAATGTGACTCATTTAAATGTGTCACATAAGCAAAATGGGAATGCAGTAATCTTTATTTAAGCAAATCAAAACAATTGGTAACCTAAGAAACTGGTTCTAAAAAATACGAAACAACACAATAAACCAAAGTACACATATAAAGTATGTTAATTATTAGAGGTGTTTAAGTTTATAACTGATCACAACTTATCAGATCCCTGGAGGTTTTTAAACCCAAATTCGAGAACATATTCTTTCTACTCACCAGTACATCATTGCTACTCAAGGATTGATTACTTCTTTATAGACAATAACTTCTTGCCTAAGATTAAATCTTGTAAATACGATGCTATTGTTATTTCGGACCATGCACCTATGATCTTGGAGCTGAAATTACTAAGCCCCATACACTCACCCCGCAGATGGCGCTCAACCCGCTTCTATTAGCTGACGAGAATTGTACTGAATTTATATCCAAACAAATCAAATTCTTTCTAGAGACAAATACATCCCCCGAGATCTCTGCAGGAATACTCTGGGAAACTCTTAAGGCCTTCTTAAGAGGACAGATTATCTCATATCTTTCCCACAGAAATAAATCCGAGGCCAAGAAAGTAGCAGAGATAAAAAGCGAAATTACTAAAATAGATGAAGAACATGCCAGACTACCAAGCGAGACTCTACATAGGAGGAGGCAGGCTCTACATTCAGAATTAAACCTCTTGACAACTAAAGAAACTGAACAACTAATTTACAAATCCAGACATCATTACTATGAACATGGAGAGAAAGCTAATAAGCTTTTAGCTCAACAAATTCACAAGCAAGAAGTGCAACGCAATCTCGTAATCACTAACACGAACGGAGATAAAATCATCAAACACAAAAATATAATGCACACTTTCAGAGACTACTATAAATCCCTATATACTACTGAGTTTAAAGAAGACAATATACAATCTAATGCATTTCTGGATACATTACAGATACCACAAATAGACGCTTTTAGTGTGGAGGAACTTGATAAACCTCTGCATTATCAGAATTACTAGATGCTATAAAGTCACCCAAGGTGGAAAAGCAGCAGGCCCTGATGGCTACCCTGCAGAGTTTTACAAGAAATTCTCCGCTCAGCTAGCTCCCTCCTATTAGCAACATTTACAGAAGCCAGAGATAACCAATCTCTTCCACAAACCTTTCGCCAAGCACTAATCACTGTCTTTCCAAAACAAAATAAGGACTTATTACAATGTGCATCATACAGACCAATTTCACTTCTGAATAACGACGTTAAAATACTCTCTAAAATCATAGCTAGAAGGATGGAGAAAGTGCTCCCTCGTAATATCACAAGACCAAACTGGATTTATTAGGGGCCGACACTTATTTTCAAATCTTCGACGCCTGTTTAATGTAATATACTCACCAACTAAATCAAACACCCCAGAAATATTATTATCATTGGATGCAGAAAAGCATTCGACATGATTGAATGGAAATACCTTCTTACTACATTGGAGAAGTTTGGGTTTGGCCCAACATTTGTGCATGGATTAAATTACTGTATACTAACCCAGAAGCTTCAGTTTGCATCAATAACATTTGCTCAGACTACTTTAAACTAGAACGTGGCACAAGACAAGGATGCCCTTGTCACCGCTGCTGTTTGCATTGCCATTGAACCACTGGCAATACATTGTCGAAATACTGATCAGATAAAGGGGATTAGCAGAGAAGGACTGGAACAGAAAATCTCATTATATGCAGATGACATGGTACTGTATATATCGGACCCAGAAAATTCTGTGCCTGCAGTCTTAGCAGCACTCACAGAATTTCAAAATCTCTGGTCTCAGAATTAATCTGAATAAAAGTGTACTCTTTCCAGTGAATTCTCAAGCATATAATATTAGATTAGACACCCTACCTTTTATCATTGCAGAACAGTTTAAATACCTAGGGTAAACATCACAAGTAAACATAAAGCTCTTTATCAACAAAATTTCGCTCTGCATGGAAAAAATTAAACAAGACTTGCATAGATGGTCAACCCTTCATCTCACACTAGCTGGAAGAATTAACACTGTTAAGATGAATATTCTTCCTAAGCTCCTTTTTATTTCAAAACATCCCAATATACATTAATAAATCATTCTTTAAGCAATTAGATTCAACAATAACCTCATTTATTTGGAATTCAAAACATCCACGCATCAAAAGAGCGACCCTACAAAGACAAAAGGCAGAAGGTGGCATGGCTCTACCTAACTTCCAGTTTTATTACTGGGCAGCAAATATACAGGCATAAGAACCTGGACACAAATAGAAGAACATACACAGGCTTGGACCGCAATAGAAGTAAAATCCTGCAGTACTTCTTTGTATTCCTTGCTCTGTGCTCCAATAAACACACGTTATCGGCAATACACTAATAACCCAATTGTGCTCCACTCACTTAGAATCTGGAACCAATGTAGAAAGCATTTTAAGACGGAGAAGCTTCTATCTGTGGCACCTCTGCAAGAGAACCACCTCTTTCAACCTTCACAAACATATGCAGTTTTAATATCTGGAAAAATTTGGAATTAACTTGCTTAGAGATCTTTATATAGACAACGTCTTTGCATCCTATGAACAATTACATTCCAAATTTAACATTCCAGCTACACATTTCTTTCACTATCTTCAAATCAGGAACTTTGTTAAACAGAACCTTCCAGATTTTCCTCATCTTGCACCCTCATCCATGCTGGAAAAATATTGCTCAATCTCAAGGATTAGACTCCATCTCTACAATATATAAAATCATTTTACAATCCCTTCCTTTCAAAGATCCAAGAGGACACTGGGAAAAGATCTCTCAATTAATATATCAGAAAAGGAGTGGAAAGAAGCAATGCAGAGAATTCACTCAAGCTCCATATGCGCAAAGCATACAATTATACAACTTAAAATTATATATCGAGCACATCTGTCTCGACTAAAACTCTCCAAATTGTTTCCAGGGCATGATCCAACCTGCGAACGTTGCAACCAAGCCCCAGCCTCACTAGGTCACATGTTCTGGGCCTGCACCAAATTAACATTATTCTGGACAAAAATTTTAATTACCTTCAGACAGCCTTGGACTCACAATCCCTCCTAACCCATTAACAGCTGTGTTTGGGGTTCTTCCAGAGGGCTTAAAGTGGAGAAAGACAAACAAATTGTGATTGCATTCACTACACTTTGGCACGCAGACTTATTCTGATAAACTGGAAGAACCCAAACTCTCCTCTTTAAGTCAGTGGGAAACTGATGTGTTATATTATTTGAAATTGGAAAAATCAAATACTCAGTTAGAGGATCCGTACAGACTTTTTTCAAAACATGGCAGGA
Source organism: Polypterus senegalus (assembly GCF_016835505.1). Classification (NCBI taxonomy): domain Eukaryota; kingdom Metazoa; phylum Chordata; class Cladistia; order Polypteriformes; family Polypteridae; genus Polypterus; species Polypterus senegalus. Next base: position 69,569,250 of record NC_053170.1, on the reverse strand, counting down.
TCTAATCAGTAATATTTTAAAATAAGTTCATAAAGCACAGAGAATTTATTAATTTAGGTATGTTTACAAGCCTTAAAAAGCTTGGCTTGCTCTCTCTCTCAGGAGTGGGGATCGATCTGTTCTTAACTCAATTTTTCTTTTTGTAAAAAACTTGATTGCTTTCTATGGATTGTAATAAAATTAATAAAAATAAAAATAATAAAAAAAATTATTAGAGGTGTTACATCACATAGTGTGAATTCCAGTCATCACAAAAAAGCAACCAATAAGTAAACCACAAAAACAACCCCATCGATAAACAAACAGGCATCCCATAAAGGTAATACACAAAGTGTATTTTATCCCATGAAGTAAAAAGTACCAAAGAATTTAAATGCTCTACCTCAACAAAGGCAAAATGGGCTATAATACAAGAACAAAGGTAATTGTCACTGAGAATGGGGTCCTTTTATACTGCTGATGAAAACAGATGAGGTGAATAAAATACATTTCCTATCAACTACCAACACTTGATCTGTTCATATATTAAAAACAACTCTGAATTGGGACAAACACAATGGTAATCTAATTAATTTAAAAAAGGAAACAGTTATGATGCAAGCTATCATCCATAGACGTTGTGGGTCCCAAAAATACCCAAAATTGGTCAGTTTCACAGATGTAGGGTGTAGTTATTGAATATACTGTTATGTATCACACACCTGCATTGTTGTTAATCATTCTGCCTAGTTTATATTTTTGATATTTATTCTACAATAATATGCCTAGCATAGTTGTCAGGCACTTCTCTTGCCCTAAGAGACACTTAAAAGACTGTTGAACCATTAAATTACATTCAAAACTTGTTCAGTCCCTCCTTTCCCGTTGACTGAAATGCATTTTGGGGAGTTCAGCACAGTTCCCAAACATTTCCTGAACATTACTCTGTGGGGTTCACTAGCAGTGCATCTCCAAGCTGATTTGCCACACATTTTGGCTTCGAGACATATTGTAATAAAGGTAACAACTACCACACTCAAGAACAAAGTTGAAGACTTTGGGAGAAAGAAAGGTAGTCATTTAACTTAAGTGTAGGCAGGTCACATTGAGACGGTGTCGGTTGCTCCATGCTCCTTCTCTTGTTTGAGAGACTCTTCAACCCGCCACCATTGATACCATAACCAATTTGAGCCCGGCAGATGAGGATACATATATCCTTTTAAAATTCACGTCTCTTTTGCTAACCCTAAACAGGATCTTGCAACAGGGGAGACACCTGCTGACAGATACAGCCATCCTTCTCTTGGTTCAAGTGCCTCATCTGAACTTCTTCTTATCGAGGCTCGGGTTCCCTATCTGAGCCTCCCCGACTCCTCTGGAAGCCAGCCACATGTCAATCCCAACACCACAACAACACTCAGTAGGAGTGACTCTCTTGAGCCCCAAGCATTGGCTACATGCTTTCCCAGGGGCTCTCCTCCTGCCTGCCTTTCTTTCTCTCTCTCTCTATCATGTCTTTTAACCTCCATTCTTTCTTTCTTTTTGTTTTCTTCACTTTTTCTTCTGCCATGCCCAACCCCCCTTTGATGCTTCCAAGGGTACAGCTCCTCAATTGCGAAGCACAGAAAGCCAATGGAGCAATCCAGACAAAGCACACCTTCACAGAAGTGCTGTGTCTCAACTACCTCACCAACCTCCTGCAGCTGTGTGAGCATGCACACCCATGAAGATCAAGCTGGCTATTTAATTATTTATTTATTTAAAACTGACCCTGTACTGCTTAGCTGCAAGACCATTATTACACACACTATTTCACATGATACTCCATTCCCTGTGACTCCATCCCAGATCGTTGTTAACAGTGGACTGAAATATGAGATACACAAGTTTATTGATTCTCATTGTCATTGTACTCATTGTTTGAAAGGGTGATGGACCTGAAAAATATTCATGGATACCAGATAAAGATGTGCATGCTTCCAAATTACTATGTCATTTACACTGGGAATATACTTTCCAAAAAAAATAGCCTCTATTAGGATTTAAGACATAACTTTTTTTTTTGCTTCTTTTTTCTTCAGACATTTTCCAGTTTTCTCCTCAACATTTTGTTACGATGGTGATGGGTCAGACTGAATCCCACAATAAATATAATGTAGAGGATGGAATGCCTACAATGCCCTCTGAGTCAGATAACCCTTCCAAAACCCTAATCTTAACCATAGTGTAATCGGGCGTTCAATACAATACAAAACAATACAGTTTATTTTTGCATTGTCCAAAATTACACAAGGAATGCTGCAATGGGCTTTAACAGACCTTGTTTTTTAACAGCCCCCCAGCTTTGACTCTCTAAGAAGACAAGGAAAAACTCCCAAAAAAAATACGCAGAACTGTGGTAATGTGCCTTACTGGCATTACCAATAAGTAAATAAAATTAGTTAAGCGTCCTCTGCCGTGTAAAGAGGGAGGCTTTTGTTTGGAGGAAAACAGGTATAAAGAAAGGAAACTTACCTTTTTTCATTTATATAGTGCAGTCAGATGTCTTCGCTGACGATATTAGCGTCTCATGTAGACTGGAGAGACAGCCTTGCCATTGACCGGCCGGGATGGCGTTGTCGGTCCTCCACTCACTGCGTGTGCCTCCCGCGACACTGTAACTCTAAAGTAGCAAAAGAAAGTGTGAAGCGCCTTAATATTATTTAACCCGGGTTAGCATGGGGATCCCGTATTCATAGTTGTCTGGGCTGTAGCTCAGGGGAAGGAGAAAAAATGGAAAAGTGCTTACGTTCACTTAAGGCATTAAGTGCAGTCCGCATCTGAAAAGCCGGCACAGCTATACGCGCGCCGGCTGCTCGATTTTTATAGTAATTGTGTGGGAAAGTAGACGCCACTTCTCGCAAACGTGTTCACATCATCGCGTACCCCGGGAGGGATTTATTTATTTAATTGGTCAGCGTAGGGGCGCCGAATACAAAAGGGAACCGTGGCCTCTAGAGGGGGGTCCTTTCTGACTAGTTCGTCTTGGAGGAAGGTACTGTACTTGGTAGATCTGCGTCTTAGAAGTTACCAAGCATTACGGCTTGTGCATTGTTTTTGTAAATATTTTTTTTCATATAAATATCTCTGGATTAACTTTGGTGGAGGTATTTATTGGGTTGTGGTTAGTGGTGCACTGTTTATTTTTGTATATACACTTTTTCTGTATTTTTGAAGATTTTTGGGTGAATCCTGTATTATACACTGTTTGGAGGAGCAGCTTCCTGACTTGGATCACTGTGGAGGAAGACAGCTTCACCTTTTGCTTTGTGTATATATATATATTGATTCCACTAGTTTGTGTGCAGTATTCTTTTTCTTTTGGGACTTTTAAGAAGCACTGTAAATACTGTATATAGTCATTTCTGGGCTCCATTTAATTACTGATTTTGAGTGTCCTTTGCGGTATTGGACTGTGTATTAATATATATAAATCCCACAGGACATTATTTTTTTGATTTTTTCTTTAAGTGCACCTGTAAATAAAACCTCACTTTATTTTTCAAAAACCCCAACCCTTTTTGTGTCTGTGTCTCCCTGTCTTACACCATCATCCTGGTCACGCTCGGTCCCACATACTAGACACCTAGAGTGTAGGCTGGTGATTCCAATTCCCACTACACGGGGTGTCACAAGAACAAGAACACAAGCAATCCTCAATAGAATAAAATAGTACAATACCAAAAGTACAAGTACAGAGCAAAAATGCAAGAGTAGATTGTATCACATAATAAGATTCTGATTTGTTCAGAGTCTGGAGACCTCTGCCAATGAGCTGCCTTCCCTCTACTGGCCATTCCACAGCTGAGTCAGTGCTGGCCCAGCCAATGTAATGCAAGGAACCTTCTGTCCGATGATTCCAGTGCTTCTTTATCAGAGATGACTTTACCTTAGGCAGGCAAACAACTTGGCAGTAGGGCAGAGTCACAAAGTGCCACATTTGAGTACTAAGAAGAGAAAAAGAATAGGTGAGTTTAAGTAACAAATTATGAATATCATATTACTTATATTTTAGTGCTAATAACTAACAACAGAGATGCAGTATGCACAGTTAATCAGCAGCTCTAGTATGCTAAGCTGAAGTAGAGAGTCTTCTTCCGGGATTTGAAAGCTGAGACTGGAGATGCATCTCTTATAGTAGCAGACAGACCATTCCACACGTTTGGGGGCCTGTAAGTAAAAGCACAACCTCCGACTGTTATTTCATTAATCCTTGGAATCATAAGAAGACTGGCATTTTGAGATCTTATTGTGAAGTCTGGTTTGTAAGTAATAAAAATTCAGATAAGTAAGCCACACCTTGGCCATTTAAGAGTTTATATGTTATTAAAAGTAGGATTTTGAAACCTGCCCTGAACTTAACCGAGATCCAGTGTAAGGATTTAAGAACTGGAGTTAAGTATTTATATTTTCTTGTTCTTGTAATAATTCTTGCAGCAGCATTTTAATTTAACTGAAAGCTGTATAAAGAACAATTTGAAAATCCAGTGAAGACCACATTGCAGTAGTCAATCCTACTAGAAATAAAAGCATGAATTAATTTCTCAGTATTGCACATATTTAGAAAACACCTTATTTTCCCAATGGATGAATTTATAATGTTCATTTTAAATGACATGCTAGAGTCAAAGATAATGCCTAGATTGTGGGCTGATTCAGCAAAACTAATGGTGATTCCAACTGAGTTAAATGGTGACAAAATATTTTGCCCACCCAATGGCATTTCATGAAGGACGTTGTGAGCATTGAGTGGTGTTGGGGCATTATCTGACTGACCACAAAGGTATTGTGAGCTGCAATTACACTCTATTATTACTTCGATACTGCTTAATGCTAGAAATGTAAGGCACAGAAACTCTAAAGCATAACATGGTGTGGCCCACCAGGCTGGCACCGCCAGCACACACACGTGTTACACAAGTTCACGGCACACAAGTTTTTTTCTTTCCCCCTTGTGAAAAATGCCTTCCCCGTTCCCCACAAGTATGACACAGTCCAAGCACAAGCACAGCACAAACAATTAATCCCTTCTTTTACTCTTTTCCTTCTCCTCCTTCAGTCCTCGGGTAAAGCTTCGTCGCTCCTCCTCCCGACTCTGGCTCCCTGAGTAGTGGCTGCTGGCTCCTTTTATAACGTGCTCCAGGTGCTTGATTACTCGTTTCCAGCAGCACTTCTGGGTGTGGTGGAAAAACTGCCCCTAAGGGCTCAGCAGCTCCTGCGACAGCACCCCCTGACAGCGCCTGCAGATCCCAACAGGGCTGCACCACACTCAAACTCCCATGAAGCCCTGCGGGAGTCTGAGGCACGGCTGCAACCCAGGGGGGTTGCCATCTAGTGTTCCTGGGGAGGTATCGCTCTCACCACGCTTGCTCCCCCGGTCCTTCAGTATGGAGGCATCCCAGCCAGGCAACAGCCCCAAACACACGCTACAGTGGGGTTTGGATATTTAAGCCCAAACTGCGGTTAGTTAAAAACTTTGTTTGTAATAAAGGAAAAACTCATATCACAAAATCTATTTGAAAGCACACACACAAAAAATCTTCACAGAATTATTTTTTGGTGTAGGCCTATCTATATTTATAACTTTGAGTTTTTATTCTGCCCTTTGAAACAGTTTGCCGCTCTCAGATTTTTTGTGCTTCAATTCTAGCTTTGTCTTTTTACTTTTTTTTTTTTAACTTGTCTTAATTTCTCCGCTCAGAGTTCAAATCATCTCAATCATCCATTTCTAGTTCAAATGGGCACAATAAGTATATGACAAGAAACACAGTCTGTTCTAACAGAATATAATAATGATAGGAGGTAATGCATCTTAACATTCAGACACTGTGGAAATGGGACCTCACCCTTAATATATGCATGTGAATGGCTTCTGCAATCACTATTATATTTTCAGAAATGTTTAACATACATCTTAGGGTCTGGGTTTCTGAATTTATCAGGTAATTGTGATACTAGATTCTTACCAAGTAATCTTGAACTGAACGTGTAGATACTTTCTCAACAATCACTCTTTTAAGAACAGGTTGAAAATCATATAATTATGAATGCTCCGATAAGTAACCATGGGGTCTCTCATCAACAGGCCATTTTTGATTCTCATAATAAAACCCAACTATTCATCTTCTCGGAGTCCCATGAGCTTAGAGGAAAAGGAAAATTAAAATGATCTGTAAATAACATATTTTGGGACAGAGCATGTTAGTGCATAAAAATAAGACTGAGTTCTGTCAAACTTGGATTGGGACACATTGTGCTTAGGAAATATTCCTCTTTTTGCTAAACTTGGTAATGTAGCCTGTGACACTGATGAGAAGGACTGGTCTGATAGCCCATGGATCAGAAGATTTGAGTCAATGAGATCTATTCCGTTCACAGGTGGCTTGTAGATTATTTTGTTGTAATGTAATTCTGTTTATTGTGACTGTTTATTGATTTCATAAATCATGCAGTTAGAATTTATTTTTTTGTGTGTTTTACAGTGCTGTATTATTTTATGTGTTTCCTTAATGTACACATAAAATGCTTATAGTGGTCTACCTAAATATTACTTCTTATTGCATTCCTGTCAAATCTTACAGTATATCCAGTATATAAATTGCTGTGTTTTAAATTCATGTGTTTATTGTACTAAAGCTCAGAGGAGTCTACTTACTCTGTTAAAGTGTGTTTAATTTGTATACAAATGATAATTTAGGGGTTCTAGACAATATTTTAACAACAGTATTCAGTTTTGACAGATCTGGGCGTGTGTGTAAAAGTATTGCTAATGGGGTTTGAGTTTGTAGTTTTATAAGTTAAACATAAGCTCAAAGCTAAGTGTTTAACCAATTGGAAAACACTGTAATTAGAGGCCAGGTCTAATGAACACATTATTTATTAATTTGACTTGTCTCCTTTTTCATAGTGCCCTGTGAAATTCCTTTAAATGTGCATTTTGTGTGAGAAAATTAACAAAATGTTTATTGGACTGGAGTGAATTAATATCTGTGAATCCCTGGATGTTTTCCTCTGCTATTATTTTTTAAACTTTTTATTCTAATAGCTACTGTATTTTATGCTGAGTACACACAGGTGGAAATGACATGAAATTAACAACTCTAGTTTATGCTACCTTGATATTTGTACGTTATTGTAAATTAGTAGCTTGTTAATGTAAAAGGATGAAAATCTTATACATTGACATATTAAATAGGAAGCTGCAACAGACACTTGAACTGACCCCTTAACAACAGAAATTGGACAGATCAAAAACCCGCAGGCATTGTAGCACATCAATAACTTAGTTTTAGACCCAGATGCTATAATCTCTGGCTAAAAATGTAAAAAGTGGAGCTTTGATGTGCTAACATTCTGGACAGATTAACCTTTCCTCTCTCTACTGTTTCATCTACCAGAAATGACATGGGCATGGCATCCCAAGTGTTTACCAAGTTTTGAAGATTAAATTTGCTGTTTCTTCATTGCTTGCTATGCCCTTTTTTCATTGTCCTTTGACCACTGCAAATGTTTATTATTACTAAAGCACATCTAAGCTGCATCATTAATACGAAAAGAAATACTGCTGTTCACCAAATGGCAGGACATCTGCTCTTTTAGTACTTACTATTTCTTTACATTTAATTGCTCATTTAAAAGTTTTTTATTTATGGTTTTTAACTTGTTTGCCTAGATATCCCTCTAAGATTACATGTCGCTTCAATATTGTGCTTGAAAATTAACCTAGCCACTCTTTAGTAACATTTTTAGTTGTAGAGATATGCTACTTTTTTTAGTTATTTCATTTCACTTTCCATCCATTCATCCTTGTGGAGGTGTCAGTGGCAAACCATCAAGCCTAATAGATTAAACCTTTATCTCCAAAAGCAGTCTACAGCATCTCTTGGGTAATTCCATGTGAAATATAATCTATCCAGTACATCCTGGTTCTGCTACAGATGGGCCCAACGGGGCATCCAAACTGTGAATGTCTCAAGTGAATGTCTTTTGATCCAGTGGAAGCAGCAGATCTATTCCAAGGTTTTCCACATTACTGAACTCCTCAACCTGTCCTATAATTTTAACCCAGAAATTCTAAATAGGAGCCTAAATTTGGCTGTCTGCCTAGAATCCCAATCCTTCATATAATTATCATTCCTCATGGCCACAGAACAAAGCAAGGAGACAGCCCAATTGGTAAATCAAAAACTTCATCTGGGGACATAGTTGCTGCTTCACAACCAAAACCCCAATCCTCAAACTGTTATCCATCCAAAATTCAGCTGCACCCCAAATTCAACAAACACAGCAATACTTAAATCAAACGAACTGTCAAATACTGACTTTGACTGTCATGGCTAAAATGACAAACCAAATCACACAAACGTCCCGACACTAATTACAGTTGTTACCCTTAGCTAACACAAGTCATAAGCTTGTTTTAAATGTAATTTTATTTGAATACATGGATGATTCATTTATGTAAAAGGTGTCCTGCAAAGTCCGTTGCCATGTATCTGCCACATTGATGGCTGCAACATTACAGGCAGCATAACTACACCCAGCTAAGCACCCTCACAGACTGCTCACTGCTAAAAAAATTAAAGGAACACTTTGAAAACACATTAGATCCGAATGGGAAAAAAATCCTGCTGGATATCTATACTGATATGGACTGGGTAATGTGTTAGAAGTGAAAGGATGCCACATCGTTTCATGGAAATGAAAATTATCAACCTACAGAGGGCTGAATTCAAAGACACCATGAAAATCAAAGTGAAAAAATGATGCTCCTAATCAGACAATGGATGGGGTCCTGGGGGATTTGCTCCCAGATCTGGACCAGGGCATCACTGAGCTCCTGGACAGATTGAGGTGCAACCTGGTGGCATCGGATGGACCAGAGCATAATGTCCCAGAGGTGTTCTATTGGATTTAGGTCAGGCAATCGTCGGGGCCAGTCAGTGGTATCAATTCTGTCATCCTCCATTAACTGCCTGCATACTCTCACCAGATGAAACCGGGCATTGTCGTACACCAGTAGGAACCCATGACCCACTGCACCAGCATAGGGTCTGATAATGGGTCCAAGGATTTCATCCCAATACCTAATGGCAGTCAAGGTGCTGTTGTCTAGCCTATAGAGGTCTGTGTATCCCTCCATGGATATGCCTCCCCAGACCATCACTGACCCACCACCAAAGCGGTCATGCTGGACGATGTCATAGGCAGCATAACGTTCTCCACAGCTTCTCCAGACCCTTTCACATCTGTCACATGTTCAGGGTGAACCTGCTCTCATCTGTGAAAAGCACAAGGTGTCAGTGGTAGACCTGCCAATTCTGGTATTCTATGGCAAATGCCAATCGAGCTCCACGGTGCCAGGCAGTGAGCACAGGGCCCACTAGAGGATGTTGGGCCCTCAGGCCACCCTCAAGAAGTCTGTTTCTGATTGTTTGGTCACAGTCATTCACACTAGTAGCCTGCTGGAGGTCATTTTGGAGGGCTCTGGCAGTGCTCATCCAGTTCCACCTTGCCCAAAGGAGCAGATACCGGTCCTCCTAATGGGTTAAGGACCTTCTGCGGCCCTGTCCAGCTCTCCTACAGTAACTGCCTGTCTTCTGGAATCTCCTCCATACCCTTGAGACTGTGCTGGGAGACACAGCAAACCTTCTGGCAATGGCACATATTGATGTGCCATCCTGGAGAAGTTGGACTACCTGTGCAACCTCTGTAGGGTCCAGTTATCGCCTCATGCTACCAGTAGTGACACTGATCTTAGTCAAATGTAAAACTAGTGAAAAACCAGTCAGAAGAGATGAGGAGGGAAAAATGTCAGTTGAGTCCACCTGTTAAACCATTCCTTTTTTGGGGGTTGTCTCATTGTTGCCCCTGTAGTGCACCTGCTGCTAATTTCATTAACACATAACCCCCTCTGCTACTCAACTGACCAGATCAATATCCCAGAAAGTTCACTGAGTCTGATTAAAAACTGTAATAAAAATATGGAAACCTCATGAAAGTCATGATTTAACAATCAGTGCTACAGCAAATACAAAAAGTAACAGCTAATTGTTGTCAGAGTACTGTGAATAATAAAAAAACATATACAACCCCAAATCAGAAAAAGTTGGGATGGTATGGAGAATGTAAATAAAAAAAATAACAATAAAAAAAAAATGGGGGGATTCTTGAAATTACTTTGTCTTTTATTTCATTGCAGGCAGTATGTATCCAAGATATTTCATGTTTTATCTGGTCAGCATTCATTTCTTAATATACATCCATTCCATTCATATAGCTATATGATATAATATTTCTAGTGTTTGCTAATGAAAAAAAACCTTTTTAATTTTTTGCAGAGCTTAGCTTTGTGAAACACCTTTGGAATTTCCACCAGGGGTGTCCAGGCTTACAGAAATGCACTTGCCTTCTGCAATTTAAATCCCAATAAAAGCCTACATCTGTTGAGGCCTTGGCTGTTTATAGGGCCAGAACTATCACATTAACAGAAAGAGAATGCCTATGTGTAACCAATTATTTACTGTGTATAAATGGTGTATATTCTTTTTAGGAATTGTTTGCAAAAGGGGAAGTCAGAAATGTTGTTTATGTTTTGTTCCTAGCCTAGCAAATATAGTTTGTAAAAGTGTACTTTTTCCTGTTGGCCTTCATTTCCACTGTTAAGCATAAGCTACCTTAGTATGAACCTTCAAACGCTGTGTGATCCTGTGTAAAATTGAACAGAGAACATGGAAAGATAATCTCTCCATCTGACAAGGGCATAAATTACACAGACTCTCACTGAAAGGGACATTTAATTAGCACATTAATCAGAGAGAAATAACTGTGAAACTAATAGCTTAGTGTTGACACACTGTGCACTGGCTTTAATCAGACGATGTAATCAAGAAAAAAGAAAATTCTCACTCTACAATGTCAGGATAGTGCCCAGGAGAGATGGGAAAACAAGCCAGAAACAAACAGTTCATCGATCTCAAGTTCCTTTCTAGGCTTTGTATTAGATTCTCAAGTGTTCCAGATGCCGTGAGGTACATAATGCGTAGTGGTATTAATAAAAATAAATAAAATGGGAAGTTAATGCCTTTAACAGCACACACATTATCTTTATATTGTCATTTTGGTTAAAGTCAAGACTCAAAATACTCTTTAAAATGTCACCTTGTCATGATGCTCCATACAGAGGAGTCTTCTTACATTTCAAGATGAGAGCAACATCTGAATGATCCTAAAAGGTCAATAATATTTAAGATGACATCTCTTAATCAGACACTACAGGGACTTACCATAAAGAATATATTTGTCCTTGTTACAGCTCGAGGTTTTAATCGAAGCATTTCAGGAAGGCAATGTTTTAACATTTTTTCCTATGCAATTATTTTTATTGAAAGCTTTATATAAACCCTTAACATTCCTGATATATTTAAATACAATTTAAAGCAGATAACAAGTGTCTCCTTTTTCAGGCATTCAGTCCTGTAACAAAGCTCACCCTTGAGAAATGTTGTTGTTTTAATGTAACTTCAGTCATTTGTGTAGGGATCAATATTCTAAAATTTCATCTTTTGGGCAAGTGAACAATTAAAATTTGAGTAAACCATTCTGTAAGTGTGACAGCTTACTTCTGTTCACTAAATTTTCAAGCAATATAAAGCCAACAGACAAACTCAGAATACTACAGTGAATAGATTAGAAAGTGACATTACTATCTGCACCATTTTGTCAAGGGTATAATCCGTCATTATTTAAATAACTGACACATTTACTGACAAATTTGAAATGAAAAATCTACTGTTGCAAATGTATTATTTGATTAAGGCTTAGAAAAATTGCAATGGATTATCATAGACACCATGCAGTCAACACATTGAAAGTATGCATCGATCACATTAGTTTGTGAGATTAAAAATGGGGTGTTTTAAAATAAGATTTAATCTGTATGTTCTTTCAGTGTTTAGTGGTGCTACATCATTGCTCCAGAAAATTTAGTTTGATTCAAAGTCTGGTTTCTGTCTTTAAGCACATTCATCCCAAGTCTATGCAGATATAGTTAACTGATGTCAATTAATTTCCCTAGTATGCATCCTTACGGATGACACTGCAGTTGTGACCTGCTGGGCTGGCTACTTTGAGCAGTTGTTCAAAGCTGATCCTCCAGCTAGGATATCTGTGGGTCCATGGTTCTTGTGGCTGATCCTCCAATTAGCTGTGAACCACCCAATCTCACTGAGATTGCACAGATGGTGAAACAGCTGAGGGGGGGAAGGCTGCAGCAATCTATGGTATCCGGGGTGAACTTCTCCAGGCTGATGCTAAGGCTGTCCTCCTGGCATTGCAAGCAATTTTTGCTTCCATCTGGGAGACAGGCATCATCCCAACTGACTGGAAAACAGGACTTGTCGTCCCTATCTGGAAAGGGAAGGGTGATCGCCTGGATTGCAGCAACTACAGGAGGATAACACAGCTCTTGGTGCAGGGTAAGGTCCCTGCTAGGGTTGTCCTCAATAGGATCCGTGATTACATACTCACCTACCAGTGACCGGAACAGTCTGGTTTTACACTCAAGATGTCTACCATTGACCGCATACTGGCACGAGGGTTCTCATGGAGCTCAAACACGAATATTGGCAAAGTTTCTTTGCAGCCTTTGTCAATTTTCGCAAAGTGTTCGACTCAGTTGATCGAGTTGCCCTGTGGGACATCCTGAGGTTTCGCAGGATCCCCTCAGGGTTGCTGGATATTATGGCCAGCCTGTACACTGGTACTGTGAGTGCTGTGCAGAGTGGAGGCAGAACCTTTGTGTTTTTCCTAGTTGATTCTGGGCTTTGTCAGGGGTGTGTTCTTGCTCCTACTCTGTTCAATGCTTGTATGGACTGGGTGTTGGGCAAGATCATGGGGTCCAGTGGCTGTGGGGCATCTGTTGGTGAAGAAAGATTCACGGATCTTGACTTTGCTGACGATGCTGTGATCTTCTCGGAGTCAATGGAGGTTCTAATCGGAGCTCGATAGACTGAGCGAGGAGTCGGAGTGTCTGGGCTTGCAAGTGTCCTGGATAAAAACCAAGATCCAGGCCTTTAATGACCTCTTGAGCACAGCCATCAGCAGTGTGTCTGTTTGCAGAGAGAGTGTTGACTTAGTTGAGTGGTTTACTTACGTTGGCAGTTACATTCATGTCTCTGGTGACTCTATGAAGTCAGTAGATGGATTTGGAGAACTCATCCCATAATTACGCCTCTTTGAATATGCAAATCGATATAAATAGCCGTTAAGCTCACTGTTCTGTAAAAAGACAATGGGAAAAGCAAGAAGGAAAATGGAAGAATTTCAGCGAATACCAAGTGGAGGCAAGGAAAAAACGTACTATTTGTTGGTTTAAACAGTGGTATAAACAACAAAAGGAAGCTGATCAACTGACATAGCGTGTCGGAGAAACTCGAAAGCTCAAGTTCACAAAGTCGCACAGTGCCAGATATAAAAAAGAAGTTGTCAGATATCAAAGTTGCCATGAAAAGGCGAGTCGTAGCCCACCAGCTGAGTGTCATATGAAAGCTTATTAGGGTACAGAGAAAAAAAGGCACACAGTTGGGAAAAAGTTCAAAATGTCAACTTCAATCTCGAAATTTCCACTTTAATCACGTACTTTATTTTGTCATTAAAGAAGATCATAAACTTTTATCTTAAAATCGTTTAATTAACCAGTTTCTCAAATCACATTGTAATTAAAGTAGCACATTAAATGCTTTTTTTTTGTATGTGTTCTTCTATGTGCTCTATGTGTGTGAATCACTATGTGCTTCTTAAACCGGCTTTCTCTTCCTCCGACAGGACATAGAATCCATTACATTCATGATATTACAGCTCTCTGAATAACTAAAATAATGAGATGTATACACGATATAATTTTCATGATAATAGGAGTTAAAGCACGTTATTAAACATGGGAACACAGTGGCGCAGTGATTGTGCACGACCTTCAATGAAATAATTTATTGCAGCAGTACTCAGGGGTGGCTCTAGGCTCATGGCAGCCCTGGGCAGAGAAAGAATCGGTGGCCCCTTCACCCGCCAATGTCAATATGGTATCTTATGCACGGCCGATGGCCACGTCCGTTGTGGACAGTACATAGCCACCACCTGCTCATGACACAAACGTTTAACTTTTGCCAAAATTTGCCACTGCATTTTTAGTTGTTTCATTATTTTCTCTTTGTGTTTTATATTCAATATATATTGGCATTGCGGCCCCTGGGATTTGGCAGCCCTGTGCAGGTGCACAGTTTGCACATGCCTAAGGCCGCCCCTGCAGTACTGTCTCTTTCAAACGTACTAACCTCCAATTCCTGTCCTTCCTTTTCTTTCTCCAAGTAACCAATCGCAACACAATCAGCTCTGTAATAGACTTAAGCCATCTGTAAGCTTATAACGCTGATTATTCAAAACTTTTAAGGAACATTGAAATATCTTCGTAGTACATGTTTAATTATTCTATCCTTCACACTAGTCCCAGTGAAGCATACAGTGTGAGGCAAAAACAATCCGTGAGAGGAGCGCCAGATCCTTGCTAGCGTAGCAACACCGTAGATTATTTAAATGAAGTTAAAGTTGTATCTGTATAATATAATAAACATATTTTGCTGCATTTCATCTTAAAAATTATATCGTCATCATATGTAAATACGCGCTTTATAAAGTGGCTCAGGTTGTGCGATATTATAAGTGTAGTGCAAGTTTACAGTGAGGTGATTGTACAAACAGTTCTACAAGGAGCAGCTGATGGACTGATTGAGTGCATTTAGAGCTCTTGGGATGAAACTCTTTCTGAACCGCGAGGTCCGTACAGGAAAGGTTTGAAATGTTTGCCATGTGAGAAGCAGTTCAAATAGGAAGCATGGCTGAGGCAGCGTGTGCTTGATGCTGTATACCAATAATTCTCTTTCTGATCAGCTGCTCTGAGTAGTGCAGTGAGAGTAATATGGAAAAAGATGATCTACTGTGGAAACCCCTAACGGGAGCAGCTGAAAGAAGAAGAAGAAGGTGCAGTGAGAGTAACAACGTTAAAGTAGCTATGGTATTTGGAATAGTTTGACCATTCCATGGATCATTATATTGTTACTGGTTAAATACAATCAGATGCATTAAACTAATAAACAATATGCACTTAATTTCAGTGTATTTATAAAGCCGCGTCAGGGACGTGGATCTGAAAAAGAAAGATAAACCACACAGGAACACTAGCACTGCTTTGACACTGGGTGCCATCAGTCTGCAAAACCGAGCACAGAACTTGTGTATGACAGGGTATGAGGTACCGTGGAAATGTGCGTGGCTTTACGCCAAGTTTAGGTTTTATACATCGCGATTTGAACGTGGAAACATTCTTACGCAACATTTCTGTGCGTACGCACCGTTTATACATGAGGCCCCTGGTGCTTCCTGTCTTGCTATATGGTTGAGAGACATGGATGCTATCCAGTGACCTGAGACGAAGACTGGTCTCCTTTGGTACTGTGTCTCTCTGGAAAATCCTTGGGTAACGTTGGTTTGACTTTGTGTCGAATGGGCGGTTGCTCATGTAGCCAAATGAGGCACATAACCTGCATTGTGAGGGAGCGTCAGTTACTGCACTACGGCCATGTGGCGCGTTTCCCCGAGGGTGATCCGGCTCTTAAGATCCTCATTGTTGAGGACCTGAGTGGCTGGACCAGGCCAAGGGGTCGCCCACATAACACCTGGCTGTGGCAGATAGAGGGTCATTTCCGGAGGGTGGGACTGGACCGCGAGTCTGCCTGGGGGATTGCAAACTGGAATCCCGCATGCATACCAGTGCATGCTTCTAAACTTGACTTGATTTGTATGCAATCACGTACTCTGCAATGAAATGGTGTTCAGCTTTTCCATGTACGGATGAGAGTGGAAGTTAAAAAATATGTGTTGGGATGAATTAGGTAAAAATGTAGCCAAGGTTTGGAAAGTAACTTTTTTGGTACCTGAGGATTTTGAATTGGCTGTTTGCACACAATATTTTTCATTGGACCTTAACGGACAGCACATAGGAGAGGCTCATTGCTAAATGATAAGAAGCTCTCAACCTGAAAAAAATGTTTCCTCTGCATGTGAGGAAAAATTCATTTACATTAATTTAGTCATAGGATAATAAGTAACTAATTAGAGTACCAGATGCCAAAAAATTGTTTGACTGCATGATTGCAGAGCTCAAGAAGCCAGGATGGCTCTGGTGTTAAGCACTTCCTGAAAAGTGTTAGTTGAGGTCATTTTGGCAGAGCTAATAATTATTGAAGGAATTATGGTGTTCAGTACAAGGAAGGTCTCAAAAGTGAAAAGGAAACTACATTTGGGATTGAGAGAAATTGTCTGGCCGTCTCATCTGAAATAACTCTCACTAAGACATGTGAAACAAAACCGAGGATTACATTTCTTTGGAACATTCATTATTTTGTAAGGCACAGAGTATGTCCAGACACATATCATTTAGGCTCATTACATGTTTTAACATCATTTCAGGTGTTCATGCCCACCCTTTTTGATGGTTTTAATAAAAGCACTGGCACTGTTTCACCTACCCCTTGTTATGTCTGTGTGTTGTATGTTCATCTAGTTGGCTCATCCTTCGGGTACATTATTGGTGGTAGCAGGATCAAGAAGCTTCCTAGAGAAACTGGTAGTGTGAAGCCAAACAATATAGTTCTATTGTTGCTTCTCAAATCAGTTTTCAACTTCGGTCCAAGACTATTTTGTAAAATAGTAAAAAAAAACATATATAAAATTAAGAAAGAAGATATATTATTCTTCAAAACAAAAGAACACACTTTCAGGAATTTCTATATTAAGGGGATTTCAAATGCACAACTGTAATCTAACAAACTGTTCATATCAATTGTCTAAAAACAACATTCATTTATGACCCTCCTGAGGTAGATCTACATGTCTAACCAACAACCTGATTAAACTGTCACTATTTTATAAAACTCCTAATTCAGCTGTGGAATTACAGTATACTGTATATCAAGGCAAACAAAACTGCTTACATGTAGCATGTGTTTCTTTACAGATACATTTTCTATTATTTTAACTTACTGTAATAGTAAAAACTTATGGAAAAAAATAGACATTATCAATCTAGATTGTCAGGTTATTTTAGTTCATGTGTCATATGTTTTCTGATACATTTAAACTCTTGGACAGAAAGTCACTTTATCCATATGTATATTATGAGGTACCAAAAGGCCAAATACGAGTATAGATTTTTTGCATATATAGTATAAAGACACCTTTTTAACATATAAATCACTATATAAAGTAATTTTCTGAAAATATAAAGTCAGTTTAAAAATGTGAATTAAAATATGGTATATACAGTGTAAGTCACTGTCCGAATACTTAAAATCAATCCTGAGTATATAAAGTTGATTCAAAATATTCAAAAATATACAAAATCAAGTAAGTGTATATAAATTAGAGCCTGAATATATACAGTCCGTTCTGAATATTCTGAAAGTCAGTGTCTTCATATATAGTGTGGTGCAGTGGTTAAGGCTTTGGACTTCAAACCTTGAGGTTGTGGGTTCAAATCCCGCTAATGCCACTATTTAACTATGAGCAAGTCACTTGACCCACCTGTGCTCCAATTACTTTCCTGGGGAAGTGGTTGTCTTGGAACAGAAGCTTTTATTCTCACAATGACAATCATGCTCTAACAACCCCCCCACCCCCCACCACCTCTCCTGATCTGACTGTAAGTAACAGCGGCAGCGTAAATTCACACCCAATCTGATGCTGTTCGTTTTCAAATAATATTGCATTAGTGCGATGATGTTTTCTGATTGGTACTATTCAGGTCATAAAATGATTTCTTCAAAATATACATACCTACATCTGTGTTTTTTCATTTTTTTTTTTTTTTGACGTCATACACCATAAGGTGCATACTAATTTTGCGTGAGAAGGAACACTCAATAAAATGGAACAAAAAAAAATAAAGTGATGGTGAGATACAAAGAAGGCAGATTCACCAATGTTTGTGTGTCAGCTGTTATCCCTCAAGATCAGAGAATGTACAGTTTATTGCCTCAAAACACTACTCACATCTACAGTTATTCCCAGTTTCAAATAAAAGCTAACAGTGTCAGATCCCTAGGGCGGTAGTATGTATTGTGATCGTGAGTGAGAGAATAAAAGTGAAAAAAAGGTAACTTTTACAGTACTATAAATGTGCATGGTTTGTTACAGATGCAAACCAAATGTATGTGTGTACTGTATAATATTAACAATAAGAGCAGCTCACTACTGAAAACAGTAAATATAGGAGACAGTCAGGATCGAACCGGGCAGTCTTGACTATAAGTCGGCAAATCTTACCACTATGCCATGGAAGCTGTTGCATTGTCCTTGAACCTTTTATGAAAGTGTTTATTTGATCTTTGGACTTCAGGCTACACACATTCTATAGTTTATGCCTACATTTTGTAACATTACTAAAATATGAAAAAGTTCCTGTTTTAACAATGTTTTAACACAGATTACTGTAGAAACGGAACACACATGAAATGCATGTGTTCCAAATAACAATCTATTATTTCCACTCTAAAACTCCAGCAGTCCACTCCCAGATAATCAAACAAGGCATGAGCTGGGAGAACTTAGTGAATGTTCAGCGACAGTGGGGGAATAGCAGGCTGCTTGCTACTTGTCTTAATCGTCACATTAACAGGACAAAAGACGCTGACGGAGAGGTGTGAACGGATTTAAGATGGGCCGGAATTTACTAGTTTTCTTGTAGGCTCAGGTAATTCTAGTGTTAAAGAAATATGTAATGTTGTATACATTGCAACCAGTCTTGGAACATTATGGCACTGTATGTGCTTCTTAGAAACCATTTAGTAATCAGCCAGGATTTCTTTTTCCTGCTTTCCCCATACATCTACAAGTTATAATGGTCAAACAGTTGAGATTTTATTCATAATTTTCATTGTGTTTTGGAGCTGCCTAAACCATTACACAGTTTGTAACCCACTTTGAAATGTAGGTCATTCTTGTTTGTTAATTTTGTACTTTACTGATAGTCACTCAGATGTCATACAAATACTTTTATGAATGAAGGCGTCTGTTAAATAAATAATAGTTATAAATTACTTCCTGATCAGTACAATATGAGATTCACATCAAACAGTTGGTCCATTTATGAAACAAGTAAAGAGTCATGGTACAGTAACATTGATTCTTACTCTCCTGAAGTGACAAAACAGACATAGTTGAAACAGAAATGAGTTAAATAATTGTTAATAACCAGTTTTACCAATCATAAATTAATTCATTAGGATGCAAAACATTTTTACAACTTCATTGTATATAAGACATAGAGATCTGCTTTTTTACTTTAATTGACACATTTTGTGCAAGTGGAGTATCCAGTTTTGTATATTGTATATATTCTTCCACCACTCTCTCTCTACTCAGACTTTTAGCCGCCAGCTCCACCAGCCAAAAAGAGATAATCATGAGGCTTCACAGAACAGCTCGCAATTAACAACAAATGGGCTGGACAAAAGTTTCAATTTGTTACTGAACAGAAGATTATATATTTCATTGTTGACAACAAACAAATACAAATAGATTGTTCCTTGAAGTAACATGTAATCTAATCTACTTGTAAGCAACAAATGCTTATCTAAAAATATCCTGTGTGTATGTGGTATCCAGAGTTAGATGATGGTGATTACAGACATGCATTTACCTATTATCTTTGCATCTTGATCAGAAAAAAATGGGTTTACAAGAGCCATCAAATGATGTACATTGAATGATGTGTCCTTTTGTTAAAATGCAAGGAATGTTTGGTAGGAAACGAGCATTGACACTAAGCTTGTCAGTTTTATTTTAAATTAACAAAGCAAATATTCATAAGAAGAACAAGAGTAGGTAGTGGAAGTTCTCTATGGACATTTTGCCTTGTTTTCAAAGCTGGGATTGTACATATTTTTAACCAGCTCTATTGTGCCATTCATAAATGTTTGAAAGTTAAACTCACTTTCCCCAAATGGCTGGTTTGATATAACTCATCTTATACAGTATATACTGTATCTGATAATCTAGCTTGAAAACATTCACCATTTCCAAACACAAAGAAACAAATAGAAGGAAAAAATGCTGTTAAACCTGTCATGCCAATAGTTGCACCACCCTGTACACTTTCCAGGATTACAGGCCATTTATTGTGTACTGAACAATTTATTAACATTATTCAGCATGAAATGAGTTAGAGCTGTTGTCGGTATGAAAGATGAACATATTTGTTGTCACAGTAGTTCCATAGTATTCATTGAACTTTGTAGAATGTTGTAGATGATTGCATGTAGTTAAGCCTGTGACATTATAGAGATTCTGGACTTTTGACGTAATATTTCTCCATGGTGGGAGAACATGAACACAGAAGCAGGCTGTGACTTTTGAGATTCAGGTGACTACATAAGGCATGGCTTTTGTGGAAACAGAATTTTAACCACAGATTTGTGTGTGTGTGTGTGTGTGTGTGTATATATATATATATATATATATATATATATATATATATATATATATATATATATATATATATATATATATATATATATGAGATATAAAGTAGGACAATAGATTGAAAGAGGTCCATAGGTGTAGTGGAGGTGGCTCTGCTTTGTGAGTTTTGTCATATTATTTGAAATTCTTTCAACTTTATATGCAATGTGCCAGATTTAGAACTACTCAAATATAAATGACCACCTTTTTCTAATAGTTTTGCTTTGAATTATGAGAATAAAAACAATAGTGGAGGTAACGGATGAAAAAGAATAAAATGAATTTTAAAAGAAGACAGATGGTCATTTTTGCGTGACAGATTGAATGTGCAATTTGATTGACAGATAAAAATAGCAAATTGTGTGTTAAGTCAAGTATAACTGTATGGTTTGTGTTGATTAGCTTCATTTTGCTTTGTGTATGTGAATAAGTAGTATATTTTCAAATGAAAATTGCTTGTAAATTGCAAGATTTGGTTTCTTCTTTCTAGCTTCCCTAAGCATTGATTGGATGCAATATTAATACTGTAAGTAGATTAAGAAAATGTAGTTATCAATGTCACTGCTACCAAAGAAAAGTTACAGGTATTATTTTATTATAGACAGAATTAGAGGCAAGACTTTCCAAGAAAAGCTGCTTATTAAACATCCTCTTATATTATTAACACCATGAACTGAAGCATATTCACATTCTGTGAATATCAATGAAGTGTGTGGAAGTAGGCATTACAGTGAAAAATTACAAGCACAATAAGAGAATAGTAACAAAAATTCAATCGTTTCTTGCTGCAAATTACATGTGACTTTCTGAACTGGAGCTGGACTGTTGCAGACTGTAAATGATTTGGATATAAGTATTTAGATTAGATAAACTATTAATCCTAGGGGGACATTTAACACTAGAATTACCAGAGCCTACGAAAAAACTCGTAGATCCGTCCCACCTTAAATCGCTTCTTAAATCCCTTCACACCTCTCTGCCGTCCTTTGTCCTCTAAATATGCTGATAAAGAGAAGCTACAAGCAGCCGGCTATTCCATCCCCCAACCAATTTAGAACGTGCACAAACTTCTCCCAGTTCATGCCTTGATTGATTATCTGGGAGTGAAGTGGAGTTTTAGAGTGGAAATAATAGATCGTTATTTGGAATACACGCATTTCATATCTGTTCCGTTCCTACAGTAATCTGTGTACACACATTTTTAAAACAGAAACGTTTTTTATATTCTAGTAGTAGATGATTATATTTAGGCATAAACTATATAATGTATGAAGCCTGAAGTCCATATATCAAAGAAACACTTTCACAAAAGGTACAAATATAACACAACAATTGCGCTTTTATTCAAAAATATAACTGCAGAAAAAAAAAAGCCGCCTTAACATGCAACATTGACACCTGTTTAGTATGACTGTCTCCGTGGTGCAATAAAATCAGCTGTTGACTGGGAATCAAAAGGTTGCAAGTTCAGTCCTGCACCACTCCGTTTTGAGAAGTAAACTGCTCTTATTCTTACTATTTTAGAATAAAAACATACATTTGATTTCAGTCTGTAACAGCCGGTGTAATTTATGATACTTGTAAAGGTTAGCTTTTGTTTTTTTTATTTTTTATTAGTCAGTTTTATTATCTCAGCCGCGTTTACGAGCCCAAACACACCTCACTCCCGTATTTGACACTGCTGTTTTCACATAGACATGCTATAACAGAGGTAAACTCAGCTCCCTTCTACGTCGGAGCAAGAATGCACATCACACTTTTGCCATCGCTCTACTTTGTATATGTATATGGGAAGCTCTGCATTTTACTTGTGCCTTTATGCTGTAGGAAGTGAGTAAATAAATAAAGGTAACTAAAGGTAAATAAAGAACTGAAGCTTGTTGATGCTGCATCATCTTTTCTTTTTCCATCGCCTTTTCCTGTAAGAAGCGTCGTACACACTTCTCTCTATGCTGTGGTTTCTATTACACACCTGAAAGAAAAAGACAATATATGTGAAAACATCATCGCACTAATGCAATATTATTTGAAAACGAATAGCGTCAGATCAGGTTTGAATTTATGCTGGTGCTATTACTTAGAGTCAGATCAGGAGCTTATTCAGTGCAAGCAAGAACATGCAGGTGGCCAGTTGCTGTGTGCTACAACAAGCTGGCAGTGATCAACACACATTTTAAAAAAAGAAAGAGACAAATATATGTGATGTTTTGAAGAAATCATTTTATGACGAGATTTACCTTTATTTATTTACTTACTTCCTAAAGCCACAAGTAGTGTGCATGGGGCATGCTGTTACAGACTGAAATTAAATGTATGTTTTTATTCTAAAATAGTAAGAATAAGAGCAGTTTACTTCTCAAAACGGAAGTGGTGCAGGATCAAACTCGCGACCTTTTGATTCCCAGTCAGCAGCTGATTCTATTGAGCCACAGAAGTGATCATACTAAATGGGTGTCAATGTTGCATGTTAAGGCGGCTTTTTTTTTCTGCAGTTATATTTTTTAATAAAAGCGTAATTGTTGTGTTAGATTTGTACCTTTTGTAAAAGTGTTTCTTTGATACTTGGACTTCAGGCTTCATACATTATATAGTTTATGCCTACATTTTGTCATCTACTACTAGAATATAAAAAACGTTTCTGTTTTAACAATGTGTTTACACAGATTACGTAGAAACGGAACAGACATGAAATGTGTGTGTTCCAAACAATGATCTATTATTTCCACTCTAAAACTCCACTTCACTCCCAGAAAATCAATCAAGGCATGAGCTGGGAGAAGTTTGTGCACGTTCTAAGTCGGTGTGGGAATGGAATAGCCAGCTGCTTGTAGCTTCCCTTTATCAGCACATTTAGAGGACAAAGGAAGCTAGCGGAAAGGTGTGAAGGGATTTAAGAAGCGATTTAAGGTGGGACGGATCTACGAGTTTTTTCGTAGGCTTTGGTAATTCTACTGTTAAATACTTATAGCAACAGAAACATAAAAACAAAGATACGGTCTGACAGAAGAAATACAATCAAACAATAGATAAATGAAAAGTAAATACATTAATTGTACAGAAATTGGAAAACAAATGTAAAGATTAAATGTATTTAGTGTGGGACATCAGGAGGAAGCACTGAATTGCCCAATAGCAGCATGCAGAGAAGATCCCCAGAGGCATTTCTTAGCATCCCATGAAGGAATTAACCTGTAGCTATAAGTGCTCTGTAACAGTGCTTCCAGGTGTGGATTTTCATAATCGCCTCCAATTTTATCACCACTCTCTTTTCAATAACAGCTTCCAGTGTGTCCAGGCTTAGCCCTGTGGTGGAGCAGGCTTTCCTGAGGCATTTTGAGTATTTTGAAGTCAAGTTGCTTCCCTAGCAGACCACAGTGTAGAACGATACACTGACTACCACAGACTGATAGAACATTTCTGGCATGTTGCTGCATATATCAAAAGACCAGAGTCTTCTCAGGAGGTAGTTTGCTCTGGCTCTTCTTGTACAGCACCATTGCATTAGATCAGTCTGGTTTGCAGCTTATTTGAACCCCCAGGTACTTGTAATTCTGCAGCACTTCCACATCCCCCTGTAAATGATGACTGGTCTCTGAGGCTCTTTGGTATGCCAGAAGTCCACAACCAACTCTTTTGCCTTGCTGATGTTGAGTTGCAGGTGGTTTTCATTACACCACAAAAAAAGCCCTCCACAAACCTGCTGTACTGATTTGTTTCTATTATTAATGCAGCCTATCATCTGAAAATTTCTGTAGGTCAGAAATGCTGTGTTATATTGGAAGTCTGTTAACTGGAGGGTAAACAGGATTACTCACCACCATTTCTAATACACAGTCCCTGTACCTTAAACAGCTATCTGTTGGTCAGGTAGTCCATGATCCAGGAGATTTTGAGGACATCAAGATGATTTTGCCCCAGGCTTTTTCCCCAGTTTATGAGGCAGAATGGTGTTAAAGGTACTTGAGAAGTCAAAGAACATTATTATTACTGTTGTGCTGGCTTTGTCCGAGTGGGATTAGGCTCTGTGGAGCATGTACATTCAGAGCATCCTTCACACCTGTATTTGCTTCACAGTCAAACTGCAAAAGAACCAAAATATGTTAAAAGCAAGGATTTGAGCAGTTTCAGGAACAGCTTCTCAAAGACCTCCATGATATATGAAAAGCAACTGGTCTGAGTTTCTTGGGATCAGTAGAATACCCTTTCTTTTCAACTGGAACTACACAGCATGTTTTCCAAAGCTAAGGACAACACAGAGCTGACTAGCAAATGTTTTCTACACTCCATTTGGTCCTGCAGCTTTGTCAATGGAAAGCTGTCTCTTCATTTGATCAGGAGATACAGACAGACCAGGAAGTAGGAGGCTGGAGACCACAGGTGTGATGTCATTGTAGGGAAAGGTTGTGGCAGTTGGGTTTCCAGAATCTCCTCAGCTTGCATACAGATGTTAGTAGTGGTGTTGGATGACTGGACTGACAAGAATGAATCAAACCTATTGAAGAACTGGTTCAGTTCAGTAGCTCTGTTCTCCTCCTTTTTAGGTTTTATAGTCTGCTTGTAGCCAATCAGAATCAGAACACTATTAATCACAAAGGGCAGTCCACATCCTGTTCACCACTTCTTTCACTTTGTTCTGCTGTAACTTGTACTCATGTTTGTCCCTGTAGTGGGATTTAACCTCACAGAACTGCTTCAGCAGCTCTAACTTCACTTATTTGATTTATTTTTTATTTCCAGACCTGAAGGCCCTTAATTGCTAATTCAGTTGGGCTTTCTGGCCTTTTGTGATCCAGAGTTGGGAAAACAGAACACTGTCTTTGTAGGAGCTGTACTATCCATACAAAACGATGCAGTTTCTGATACAGCGGCTGAGTCCTTCATTGTCCTCACCATTACTGCCCTAAGAAACATTAGAACAATCTAAATGAGAACAGGCCATTCAGCCCAACAAAGCTTACTAGTTCCATCCATTATTGCAAAATAACATCAAATCTAGTTTTGAAAGTCCCTAAAGTCCTACTGTCTACCAGATTATGTGGCAACTTATTCCATGTGTCTATGATTCTTTTCTAAAGAAAAAAGTACTGTTTGTGTAAAATTAACACTTAAACATGTTTCCAAATTGTCCCTGTGTTCCTGATGAACTAATTTCAAAGGGACAATTTCGATCCACTACACTCATTCCCTTCATAATTCTAAACATTTCAATGATGTCTCCTCTGTCTCCTCTTAATCTTCTTTTGCTAAAACTGAAAAGGCTCAGCTCTTTCAATCTTTCCTCATAATTCATCGCTTATGGCCCTGGAATCAGCCTAGTTGCTCTTCTCTGGACTTTTTCCAGCACTGCTATGTCTCTTTTGTAGCCTGGAGACCAAAACTTCACATAGTACTCAAGATGAGGTCTAACCAGCATAACCTCCTTAGACATGTACTCCACACATCGTGCTATATAACCCAACATTCTGCTAGCCTTCTTAATAGCTTCTGAACACTACCTGGCAGTGCCCGGTCCACTAAGACTCCTAAATTTTAAAAGGTGGCAAAGCAACAGAGTTATATGCCTCTTTAACATAAAAATCACCTGTTACAATAAATAAAATCACACAGGTAATAGCATAAAGTGTATTTATTCACTGTCCTAAATGTGTCAAATGAGTCTTCAGCCTTGATTTAAATGCTTTATAATTCTCCTCTATTTTTGATAGGTCAGAAGATGGATGCTTAGAAATGGTAGTTAATTTTCAGAAGAGGTCAGCAATACCAAAAAAAAGACAAGAAGGTTAAGAGATGAACTTCCTCTCTGAATTTCCTAAGGGAAGAAATTCAGATAGTCTGTAAGAAAGAACAACTCTAATGAATGAGATTAACAAATAACTGTGAATTGGAAGCTGTTCAACACTGACAGGCAGCACATTTTATTTTTACAAAAAGAAATAATAAAGAATGAGCTGATGGTGACAAAACTAAAGAACAGATGGGCCACTATGTTTATAGAGTGACAGCTAAAGTCATGTTTATTGAAATAACTTCTAATTAAGCAATATAACTGTATTCTTGTAATTGTTGCTGCAATACTGTATATTTATAACCCATTCTTGCTCACTCTTAATGCAGTACTTTGTGATATATGACAGTGAATTGATTCACTATTAGCACTCCTGTTACATCTTTCTTGTGCTTTTACTTTTGGATAAAGAACAGAATTCAAACACAATGCCTGTAAACCTCATTAAAATACTACTGAATGCAGCCATCCACCTGCGCCATTGCATTCCAAACTAAGTGACTGAACTCCAACTTGTACCATGTCTACCTGGACTTTATCCGATAACCAAGTTGTAAATCAGAGTTGCAGTGACATCTTTCTAGAGGCTGGTCTGCAGACTTCGTGAGTCAGACAGCAAAAATCGGACATAAGCAAGAACAAAGACCTATAATTCAAGAAATTACAACTCTGATGGACAGAAAAACTTGCCTATGAGGACACACTGATTTTGTAACTGGTGGTGACTTTAATTAAATCAGGAGAAGTTATACATTCCATTAAAACCAGTTACACTCATCTCCCTGGAATATACTCTTGGGAATGTGGGGGCTTTCTCTGTCTTTCTCAAAGGAACTCTGAGGAAACTCCCAGTTCTCACTCTCCAAAATAACTGAATGCCTGCTCTCTGAACCTAAAAATCAATGAGCTGCTCTGCCTTGGAGAGCTGAATCTGATAGTCTCTTCTCATTGTGAACCTGAAATCTGAGATCCAATTTGCCAAGCTAAACAGTAAGCCAGTCTGAAGGCTGAGAAGCAGCCATCATTCCAAGAAGGGAATTTCTAAACTCTTCTAAACAAGTAAGGCTCTTTTCTTTGAAGTGGCAGACAATACAGCAAAGAGTCTAAATAAGGAGAGCACTGCACATCATAAACCAAGGATCACGCAGCAAAAAAAGAAAGCACTCCAACGCAAGAAGAATCTTTCACTTGAACCCAAAGTGACAACAAAGCCACAACTCCAGACATTGGAATCACTTTTAAAGACTCAATATCTTAAAAACTATCTATTACCAAATTAAGTTAGAACTTTAAATACCTGTAAACATCCAGCCCCATTTATTATATACGTTGGTATGTCTAGTCTGTCTTTGTTCTGCTTAATATATCAGCATATATATATATATATATATATATATATATATATATATATACCTGTATATACAGTTATATGTGCTTCATTTACTTTAATATAATTACAAACGTCAGAGACACCCCCTTCTACAACAGAGAAGTGAAGGGTAAACAACCTTGCCAAATTATTTAATTAAAAGTGTTGAAGAAGGCAAAACTGACCATTAATTAACCAATATAAAATTCATATTTCCATTTACAAAATGTTTTGACATCCCTCTGGGTGGGCACAATAAATCACACTCATTCCTACATTTTTCAGTGTCACCCCGGTGGATGTTTAATTATTAATTATAAATTCCTGCAAACTCTAAATATTCTAGGTTGTGATAGAAATTTGTAATTTTTACCCTCTTTCAGAGGCTCTTATAGGGCTAGAACTCTAGTAAAGGCATCACAAATAACATCAGATTCATAATCATTGGCCTTGAAATAGTCTAAAATGACACCCCACATACTTGTGCTTGACATTTGTCATCTTTAACCTTGAGTGGCACCTAGAGGGCTTGAACCTCCAGTAAAGAATCAAATATCAAATTCAGGGAGGAGGGTTCATGGGGAAAAAAAACTTAATGTGCCTATATTACTGCAATCCCATTTTTTCCACAGTTTTGTGAAAAGGAGCAATTTTGACCCCTCATATCCTATTAGGTTTAGACTGCATGAATTTAACTCGGAACATTTTTGCTGAAGACACCTGTTGGTTTACTCTTAAGAGTGTAATTTCCTGCACAAAATAGGATCCAAAAATGACGTAAACATTAGGTTTTCAGATATAGAGGGTCAATAATTTGAAGGAATGCCAAAAAGCTCAATGTCTTGCATAACTAGACTTTAGGAGAAAAAACTTAACTGATTTCAAAGCATTCATAAGTAATGTAATTCTTATGTGCAAGATTTTTCCTATCAAATTAAAATGTGGCACCAACCCCACCCCTACTCTCTTCAAAACGTTCAAGTTGGATAATCCTTTTTGCAGTTGTAACAAAGATACTGAAGCATCTAGACAGTTAACAGCATGATTAAGGGACATCATTAATAAATTCTTGACACGTTTAAAGAAGCATCAGAGAGTTCCTCAAATGACAAATGTGATATTTTTTAATATTACATTCTTTTCCCACTGTGTTACTTTATAGTGCATAAATCTGAATTTTTCAATTGAGTAAGTTAAAGCAGTGTAATGATATATCAACAGATATCTCAACAAATTTGTCACTCTGCAATATTGTCTCTGTCCCCTGTAATACCATTTGTTTCAGTTGTTAGGCATACATTACACATTGCTGAACTGGATATCAATCTCCTTCATTTTTTATAATTCCTTGTGATCATTTACTCTCACTTTTAGCCTCATTCTGCACTTGATGTGTATAGTTTGACTTCACTCAAATCCAATATTTACAATATATCCTCAGGTGGGTGATCTCTGTTTCACACTCCAGCCAGGAGTACTATAAAGAGTCTACACAAACTAACTTTCACTTTCTTTCTTTGTGGTTCAGATGAGCTTATATAATATTTTATAACAAATAACCCAAGCACGCTAGAAGCAATAACCAGAATCAAACTGTTTACACTTAATGAAGGATAACAGAAGATGGATACTGTATATGCAAGTATATATGGATATAAGTCGGTAGCAAAAAACACTAAACATAAATCTGCTTCAGCTTCGTTTGACATTTTTCTCTGCTATAGAAACAGCAAAAAAACATTAATTTGGTTTCTTTAGTTTTTATCTAAAGAACTGACCCAGGAGCAGCTTTTAAATGTTCTTGTCAAAATTCTGGTCTCACAGCCAGTCCTTATCATTACAAGTTTCACAGGCACCTGTGTTTTTGATTTCTTCATAGATTACCTGCAGTGGTTTAGCACCCCACAGCTCTTCTATGAAGATGTGTGTGTGTGTGTCAGTGTATGTGAGTCACATACTTAGAAACCTTCCATTAACTCAGCAGCATGTTCAAAGTTTTCATGCTGAATTCATAAAGAGAAATTTATAACAGCTGAAGATTTATTATTAATACAGGTTATTCATTTTGGATTAAGCAATACCAATAATCAAAAATGCATAAATAAATACATTTCTAGGTTTTGCCCAAGTCATTCATAACTAGGCTTTAGGTAAGTTATAGACAATTATACAGTATATTATTAATTTTAAAATTATATATTGTGAAGCCACCATGGTGTGTACAGCTGCCCTAACCCGGTCATAGACAGGCAGTAGATAGTTTTCACCACAATAGACACATTTATTTACAATTGAGAAGCGTGTCACCCCGCTCCCCACAGCACAGTGCAACAATCACTAACACCCAACACACAGTCCCTTCTTGTCACCAGTCCATCCGCCTCCACTCCTCCTCAGGCTTTGTCCTCTTCCTCCTGACTCAGGCCCTTGAATGGTGGGACTGGCTCTGAAATCTGTACTAACCCCTATTTTCTCTGCTGTTTTTTTTCCAGTTTTCTGTGGTGGCAACATGCACCACCACCACCCGATCAAAGCACCATCAAGTCCCAACATTGATGGACTGAAGGCTAGAGGTTCACATGACCATCATCATTAAATTCTTCCATATGAAGCCTGAAAACCATGAGGACTGATTGAGATATATATAGTGACGAAATAACATACACAAAATGCTCATAAAGTGTTGGGGAATTGCCACTTGTACTGGACCAGACGTGATGTTATCAGCTGAAGCCGGAAGTGACGTCTGAAATGAGGAAGTGGATGAGCCATTTTCTGGGATGTGGATTATTGTAGAAAAGTTTGGACTATTGGTCTTCTTTATTTCTAAAATATCAGAAAGAGAGGCATCAGTACCATAAAACAACCCCCCATCTGTTGATAAATCGCTCAACTTTGGGTTTGTTTGCTGCTTTTATATATATATATATATATATATATATATATATATATATATATATAGAGAGAGAGAGAGAGAGAGAGAGAGAGAGAGAGAGAGAGAGAGATAGATATAGATATATATATATATATACAGATATATATAGATAGATAAACAGACATAGATACACCGATCCCTCTCCCACTTGGACAGAGGCAGTGGTGCTGTAAGAATTATGTTTTTGGACTTCTCTAGTGCCTTCAACACCATCCAACCTCTGCTCCTTAGGGACAAGCTGACAGAGATTGGAGTAGATTCACACCTGGTGGCATGGATTGTGGACTGTCTTACAGGCAGACCTCAGTATGTGCGTCAAAGGAACTACAGGTCTGACATTGTGGCCAGCAACACAAAAGTGCCACAGGGGACTGTACTTTCTCCGGTCCTGTTCAGCCTATATACATCAGACTTCCAATATGATTCGGAGTCCTGCCATGTACAAAAGTTTGCTGACAACATTGCTATTGTGGGCTGCATCAGGAGTATAGGAAGCTAATCAAGGACTTTGTTAAATGGTGCGACTCAAACCACTTACACCTGAACACCAGCACGACCAAGGAACTGGTGGTGGATTTTAGGAGGCCCAGGCCCCTCATGGACCCTGTGATCATCAGAGGAGACTGTGTGCAGAGGGTACAGACCTATAAATACCTGGGAGTGCAAATGGATGATAAATTGGACTGGACTGCCAATACTGATGCTCTGTGTAAGAAAGTTAGAGCCGACTATACTTCCTTAGAAGGTTGGTGTCCTTCAACATCTGCAATAAAATGCTGCAGATGTTCTACCAGACGGTTGTGGCGAGGGCCCTCTTTTATGCGGTGGTCTGCTGGGGTGGCAGCATAAAGAAGGAGGATGCCTCACACCTGGACAAACTTGTGAGGAAGGCAGGCTCTGTTGTAGGAATGAAGCTGGACAGTTCAACATCTGTGGCAGAGAGACGGGCACTGAGCAGGCTCCTGTCAATCATGGAGAATCCACTGAACAGGATCATCTTCAGGCAGAGAAGCAGCTTCAGCGACAGACTGCTGGATATCGTTCCTTCCCCACACTATGCGACTCTTCTATTCCACCCGGGGGGTAAACGCTAACATTATTCATTCTGTTTTTACCTGCATTTTTATTACTCTTTAATTTAATATTGTTGCTGCTGCTGCTGGATTATGTGAATTTCCCCTTGTGA
This sequence comes from Polypterus senegalus, assembly GCF_016835505.1. Lineage (NCBI taxonomy): Eukaryota > Metazoa > Chordata > Cladistia > Polypteriformes > Polypteridae > Polypterus > Polypterus senegalus. The sequence continues at coordinate 69,537,386 of NC_053170.1, read as the reverse complement.
TTAATAAAGTATCTATCTAGATATATCATAGATATATAGATATATATACACACACACACACATATATATATACAGTATATATATATATATACATATACACATACATATATAAACACACACACACATATACACTCACCTAAAGGATTATTAGGAACACCATACTAATACAGTGTTTGACCCCCTTTCGCCTTCAGAACTGCCTTAATTCTATGTGGCATTGATTCAACAAGGTGCTGAAAGCATTCTTTAGAAATGTTGGCCCATATTGATTGGATAGCATCTTGCAGTTGATGGAGATTTGTGGGATGCACATCCAGGGCACAAAGCTCCCGTTCCACCACATCCCAAAGATGCTCTATTGGGTTGAGATCTGGTGACTGTGGGGGCCATTTTAGTACAGTGAACTCATTGTCATGTTCAAGAAAGCAATTTGAAATGATTTGAGCTTTGTGACATGGTGCATTATTCTGCTGGAAGTAGCCATCAGAGGATGGGTACATGGTGGTCAAGAAGGGATGGACATGGTCAGAAACAATGCTCAGGTAGCACGTGGCATTTAAACAATGCCCAATTGGCACTAAGGGGCCTAAAGTGTGCCAAGGAAACATCCCCCACACCATTACACCACCACCACCAGCCTGCACAGTGGTAACAAGGCATGATGGATCCATGTTCTCATTCTGTTTACGCCAAATTCTGACTCTACCATTTGAATGTCTCAACAGAAATCGAGACTCATCAGACCAGGCAACATTTATCCAGTCTTCAACTGTCCAATTTTGGTGAGCTTGTGCAAATTGTAGCCTCTTTTTCCTATTTGTAGTGGAGATGAGTGGTACCCGGTGGGGTCTTCTGCTGTTGTAGCCCATCCGCCTCAAGGTTGTGCGTGTTGTGGCTTCACAAATGCTTTGCTGCATACCTCGGTTGTAACGAGTGGTTATTTCAGTCAAAGTTGCTCTTCTATCAGCTTGAATCAGTCGGCTCATTCTCCTCTGACCTCTAGCATCAACAAGGCATTTTCGCCCACAGGACTGCCACATACTGGATGTTTTTCCCGTTCCACACCATTCTTTGTATTGTCAGAAATGGTTGTGCGTGAAAATCCCAGTAACTGAGCAGATTGTGAAATACTCAGACCAGCCCTGTCTGGCACCAACAAACATGCCATGCTCAAAATTGCTTAAATCACCTTTCTTTCCCATTCTGACATTCAGTTTGGAGTTCCGGAGATTGTTTTGACCAGGACCACATCCCTAAATGCATTGAAGCAACTGCCATGTGATTGGTTGATTAGATAATTGTATTAATGAGAAATTGAACAGGTGTTCCTAATAATCCTTTAGATGAGTATATATAGGGTGTCCATAAAGTCCATTTGCTATTTAAAATAGTTGTAAGTACTTGTATATGAGATAGAAAGAATTCATAAAACAGATTAGAAAGCTAGACGTATCTAATTTTTTTTTGTCTTTCGAAGTTTTATTTTTGCCATATTTGGGGAACTGAAAATCCACCTTAGTCTGTTGAACATGTAGAGATTCTCCCAAAGTTAATGTGTTGTGTGCTTTAGGAACAAAATCGAGTCATAGGGCCATTCTTTTTTGAAGGGCATGTTAATTGTGAGAGCTATTTAGAAATGGTACAAAATCACTTTATTCATTCACTTAAACAATTAGGTCTGATAGGGAATAGTGTTTCCACAAGATGGTGCTCCTTGTCACTTTGCTTTGCATGTTAGACAGTTTCTACGCGAAAAATTCCCTAACAGATGGATTGGAAGAGGTGGACCACTTTCTTGGCCTCCACGTTCACCAGATTTGACTCCATTGGATTTCTTTTTATGGGGACATGTGAACACTAATGTTTATTCAACCAAATCTTGATCTTTAGAAGACTTGCAAGCTAGGATAACTGATGTGATTGCTGGTATTACTGAAAATCAGCTTGAAATTTTTTTCTGAGAACTACAGAATTGTATTACCCTTTGTGTTATTAATGATGGTGGACATGTTGAAAATTAACAAGAACAATAAAAAATGTGTTGTTTCTTCTTTCTAATCCTTTTTACAGATTCTTTCTATCACATACTTACAAAGTTATAACTATTTTAAATTTCACACACTTACTTTATGGACATCATACATATATACATACATACATACACACACACACACACACACACATACTGTATATATACATGCTCATATAAAACAGTTTAAAAGCTAAGCTGGGCCAGGGGTCGGCACCGCCACCTGATCCTTTTTCCTTTTGTCCCTCTGCAGGCCAGCTGACGAACCTGCCTGTCAATGACATCACCACTAATCCGGCCCCTGTTGACATCACCTCCTGTACCCTCTCATGACATCATATCTGGTACACAGAACCCGTCTTCCTGATCCTGTTCTGGCCTCCCTGACTCCACCTCTTCCTCTGTTCAGCCATGTTTATAAAGCAGCTTTCAACAAGTTAGTCAGTTATGGTTTGGTCTCCTCTCTGTAAACACGTGTTTATTTTTTTCACTACTTTTTTCCCCCCAAGTATAAGGGGCAGCCATCCACGAACCTTGTGTGGACTCTTTTTCATCCTTATTATCCTTATATAAAAAGCTGTTGGTTAACCCTGCTTGTACATGTCCTTCCACTAACAAACAGCTGCAAAAAACACTTTGTTTTGAAAAATCTAATTTATTACCATTTATGTAGGTTTGCTTAATTTGTCACTCTATTCTTTCCCCTTTCCAAACATTGTTTCTCTAAGCAATATTGTATCTTGTTGAAATTTGTGAACAAAATTGAGATTCAATGAAGGAAACCATCCAAAAAACTGTTGTGTCGTTTTTGTTTTTTTTTTTTTTACATTATTATAGAAGAGATTTCACAGTCATAAATTTAATATCAAGACTTAATATATTATGTTATGAATCAATTCTACTATTAACAATGGGCTTTTATGGTACTCTTTTCTAACTCTATTTCATGTTTACAAGTTAATATAAAATCTGTGTCTTCCTAGCTCATGTTCAGTGAACAATTTGTTATTTTATTCCACTAATACAAATCTTCATTGTTTTATACTCGTAAAGTATAAATTGATTTCAAAATAAAATTTTTGGTTGATATTAATATACCCTTTGTGTATGTGCATTTTAGGCTTTACTTAATGGGAACCTTTAAATAATTCAGAAAAGAGTATGTGCTGATATCTCAGCTTAGGAAAGCAATTAACAATTTTAAATTAAAAAAGATTTTTTTCATTTCTGAATAAGAGATAAATTAGTTACTTGAACAGTTACATTATATAGTCAGTTGTTTAGTTAGTACAACAAAAATATAATTGGCACAAATGCATATTTTGAATCTATACTAATAAAAGGCAAAGCCCTCACTCACTTACTCACTCACTCACTCACTCACTGACTCATCACTAATTCTCCAACTTCCCGTGTAGGTAGAAGGCTGAAATTTGGCAGGCTTATTTCTTACAGCTTACTTACAAAAGTTGGGCAGGTTTCATTTCAAAATTCTACGCATAAGGTTCATAACTGGAACCTATTTTTCTACATATAATGTAATGGAGTTGAGTTGGAGATGGCCGTGGGGGGCGGAGTTTCGTGTGACATCGTCACACCTCCTACGTAAGTACGTAGAGAACAAGGAAGAACTCCAAACAGCGATGAGCACAAAACGCCATTTCACAATTGAGAAGGCAGAAAAACATTATGAAGCAAATGATGCATACAAGCATATTCATAAGTACAGCTACTGCGGAAACAAAGCACGGCGTGAACCGTAAGTTTATATTAAATTAAGTTCATAGACAGGCTGCCACTAGCGTTTGTAATTTAGTGCCTGCCCATATAAGGCCGTCCATCAGCGGCAATCCAATACAAACACTGCCGGTAAATATTCACGTGTTAAGGACTGTGCTTATGCAGAGGAAGATGAGATGGTCAGGGTGGTGTTTGGCACAGACTCATTGAAACTGCAAGAGAAACTTTTAAGTGCCGGGTGTTAGCTGACATTACACGAGATGGCACCAGTACAGCTGGGAACCTTCGATGCAAGAACACCAAGCGGCTCACGTGAACTGACGCAGTGCACAGACAAAAAGCAACAGTTCCAAAGAGTGCTGAACAAAAACCGAATTACACAATTGAGAAGGCAGCAAAAAAATATGAAGCGTCTGATACATAGAATCATATTCATAAGTGCAGCTACTGCGAAACAAAGCACACGGTGGAAAAAGTGAATGTCCCGCTAAAGGAAGACAGTGTAAAAAAAAAACCCGTGCATGCAGTTTGTCACATCTCAGATAAAGAGGAAGACGAGCTGTTTATTGATGCAGTAAGAAACTAATCGATGAATGAAACCTCTTATCTTTACAACGATTGACAAACACGGAATGTAACTTGAACACATCCTACAAATACGAGCCTGATTGAAAGAAATAATGATAATCAAATCCTTGATGACAGCAACATTCAATAACACTCACAAAACAATTACTGTATATTGACAATCATGTTACGTTATTTTTAAAATGTTCCCTTTTCTTTTCATAACTTCTACTTCTCCACTGCGATACGCGGTATATATATAAATGTATATATATACCCGATCTACATACATACTCGCATAGACAAGCCACACGCTGTGGCTAATTGTAGAGTCTTGCCTCTAACGCCAACATTCGAGGTTCGATTCCCGAGAGGGATGCACTGAGTATGTAGCGCTACCGATTCATTTTACCTTCGCATCTCCTTGGTTTGGGACGTATGAAAAAATATTCGGTTAACGCAGAATCATGTTACGTTATTTTTAAAATGTTTCCCTTTATTAGCACAAGCACAGCTGAGAAGCTTCGATGCATGTACTCCATAACGCGTTAAAAAAATAACGCATTTAATCACACTTTCAATTCCAAGCAAACGGGAACTTTTGTCAATGCATGATTTCCTGGTACATCCATTACACTGATGCACACATCACAGCTACAAAAATGTTAGAGTCGGAATAAAGCGCGTTCCTACGACTGATCATTTCGACTACCCGAGCGAAGCCTTGATAAAAGCATGGTTTTGTGCACACTGAAAAGCAAGCAAAATTAGATGCATTACAGAAAGCGGACTTTGTGGCTCTTACTGGGGATCATTGGACTTCCGTGACCGTTAGTAATTCTAAATACATCTAATTACAAAATGTTCAATGATCACACTGTTTTAGCCTAATGTACAAAATAATTTTGGCTAATGTTACTCAGAGTTTAAAGATTAAGTTGGTCAAATTACCTTTTATGTTTCTGACTTATTTTTTAAGAAGAAAAACTGCACTTTATGTTGAAATTTTGGTTATTATTATTTAAAGACAATACTATTCTGAAAATCTACTTAAAGTACTTAAACTACCACTTTATTTTTAAGTCTGCCCAATTTTAACCAGGGATGATATTTTTGTTTCTGTTTTGAATTCAAATGCAGTTTAAAGGCTTTTTTTCAGAAATTAAAACATCTTCAGTTTACAATATTCATGTCCATGTCTATTATTTGATTCTGTCGCCCACTAAAACCCTTTTAAATTAAAAAAAAACATTTGCGATTTGGGGCAAATTTACATGTGCGATTACATACGATTAATCAAGATTAATTCTTACACAGCCTCTAATTAATTGGATTAATTTTTTTAATCGAGTCCCACCCCTAATATATATATATGTGGATATATATATGTAGATTTGTATATATGTGTATATACAGTATATATGTAGATGTGTATATGTATATATATATATATATATAACTGTATAGATGTGTATATATGTGTATATATATATATATGTATATATATGTTTATATATGTCTGTGTGTACGTGTATATATATATATATATATATATATATATATATATATATATATCCAGCAACACTCATGACAATGACAAAACAATTACATTGTCAATCATGTTACGTTATTATTAAAATGTTTCCTTTTCTTTTTACTTCTCCGCTGCCAATCGCAGTATTTTGCTATATATATATATATATACAGATATATATAAATAGATAGATATGACAACAACACTCATATCAATGACAAAACAACTACATTAACAATCATCTTACGTTATTTTTAAAATGTTTGCTTTTCTTTTTCATAACTTCTTTAACACACTACTTCTCCGCTGCGAAGTCCGGGTATTCTGCTAGTTATTTTAATAAAACAGTTACCATATAACAATTACCTTCAAGTTTGCAGTTGAACTATCACCAACATGGTATTAAAGCAATTCTGATGGTAAAACATCTTAGGGTAGAAAAATAATTCTTAACAGCGTTGCACTACTAGCTCCGAAAAGAGATTTTTGAATCATGACTGTTCTTCCATTGTAACTAAAACTTATCTTTGGCCATCTTTTGAGTTTACCATGTTTATTTTTCTGCTTCAATTACACCAAATTAAACTTTAAAAGAAAACAGATAAAAAGAAAACGGCCATTATTTTTATAGCAATTTCCAAACCAGTCATTTATAGATAACAACATATATTGAACACATATTTAATAAAGTCAAATAATTAGATGTATTTTATTATTTTATAGATAACCTGTTATTGAACACGTTTAATACAGTCAAATTGCATGTATTTTATCATTTTATAGATAACTTAAGTTTAGATAAATTCCACTTCACAGCAAATTACTGTAAATGTTACAACGGCAGGCTTCCCTAAAAAATATGTTTGAAGTGTGCTCTGAAGACTAAGAAATTTATGTGCTACAGCACACCTACTTATTACTTTTTTTATCTGTAATGCTATGTTTCTTTTGGCATTTCTTTTGGTCAAGCTGGAGAGCTCGATAAAAGGTATATTTTAAACTTGTCAATCTTGCATGTACTTCTGTTCAAATGAATATTTTAGTTGATAGTGTTGATGGCGGTCTGTATTCTTTGACATTTTATCTCTAATGGGTGTAGAATAAATCAAAGCACCTGAAAGAAGGTCTTTGCCTGAAATACAACCTTATCTTGCCATCAGTTTTGGGCACTTCGAATAGTGAGAACCTTGACTTTACTATTGTTGTCTCCCTTTTGCAGGTTCAGCATTATCATTGTCAGGAGACTATTAATGTCTCACTGACAGGCTTAAAAAAGGAAAAACTAGCAGCATGATTATTCTGAGCTCAAAAAAGAGGCTGCCCAGGGCAGAGGGTTAATGGATGAATGTAGATAATGGTATCTGCAACCACCATCACCATAACACTATTGGAAACACAATGTTTAATTTCCATAGAACACACTGTAAGAAGTCATTTAAAATACACAAGTGCTGTAAGTCATCTGTACTGATAAGGCTAGGTTAATTGAGTATGCTTTGCTGTGCATCTTAAGTAACTGGTGGAGACTAATTTATTGCTGTCAGTAGAACAACATCACCATTCAAAAGTTCATTTCAGAGTCTTTATGAAGAGAAAGGTACCAATAGAAAAGTGTTTTACAAGTTATTGTAAAGTCAGCTGGATACTGTTGATGAGAATTATGTCTCAATGCCAAATAGCTAATAGCCTTCAATAATGTTAAAACTAGTTGCTAAGGAATGTTTCTAGACAAAAATTAGGCATGTTGTTTAAAAGTCAACAGATAATGAATTAACCTGCAAACAAAGAACTTGGCAAAGTGAATACCTGTAGTATTTCTTAATTTGTAACAGAACTATTTAATAGTTTTGAAATGGAAGAGTATTAATCAGTATTTACCACACAAAATCTATACTAATAAAAGGCAAAGCCCTCACTGACTGACTGACTGACTGACTCACTCATCACAAATTCTCCAACTTCCCGTGTAGGTAGAAGGCTGAAATTTGGCAGGCTCATTCCTTACAGCTTACTTACAAAAGTTAGGCATGTTTCATTTCGAAATTCTATGTGTAACGGTCATAACTGGAACCTACTTTCGTATACTGTATATGGCCATAGCGGACAGCTCGGTTAGCCGTGTAAGATGGAGTTGCATCTTGCGTCTCGCATCATCACGCCTCCTACGTAATTGAGTGCCTGCCCATATAAGGCCGTCCCTCAGCGGCAATCCAATAGAAACACTCTGCCACTAAATATTCAGACAAAGATGAGATGGTCAGGGTGATGTTTGACACAAATTCAGCGAAACTGCGAGAGAAACTTAAGTGCCGGGTCTTAGCTAGCATTAAATAAAGCCGTGGACATCACAAGATCACACGAGATAGCACAGGCACAGCTCAGAAGCTTCGATGCTTGTACTCACGTGAACTGACTATGAACGCAGTACGCAGAGAACAAGCAAGACCTCTAAAGAGCACGTAGACTTTTGATCACGTGAACGTGTCTGCAAAAAGTGGCGTCTCCTGCACTGCAAAAATACTCAAGAACAGTTTCTCATCAATCAACTTTCTGCATGAGCACATTTGGCCAAAAGTAACCTAATAATGTCTATTCTGACCATCAAACAGTGTACAAGGCCCTGAAAATTCCTAATGTATTCTTCCAAAACAATATCTCTTCTTCCAAATTTTGGACTTCACTAACCTGCAGGCAGAAAACAGTGATGTAAATATTACACTGCAGTGGGATTGTTTCCTTTGTACATATTTGGCTGACACCTTTATCCAAGGGGAGTTACAACATTTATGATATAATTGGTTACATTTCCTTTTGGTTTTACATTTGGAGCACAGGTAGGTCAAGTGACTTGCTCATGGCCAGAGTGTCAGTAGTAGGATTAGAAACCACAACCTCAAGGTTTGAAGGCAATAGCCTTAACCACTACACTGTTTCCAAGCCAGTTCTTTTTCCTATCAAATCTAAATTTAATGAATACATTTAAAGACATTTGTCTGCATTGATCCAACTCCTATATGAATCCAGTATGTGATGAATTCTCATTCCTCTCCACTTACATGTTATTTGCTCATTTTATTATTTTGAAACAATGCCAAAAACTGCAGAGAAAAAAATAAACAGGACCATGACATTAAGATGGATTAAATGAAAATAAGAAAAAAAGCAGGAGTCTAAGTTTAAAAGCTGAGAGAAACAAATCATTATTCCCAAAATGTTGACCAAAACTCAAAGTTGGAAAAACAAACATTCCGACTCCCTAGATTGATTTTCTGAAAATGTGTTTTTTAAAGTCCCAAATATTTGAAGCCAAATCCACCATAATACAGTACTTGTTTAAGTTCTGTTGAACAGATGACATTTACATGTCACAGATTCTGGGAATCACAAGATGACTACACAAATTATAGCCAAAAGCAAAATGTTGAAGCAATCACAACAAAAATGATAAACCATAATAAAAAGAAACTTTCTATATTTCTAAACCACATTTGTGGTATCTATAATTAACTTTCATCAATTATTGAAGCTATCCACTAAATATTTTTTTCGTAGCTCACGATTTCCTAACCAGACTTGAGTGCAGTTTTATTTTCGAATGCATTTCCTCCTCATTTACAATTTTTCACTCACTTCAGCTTTCTTTTCTGATCGTAAATGTTCTGTCTATTTTTTTTTCTGATTTTGGAGGACTTTTGCAGAGGACTTCACAGATGATTTTGAGTTTGCTTGGCATGCTATTAAGTCTTCTATGCATGACCTGCAATTACATTTGCCAGTGGTTTGGCTAGTTCCATATTTCAGAAGATTTCTGAACTTCAATGGTCATTTTTAAAGAGCATTGACACTTCTGTGGTGGACCACTGCATGATTCATTAATTATTCAAATTAGATCAAAATTAAATTCCTTGCTTCTTTAAGATTCAAAGTTTGAAGTCCACTGCACGTTGAGCTAAAACAAATAAGTTACTGGCACATAGATTTTAGAGGTGTAACTCATGTGCTCTTATTCCAGCCATTAAAATCAAATCATGAATTTCTATCACTAAACCTGGGACTGAGATTAACAAATGTTTTTTGTGCTTTGAAGTTTAGTCAGAATTACTCCCTGAAAACTCAAATACCTTTCTTCATCCTTTCTAAAACAGATGATCATCACAGAGCTTAATGAAGTAGTAGCCTCTTAGTTATGCATTAACCTTTCAATGAAGAAATTTGTGCAGTTTTGCAAGCGAAGGGTACAGGAAGGGTCTAAGGCTCTAATAGTCTCTTCCTGAACGTCTGTACATATTCTGATATCCTTTATCTAATAATAAAATCAGTTGTTTCCTTCACAAAAATGAATTTCTCATTTAATAATGCCATAATCACTGTTTTTCTATACAACAGCAATAAACCATCTGATCGCTGAAATTGCCTTCCAGTTTCACTGATGATCTGCAATGCCAAGCTGCAGATAAAAGTGCTACTCAGTACCTGCAGTTAGTCATTTACAAACTAATACATTCTGGTCAGACAGACTTTATTTACTTGTGCTAAGTTACAGGAAATATTTGCTACCTCGCTGATATATTAGATGTACCACCATACAGTATTTATCCTACCTTGCTGCCCCATTTCTGTATGTACTGGGATTTTTATAAGTTTTAAATTCAAAGGGATTTAGTACAAAGTTTATTAATATTATTAAAGATCCTTTATTCCTCCAATTCAGAATTTACATTCAGAGTTTGGATAACTCAATGTGATTTTGCATTTGCAAGATATTTTCTAATTTCTCTCTCTTGAGCCTCTTACATTGCCTTGCAGGAATGTTAAACACAGACAGACTACTCCCAAACAATTTGCTTTCTCCCGAGAAAACAATATCTGGATAACTAACCCTTCCAGTGGAAGGCATAACAAGCTCTGCTTCATACCTGATAAGAATCAAGGACATTCTACACCATTTATTTACAGGTTAACTGACTTGCTCCTTTAATTGTACACAGAGGTGATATCCCTATCACAGGGATTACAGTCTTGGAACAGAAAACGTTAGGGAAATTGAGGATCCAATACAATAATCCTTTCCACAACTACCATTATAGCAACTGCAATAAAGCAAAAATGTTCAATAACCAGATTAAAAAATTAGTAAACCAATGAGATGGCAATGAAAGCCAGTAATTAAATAATTTAACAAATGTGAGTTTTACTAAACTGGTTAGAGAAAATAAAATGCTTTGCATGACTAAAACCTCACAAAATCCCATATAATGCATAGGAGACAGCTAAAGAGCCTGGGTAACTGTAATACTACACCAGATCAGAGGGTGGAAGAGTATGCTGTTTCTGTTTCTTGCAGACCATTCCCATGAAATCTCACCAGGTTCCAGCTCCGGAATAGATGACATCATGCCCTTCCCCAGCCCTTAAAACCGCCATCTTAACTACAAATATTCAGTTCTGTTTTGGACTCAGTCTTGTGAACATCTCTTTTCAAATATTTCAAAACTTTTGCAGCTGGGATATAATATACAGGTGGCTGCCCTAAACCTTTATGACTGGACACTCATTCTTGTTACAGCATGATATCCTTAGATACAGTAGTCCATAAATTTCTTTGAAGGAATAAAAACCATGACAGATAATATGATACCATATCAGAGAATACTTTTCCCAATTAAGGGCCATGCAGCACACTAGCAAAGAAACACAGTTATCGAACTGGTAAATCTTGTTAGTGATGCCTCAAATTTCATGCAAGACTGAAAAGTCCTGGAAACTAATGTAATTTGTTTTAGTGACAAGGCAACCAGAATTAACACCAACTCCAACCAGAACATCCAAGTTCTTCTGCTTCTATACCAGGTATGGAACACATACCATTACACTTCCTGTCAGTGATTCCAAAGTGTCTATCCATTCCCTTAAAAACTGTCTTTTGCTACCCCAAATTTTTGGGGCCTGGGTTCAAAATTGCTATACTGCAGTAGAACACTTGCCTGGTGTTCAGATTCATCAGCAAATGACCTGTCACAACCTTTTATTGGAGATGTATTGGAAAATTTAGCCCTGTTACAATGATTCTTTATGAAAACACATAGCAGATATCTCTTAATTAAAGTCAACAATTTCTACCCCAGCATACTGTCAAGCTAACACCTCCCTCAGATGTTGTGCATGTCAAGTTAAGATAGTATCTTTTTTAATGTGAACTGCTATTCATTAGTTTATCTATATGAGTTGTGTACAGCTTATCTTTAACACCCCTCTGGTTTCATGGGAACATTAAGTTCATGCACATTGGGCAAAATTTTTAGGAAGATTAGTGAACAGTTATTATAAACATTCCATTTTCTGAAACTTACAGGGGGTTAAACTGAATCTTCCTGTTATATATGTTAAGCTACATTATATTCCAGTTCAAGTAAAGCTGACTAAGGAAAATTTACCATTAACAATAATTTAAAGGATTTGGCTCTTACAGCGTCATTTATCGTGGGTAGAGTGCTACATTCTCATTTAGACTCCTGAGAGAGATGATTAATTCAGGACTTCCTGAATTAAAGTCGTATTTCATGCAGTATTTCACAACCGCATTTTACAATCTTATCTGGCATGGACTTGCATGTTCACAACACTGAGCATCCACTTTGCTTGCAATGGAAATCATTTGGCTCACAGGCATCTGCAAAAATGTGACTGTACATGTCTCTCCTACTGAGAAATTCACCAATCAAAAAAATACTCATTAGAATTCACCTTCTCTACACTGATGAGTGAAAATGACAGTTTTAATTTCAAGACACATTTCATGTTGTATGAGATGTCAGTGAAATGAAAAATAATATATAAAGAAATAAGCAACAAAAAGGCATTTAATTATTTATGCTTATCATTATCACATCATTGTGGTTTTATATATTTGTTGTCACATTTCACAATACATGTGTTTTTTTTTTTATTTTTCCCCAAAATACTCCCCCATAAACGACAAGCTGTGTTTTTCAGAATAGCATAATCTCATCACACTGTTCTTACAATATAAAATAAAAAAATCAAAAACACAGAAAAACAAGCACTTCAAAAGGACAAGGAAAGTGCAGTGTAGTGCTGTTGCAAAATGTATATGTAAATTCATCTGCCACAAAACACATGCTCTCACAGGACAAGGAACATATACTACACCATACTACATAATGCATATACCATAAGATGAGGTTTCCACTTCATAATAACTGTGCAGGTGTCTGAAATGTTCTGGCAGCTACCATCAGAGTTAACTGGCTAGTACAGACACATATCTGAAAAACAAAAAAAAATTAATACAAGGACTGAATGCCAGTGGTTTACATATTGCAGAATAGTCTTCTACTGTTTACTTTAACAGGTGCTGCTAAAATACAAGATACATTTGACTCCATTACAGCATGCAATATAATCTTTGCAGTAATTTTCACAATTGTAATACTACTTGTCAGACCATCATAATTAGTTGATTTCTCTTTTCATTTATGCAATTTATTTTCTTTTATATTTCTAATATGACAATTATTTGTCCACAGTTGCTTCTACAACAGACATTTGATACCTAAGCACTCTAAGGTTTGCTAGGGAGCTAGAGTTGTAAGGGATTCTTGTTCCTGAAGGGATGAACCACTAAGCATTCCCCTTTGCAAAAAAGAAAGAAGTAATGTTTTAGTTTTTAAGGTTTGTATTCAGTTTTGTGTAATTTACATTAAGTTTAGACAGAGATTCATCTATAACTCATACTTATCTCATTATGGTATATATTGCCAGCCCATTACATAAAAAACAGTCACAAAAAGACCTGCACATGCTCACTGAATCCATTTTGACAGTTTTGACAGTAATTCCTTGTATTTTAAAAAAACAAGAGAATATCTCGCTTATCAAATTTGTTAAGTTAGCTGAGTTGTTCATGCATGTTAAGGCAGATTTCTCCATGTGATAGGTAGACATAAGACCGTATGCATAGTTTTGCGTTTTATGTTGCCACAAATAGAAACAAATGCAGAAATCTGAAAAGAACATAGCGAACAATTATGTAAACTGGTGTTGTGATGGGATTCACATAGTAGCTGCAGGCTGAGTAGTGCAAGCCCAATTAATCCCAACACTATAACTCCAAATAGTTGACGACTATAAAGATATTACTTGGATTTTCTTTAATTTAATATGCCTGATTAATATTTTTGAAGACATCCTTCTAAGGAAAAAGGTTAGAATAAACTAATGCCAATATACTAACGCAGTGGCAGAAAGAACCTTAAATACTCTCTAGGTGCACCAGTGAGGCTAAATGATTCTCCCGGGGTCTATAATCCAATTAAGGATCTTAGCTTCATCAAACACAGTGAAATACTTAATGACATAATTAGTAGAAGATAAAAATATAATTAAATCAACAAAAGAAACCAAAAGATGGTTAACAATTAGAAGGCAATTAAAAGAAATACACCTACAGATACAGAACATCTTAAGTAGAAAAATATAAAAGCATGTAAACATATTACCAAATGCATATATCGCCTGGCGTTTTGATAAATTTTTCATAGCATATGGAATGAAGGTTTTGTAAGTGAAAGTGTGCTTTATATGAATCAAGTGAACTGAAAGAAGTCCTAGACCAAAATAACATCCCCTATCCAACTGAAATATTTATTCTGTAGTTTACAGCTTTACAGCCAACTTGCAATTTTTCAGTACAACAAAAATCAATTTGAAAAGCTTTTCTTGTGCATTTGTTCATATGCCTAAATGATAATATAACCTTGAAAAAAATGCAGGAAAGCATTTCCTATTCTTAGGCGTTTCACTGCAAGGAAAGGATACAAAGGTAAACTTTTGGTCAATGTCGATCTGGTAGCTGGACACCATCAAATGTTCAAGATGCAGCATTAAATATTTCAAACAATTCACAATAGTAACAACTCCATCTTCTGCATCTCTTCTATTTTCTACATCTAAGATATGTTAGGCAGATAAAGCACTCTGCTTATGGCATTCTGAATGAGGGGAATTCAAATGACAGATGTCATACTAGAGATTTTGTGGGAGGATTGATAATAGAGCTCTTCAGCCTAAACACAGCAAACATTTCAATGTATTATATAAATAAATCTATGATTACTTCTCAATCTCCTGCTATCTCTTTAGCCATGCCCGTTAAGGTGTTACATGTTTTTGCAACACTTATTTTACATCAAGTACTATACATTTTCTTCTAAAAACCACAACCAATTCAGTTACATTTGACATTTCAATTGGAACAGATTAAATGCTTTTATAATTCTTCTAACACCATATCCGATATGTTTAGTTTGGCATTCAGACAGACCTAGGACATTTCTTTTTAATATTTCACAATACTTTTCTCTCTTCATAAAAAGTTTATTTTGTTAAACTGCTTTGCCTTTTTACTAAAATGCTAAACTTTCTATGGTGGGTACAGGTAACATTAATTTCTTACAGTTTGATATAATGTCTGATGAAAATTCTCTCTTTGATTAACTGGAAACATGAATGACCTTCAGAATAATTAAAAGCTTAATAGCAAGGAGCAGTGTTTTGTCATCTTTCCTTGGAAAAAGTATGCATAAATATATTAATTTTGGAGCTAGCAAAAGGGGCTATTTTTCCTTCATTTCTCTAAACCTCTCTGAATTTGTGTGTACAGTATTTATTATATGTACACACAATGTATACAAACACTCTATAAATCATGTCACCCGAATTCCATTAAAACTACAACATTTGTTTCATATAGCACCTTTCTGGGGAGAAAAAGATGCGATTCTGTGTTCGATATAGAAATTATTTTACACTAAGTATTCCTAATGTAGTCAAATTCATGATAAGTGCTAAAACTGTTTTCATCCTGAGGCTCCATGTCCTGGACCCAAGAATTGCTATTTACAACTGCTATTGAACTGCTGGCAATTTATCTCTAGCAATGCTTGGAAGTCAAGAGAATTATAAAGGAAGAAAAATAGGAAAAATATCTCTATTTAGAGGACATAGTTCTGATCATCAATGACCCAAAATATATTACAATCACAGAGACAACATTTATAAGGTCTCACAAGCACATTATTATATGTCACCTGCTTTCCATTGACTTTTTCAGAACAGTTCAAGTATTTGAGATTTATGGTTGCAAAGAAATCTTTTTACACTTAATTGTTATAGTTTGATGAAAAGAACTAAGTAATATGTTAATCGGTGGTTAACTTTTCAGCTATCTTCTGATGGGCAAAATAATATAAAATTAATATCCTGTCCACATTGTTGTTCATGTTTCAGAACATTCCTGTATTTATTATAAAAAAAAATTCTGTAAATCTTGATTCCATTGTGAGCTTCTTTACATGGCAAAAATACCTTGCATTAAAACACACAACAAAGATTGGAAGCAGAATGTGGCTTGGTGCTCCCTGACTTTCAGATTTACTAGTAGATTGCAAACATTCATAATCTGAGAAAAGAACTGCTGAAACTGCACCAGCCTTGGTGGATCTGGAAAGAATCTTGTAAGCATTCCTCCTTGCATGCTTTGCTGTGTACTCCAGTCAAAAATAATGGCCAGTTTACTAGTAATCCGAGATTGTCCTTCCCTCACTCAAAATATGCATTAAAACAATGAAGGAATTTGCATTGTTGTCTGCTGCTCCATTACAGGTTAACTTTGAATTCAAGCCCTCCCTCAGGCCTGCAGTACTCAATTCAACAAAATCATTTGGTAGATCAACGTTTAGAGATCTACATTTTGATAACGTTTGCCACTTTAGATAAACTTTATTGGAATTCCCTCAACACACATTTTTCTATTTAAAATTTAGGAACTTTGTAACAAACTTCTCTAATGCTCCATCCGCATTCATACTTAAAAATATTTTGGTTAGCAATGAGAATATGCGGAAGAAGAGACCTCTCCATCAATATTTCAGGTAAAGAGTGGAATGTGATAATTCATAATATGCAATATTGATCAATTTGGGCAAAACATGTGGAAATCCATCTGGAAATTGTACATTGGCCACACCTCTCCAAATTAAAATGCTTTAAAGGATGAGAAGCTAATTGTGAATGATACCATGCAGCCTCATTGGGGCACATATTGGAATGTCCTAATCTTTGGCTTAAGATAAACAGAGCTTTTTATGACATAGGAGATTTACTCTATTTCTGATTGGACTGACATTTCTTGCTGTTTTTTTACTGTGTGTTTATATCAGTTGTGATAAGCTGTGATATTACCAGTCATTGACCCAGGAACCATCAATAGTCAAACCTAGATGAGGCTGGGCAAATGAGGACTCAGTCAAGTAGTGGAAAGTGCTTCATGGTTTATTTCAAACAAAATCAAACTATGCAAATCAATTTAGTGAAGTTCCTCATACATAAATAATCCAGTAAAAACAAGAGTCTTTGGAGGTTAAAATCTACAATAAAAAATCCATAATAAATGGGGTTAAAGTCACTGGCAAGAGTTGTCCTTAAAAATCAATCACACCTATACAGTGCTTCCTTCTCCACCACGTCTCTGCTGCTCACCCATCCAGGTTTTCTGAGCTCGCAGAACTGCCTGTTAAGAAGCTCAGCCAACATTTACATATGCCTGCACACCATTCAGTTGCTGCCCAGGCTCCCTTTTAAATTGTGGTTGGGCACAGGTGCAGCAATCACCCACTCCAAGGCATGAACGAAGCACTCGCCTGACCCACTCACGTCTACACGTGAATGCACAATCAGCCATGGACATCACCAACCTCGGAGAAGCATATGCGTGTTTTCATGTGAACCTGCATCTATCTGGAGCCTGCACACTGATTTATCTAATTCTAAAAATGCACAATGCCTTGAACCTCTCTCTCAAAATAATGTGTGCTATAGGATGCGCTCTTGACTTCCTGGAGGTGGTAGCAAAGTGAATAAAAACAAAACTGAGTCATTATGAACAGTGCTGAACATCCCCTCTCTGACACTAACATGGAGTACTTTTAGACAAATTATTTATCAGAAGTGTGTCATGAAAAGGCACAAAGGCTCCTTTGAATCTGCAGTAATTCATAGCTGTGACAGTGGTTACTCTCTTTAGACAAATCAGAAGTTTCCTTATTTTCAGCAATCCACATGAATTTGAGGGGAGTGTCCATACTTCCTATATTTATTGACCTTTTGAAAAGAAGCTAAGTTTCTCCCTTGGGACAAATAAAATACTATGCACTTGTCTATCTTGGATATATTAACACTTGTTTTGTAATGCACATTTTTGAAAGTTAATGACATTTTTTAAGATTACGTCAATATGATCCTCCAAGAAATTAGCTGGAAGGTGATTAAAATGTTTGGCTCAGTGAAAAACATTACATTCTAGAGTAGGACGTTGCTACCTTATGAGAGAGAATATTGCTGGGCAATTGTTCAAAAGCAGAACATTCTGTGGTGTACCTGCCCTGTTTTGAAATGTGTCTTGTAAAAACAGCTGACAGCAAAGGATATGGTTCAGTTCTAGAATGAGATTACTTTTTCTATATACTTCTGACACATATATTTCAGATTTGACTGCAGATCTCAAATGCAGAGGGGTTTTGATTCTTATTTTCATAAAACATGGGCCATTGCATTTCCAGAATCAGTCAAGTGACAGGTCACACAACCAGGACTACCCTGGTGAGACAGTCTTTGACAATGGTCTATTATCTTATTTGTGACTAATGTGCCTGTATCTTTTCAAATACGAAGGCATGTCTTAATGTTGACCTCTGCCTGTGCACCACTGAAACTACTTTTTATTTTCATGGTAAAAATTCCAGTCAGTTTAGACTTGAATGTAAAAGACACCAGTCAATGTAAACACTAAAAAATCTTAAAAGGTAGTCAAAGATAAAATTCATAGATTAGGAAAAGGCTTCAATCATATAACAGTGATTGGATATTCCTTTGATCACTGTTGCCTTAACCATAAAATGTGAACTATATTGCAGCTGAACCATCTAAAAAAGAGCATCTGTCAAAACTCAAAAACAATATGGGACTTGTGAAGGAAGCCACTTAAAAGCCAACAAACACCTGCAGGACCTACATTAGCTAAGAGCTGACAAAAGGCACATCAGTCAAGAAGACCAAGAGATCTGTATAATATTCTAGAAAGTGGTAGTGTAGAAGCTATTAATATGAAATAATCTTCCTTAGGTGTCCAGGTTTTGCTAGAAAGCACAAGAGTGAACCTAATTCATTTTGAGAAGACATCAGATGAGACTAATATTGGTTTCACTGGTGAAACTCAAAATTCTATGTACAGTGCAAAAGTAACACCGCCCATATTCTAAGAAACAGTTAAATATGTTAGTGACAGCTTTATAGTGTTGTATGCTTCCCATGAACACATACTGGACAACCCTATACACAAAACAGAGCACAGTACATAAATATTAGGTGTTACATGCACACTTTGGGAGCATCAAATCGGCCCGACCAAGGCAAAAACAGTTACCACAAGTCAGGGGCGAAAGCAATCACTAACCACTACTTCTCTCTTACCTGCAGAAGCGAGCATGGGATGTGCCATATTTTAACTTCTGGTGTGGTCTTGGAGGAGCTGGCCCTTCTATACTACTTTAACAACCTTGATGCCCAGAATCACTGCCCACTTTGGACCCTGCTTACATCAAGGGCAGACCTGAGTAAAAGAAACTGATGAATATACAAAAACCTGGTCTGTTTGTAAACCTTTGCTGTACTTCTTTATATGCCCTACTCTGTGCCCCAGTAAATGCAAATTATCGCCAATATATCAATAAACAAACTGTCAATCAAACACTCAGAATGTGGAATCAATTGAGGCTGTATTTCAAGGCAATAAAGCTTTTATCTCTTGCACCTCTACATAATTACCTGTTTTAGCCCTCTCAGACCTACACAGTATATAATCTTTGAAAAATGTCTGGGATTACAAATAAACTGTATATAGATAATGTTTTGGCATATTTTGCTTCTTACCAGCCAGATTGGATCTGGAAAGAATCTGGGAAGCATTCCTTCATGCATGCTTTGATCTGTGCTCCAGTCAACAGTAATGGCCAGTTTACTAGTGATCAAAGACTATGCTTCACTCACTTAAAATATGGAACCAATGCAGTAAAACAATTAAGGAATTTTCACTACTGTCTGCTGCTCCACTTTGTATATAGATAATGTTTTTGCATCTTATGAACAATTGTCCTTCAAATTGAACATCCCAGCAACACAATTTTTCCACTATTTTCAAATCAGAAATTTTGCTAAAAAGAACCTAAAACATTTTCCATACCTCCCACCCATTTCTATTCCAGAAGAAATACTGATCAGTCCTGCAGATTCAAATGGCATCTCAATATATAAAAACATCTTAAAGTCTCTTCCTTTCAAAGATCCTAGGGTATGGTAGAGAAAATCTCACTTCATATCTCAGAAAAGGAGTGGAAGGCAGCCATGCACAGAATACACTCTAGCTCCATATGTGCAAAGCATTCAATCATTCAACTTAAAATCTTTCATTGATCACATTTATCTCATTTAAAATTGTCCAAATTGTATCCAGGGCAAGATCCAACATAAACTTTACGATCTAGCTCCAACCTCACTTGGCTACATGTTTTTGGCGTGCATCAATTTTAACATTTCAAACAAAAATGTTTTAATGCTTATCAGATGGTCTTGGTGTCTGACTGGAAGAATCCCAGCCCACTTGTTATAAGTCAGTAGATAACCAATGTTATGTACTACATGACATTGGGAAAAAAAATCAACCTCTTGCTTAGAGGATCTGTTCAAAACTTTTAAAATATGGCAAGATCTAATTAATAAGATTTTATAACAGCATTTATTTTGGGGAAAAGGGCATTCTCCCTTTGTTGTTTTTACATTTTTGACAATGCGGTTGGCTCTCTCCTCTCCTCGGGTGGGCGTTGAATTTTGTTTTGTTAAATTTGGCTTGATTGTATGGAATGTTTGAGATTTTTATTTCATTGGAAGAAAATAACTGTGAATGCGGAATCTTTGAGGTACAAACTTATGAAGGCCTGAGCCTTCCTATGTTTGATTTTTATCATTTACTTTCACTTTCATTATTAAATGTGGTACCCAGCCATCCCCAACCCTTTATAGATACAAGCTTTCTGTCAGTATTTTGTCTGTTTTGGTTTGCAGAATTGTATAAGATAACACTTAAGAACGGGGGTGACCTAGATGCATATATTAGTCAGTTATGCTATGAGACCCTAAATATGCATTGTTTGTTTTAATAAGACTTAAGAATCACAAATACAGTAACTTTAAAATGGAAACTACACTTAATGCATCTATTAGTCACATAATGGTGTGTAACAAAACCTTCAAAAAGGCTTTGTTTGTGTTATGTAGAAATAGTGACTGATACTGGAACTGGACTACAGTAAGCCCATCTACATCTGCCTACCACTGATGCCCCTAGTGTAAAGTGGAATATCGGAATAGTTCAGTATTGTTGGGGAAAATAATTTATTCCACTAATAAACTAAAACTTAAGAAAATTAATCTTTAAGCAGGACAAAAAGTTTAAAAAGTAAACGTTCTTGAGCAACTCAGTCAAAGTCCTGACCACATCACCTTCAAGAGCCTGAGCCACAATTTCAAAACGCACTCAGTAAAAGTTGTTCTACAGTACTGAATGAGATGGCTCATATCTGGCAAAAGAAAAAAAGAACCAAATCACTCCTACACCAGTATACTAAGGTGGTGGTCACATACCCCAAAAGACTAACAGTTAAGTTCAGAGGGTCACATTTATAGTGGCATAAACAACAATTATGTCTTCAACCTGAAGACATCTACTGACACATTTACTCCAAAAATCATGGCAATGTACAATAGACAATATTATTGAGTACATTAATTAATGTCAACAAATGAGTTGATGCATACAATTTACTCATTTGAAATAAGTTCAAAATAGGAAGGAAATTCATTAAAATGTTAACCTAAATAAACAGTTATTATCGACAAAATTGAATCGTGTTTATTTCACTGAAATAATTTAGTACAGTATACAACGCATGTTTGGCTATGCCATTTAATATAACACAAACAAGTATTTCATTTTAAAACACACTATGATACAAATCACATTAAAATCTTCCAGACTTAAAGAAGTTAGACTCAGGACAGGAAAACCAAAAAGGAAACCTCAATTATACTGCATGTCCTCAATATACAACAGATGACATGTAACCTGACATGATCTGACATGAGGTCAACATACAACATTGCTATGAATTACAAAGACAAATAGGCCTCAAGACTGTCAAACAAGTCAGCTGTTTTGCAGACTGTTTAATTGCCACTTTAAGGTTTGTGAAACACCCTATTATGCTTTTTTCTTATCAATTTAGTGGTTTTGCTCAGTTTGTCTTTTGAATTTCACCTGATATGCACAATGAGCAACACACCCTTCCTTTCACCTACCCATTACCCAAATTTGTTATTTCCACAATGAACAGCTAAAATCTGCAATGTAACATGATTCAATATTCAGCAAACACGGATGTAAACACATTCATATATGAATACAACTTAAAACATACACAAATGTCAACATACAATATAAACCAGACACTGTGTAATGTTTTCTAGTAACAGTATTATTTATACTGGAAATTCTTCATTTAGATACCTAAAACAAACCAATGATGCACAAAAACCTTCCCTTTTTTCACAAAAAGTTTTTTTTATTCACAAAATAAGTATCCTATTTTAGGATTTTAATTTATTCTTAACCTCATTATCCTCGTGTGAAAGCTTTGACACATTAAGCTCTAAGAAGATGGTCCTTAAGAGAACTTAAGGATCTTAAATTACTTAAGATAGGTAAGTCTTAATGTCTGTAACAATTCCAGAATGAAAGTGCATGTGCTTGACCCACTGCCCAGACCTTTCAAGAACAGGATTCCCTCTATGACAACTCCAATTCCTACATTGATAGTAGTGTTTTTCAAGTTCCACCATCATGTAACTGTCTTCACAATTCCGTGAGAGATTCAGGTACTCAGCAAATAAATCATGTTTAATCATTTCTTATGCTGATAAAGTAAATGACTCAAGCACTAGAAACTAGTTGCTTTCAGTTTTAACATATTGCATCATCAGGCCTTGTTATACTCACAGGTACAAATGTTACAGGTACATTTTATATAAAAACATGAACCCTTTGACTTGCCTCTGATTAAGCATATTAAATCACTGTAAAAGGTTAAACATACTGAAATGGTCAAGGAAGATGACATAGGGCAGTTAACGAATTATATTTAGACACCTGCATATAAACATTTTGAGTAACACAAGAACACTTTTTCCATGTTTTTAACCCTTATTTTAATATAAACATCTCTTGAGTTCAAAATATTTTTTGTAAGATGTTACTAGTCTGCATGGGTTCTGTCAGATGCCTAACATAAGATCCATCTGCACCAGAAAAGTCCTGAGTTTAAAAATACTATTTTATTAGACATACTGTAATACCTCTTCCACATACTTTTTCACATAATACTAATATTTATTTTTTCTTTTCTACCACCTGTGCTCCAAGTGAGCTTTGTTCTCGGGTACTCCTGAGGTAGAGGGCTCATTCTAAACCAGGCCTTGGAATGTTTCTTGTGCCACGATATTGACTCCAATTGGGTGGAACCTCATTAGTACAGTACAGCCACTCCCTACTGCCCTATCTAGCAACACCCAAGAGCCTTTCAGGGAATCCCTTTAGAACTTCAACTTCCAAGCAGCCCTGGAAGTGTCCACAACTGGGATGTCCATTAATTATGTTGGGCTATTGGTTGGGTAAAGGCAAACTCTCCATCCCAGCCAGAATGTCCATCTATCCCTGCCTTCCATTATACCAGATATCGATAATAATGAAACCACCATCAATCTGAGTTGTAGGAAAAATGTCTGGAGAACAGAGAGACAGGACAAAGTAGCAGACTGAAGAATCCACTGAAAAAGGTAACTAAGCCAAAAAAACGAGCATCACCAAGCTTTTTCAAGCGGATGTAAAATCAATTTTTATGCATTGAGTCTTCTTAAGTCTTCTTTCAACATGATTTCTTTTACATCAACAAAAATTATGCTGTCTTAAATCTCTAATCACAGAGATGTATTCTGAAACCATTCAGCTCAAATGTTTAAGATAAAATAAAAATTGTGAACTATTTATAGCTTTTGGTCTAAAAGACACATTTATCTTTAAGATATAAACTAGTTATAAGTTCTGTAATATTTGAGTTAGCTTGACTTACTATTGTTTGCAAAGCTTTTGAATATATATCCCTGGTCAGGGACGGCCTCAAACATTATCTGGCCAGGACAGCAGCTGGATGGAAGGGCTGGCTGGGGAAGAGAGCATCTCCAAGGCATTACCTACCCTGGGATGCTAGAGAGTAGCTCTCCTGGGTGGCTGTGGCACCAGATTCCTACGGGGCACTGCCAGGGGGAGTTGCAGAGCCCTAAAATGTGCTTCCACCACACCTGGGAGTGATTCCAATTAATACTGACGAGCCACCTGGTGCACTCTTAGAAGCAGAATAAAAGGAGCTGCCTCACTACATTTGATGAGCCAGAGTCAGTGGACGAAGCTTGCTGGGAGAGGAGTGGAGGCTGAAAGAAAGGAACTTTGTTTCATGTACTGTACTGTGGGGAGCTGAGGAAAGCGCTCCCCAGCTGTAAATAAACGTGTGGACTGGAACGTGTCTGCCTGTGTGTAGGGTTAGCTGTACGCGCCCCTGGGCTTCACACCCTAGAAAGTAATATGACTATAGCCAATAGTCAGTTTTTCATTGGTAACCTCAGAGGCTAAGCACTGTTTAACTTATATATACTTTATTATACAACTTCAGTGGCTAAGTAGCTTTCTTAGTGTGTGTTACATAATACTTAAATGATATTTCATATGTAACCACAGAGGCTAAGTGTCATTTCTTAGTATGTATTTCAGAATAAAACCTCAGGAGGATAAGCAGCTTAACTTGTGGTACATTTAATTAAAAGCCTAACTATTAAAGAATACTCAACAAATAGGCATATTCAGACTACAGACCTCAGAGGATGTGTTCCAGCGTGTGTATGTAGTAAATTGCAAACTTTTATATATTAACAAAATAAAAGACAGTTATAAAAAATTGCAAAATAAGTATTTCTGAGTTCCGGAATGTATTTCTGCTTTTCTGGAATTCCTTATCTTTCCCTTATAAATCCAAACGTATGCTTTGTATACACTAAGAACCTAAGAAGTGTCAGAGATCAAAGCTCATCGAAATGGGGCAATGCATGGCTTTATATTCTCAGAACAACCAGCTAACATCAATAACTTTGCAGTTTTACTACAATTCACTGCGGAACCATATCAACTAAACTCAGGTTTCCAGTGTCGGGTGTGATTGATGGAAGTTTTACAGTATGCCGCTAATTAAAACCGTCAGTAAGTACAGACAGAAAGTTTGTCAAACAAAAAGACCATTTTGGACTGAAGATGTCACTTTCAAATTAAAATTAATGCTACTATATCGATAATTACCAAAATGATACTTGCATTGTAAGAACAGCAATATAAATATACTGCAATCAAAACTTCACAGAAGAATAGCTGAAAAAATAACCACTGACCCTATTTATTTAAAACACATAAAACTTAAAATTTTTAAAAAATTTCTACAGCTGCTCATGTCTCAAACAACTGCTTTAAAGAAGCCTTGCTTGGCTTTGAAAAACGTAGTCATGGATGCTACTATTAGATCTCACTGAGTTCAAAGAAATGCTCTAAATTATGTTCATGAGTTGTACACTGCTTTGGAAGCACTTCTGATATCCTATGATGGTGCTAAATATTTTTATCTCAAGGTAAGCAACACCTACAAATGTAAAAATCAACTCAGTCATATCCTTCTGCACCATAATTATCTGCCATGCATCATTATCAAGTGATATCCTTGGCCCTATAATGAAAGAAGGTATTCCTTACTTGCCCGGTTTACATTAGCATTTTCTCCTGCCCCCGATGCAATACTCAATTTAATAGGCTGATATTGGTTCATACCATCACCCAACCTTAAAGGAAACTGTCTTATTAACTCACTGAGTTCAGAAAAAATGTCCTTTTTAATAAGAATATCAATGCACAGACTCATATGGAACAATACCTCCAAAAGATGTCATATATGAGGTCACGAGGGTTGGCAGAAACAAAATGAAAATGATTAGCCTGTGCACTCATTTTTAAAAACACAGCAATGTGTCATGGTAGGGCTTGCTTTCAGTATTTCAATGTGTTACATATAATCCTCATTTGTTCTGCATTCAAGTACTCCAGAACACAGTTTTTTTTGCTGAATTTCAGATAGACGTCCAACACAAAATCTGTGTAAGGACAAGTAAAGCTTTTAACATTTGCACTAAGGTTATCTCTTACAACTGAATACACCATTACTTTGATGTTTTTTATCATGCTTGGTACAAAAAACTGTGTACCAAAATAGACAAAACAGGCTCCCACCCAACTTTTTTTATATCTGTTTATAACTGCTTTGTAAATAGTCCATTTCTTAGAAATCAATTCAGAGCATAATTCAGCAGGTACACTTGCCACTACCCAGTATTCCATTGTTTTTTAATGCCTTTTCCTAGATGTTCTAAGTGAATTACAAACTTCAAAGTAAAGAATCAATAAGATCTATGTCACTAGAAAACTCATTTTCCTTGTAATATTTCCCATCTTCAGATTAGTTTCTTCCTGTGCTATAGTAAGTTCTTCAATGTGCTCAGTTGCTACTTTCTATAATAGTTGAAAAATGGGAACACACTGGGAGCTCCTATTTTCTTTTAAATTGACAATATATTCTAAAGAGTCAGCAATTCTGAAATATTCTCTAAAATACTGTCTCCTCTTATAAGCAGAACCTAGTGGACTTCCAACTTCCAGATATCCGCTCACGAGATTCGATCTGTAGAATTCATTTACTAATTAAGAGCTTATCTAAAATTACATTTTTCTTCTACAAACATGATTCAGCTATGGCATGGATGACTGGAACAGATGGTTAAGGAAAATAAAAATACTCTTCTAAACTGACAATACAGGTACTTGGCACATTGTAGATAAATTCCAATTTCAAAAGCAGATTTCTAAATTTGCCAAGATTGACATGTGGCACATTATCTTGATGGTGTGAATCTACATTAACTTGCTGACTTTCATCATCTGTAAATGACTGGCTACTTTCATTTGGCATTAGAACAAATTTATTTTTGAATCTGCCTTGAAATTGCCTAACCCATGTTGATTGTGCTTTCTGCTTTTATGTGTCACAAAGGTCCCATAAATATTTGTTGTGGACTAGTATAAAAGTACACCTTCTCCTGCTTCATGACTTTGTAGGTTATAGCTAATAAGCAAAAAAAATGTATTTATTAGTGGCAGACTTTCTGCTGCAGGCTTTACTGGTGAAGACATGGATTCTGTCATGTTCTCCATTTCCTTTAACATATGATAGCTAAGATAAATAATGTACCAATATGTCATGTATAACAGTTCAGGTTTAAACAGGAATCAAAATAATCTAGCTTTTCCAAAAGAATCAGAGGTAGTGTCAATCATGATATAGACCAATTTATGTGGCAAATTTTACCCACCAGACAAAATATGGAAAAAATATCAAAATGGTTACACACATTAAGTGCTGTCAAAAGTACAGAACTACAGTCAATCCCAAATAAATGTTGTGTAGCACCTGTGGCAACAGTTTGATCGGCCATGACATGTGCACCCCTGTTGAATTACTAAGCCAGAAATTAAACTAAGGCACACATTAGAAAAAAATAATTTGGACACACGGTACAAAACCACTGTAGTAAAAAAAATATACCTCTAAATCTTCTAGTGAATATTTTAGGAGTTTGGGGCTTTGTCAGTTTTATATTGGCATTATTGTAAATATTTTGCTTATCCTACACCTTATTATGTGTTATCTAAATTTCTGCCTTTTTGTCTTATTAGTTTGGTCTATTATGTCACTTTTTGCATAGTAACACATCCTAATTCAGACCACGTGACGGCAAAAAGTTCTGTGTCATGATGTCACTTCCCTTAAGTATATAATTAGACGCCGTCCAAGATTTTGGATTCATTACCAGAATCAGACAATTGTGTTATGAGGAAGTAGAATTAAAAAAAAAATATATGGGTTTGTGTTTTAGGCTAATTATTTTTGGTTTCATTTAATTCCCCCTATATTTTTGGTCTCCCTTGTCATTCCTGACTGAACATGTTTACCTCATCATCTGATTATCATTATTTAGTGTATAAATCTGACAATAGTATAAACAAAAATGCATACACACAACATGTGTAGCTTTATCTATACGTAATGGTTTTTTAGTTTGTATTTTATGATTACAATGCTTGTTTATGTATTTTATGTACTTTAACTGGTTCACAATTTCACAGATTGTTGAGAAAACTGGTAGAGCACGGACTGTATTATTGACAGCTCTTAATCCAAATGGTACTTGATTCAGACTCGCCCAGGATGGCATTAGACATTTTCTTCATCTTTTTTCACTTCTATGGGGATCAGTTTGATTAACTAGCCTCCTTCACATGTCAGTCCTGCACCTCCTCCCCAGTCAGAGCCTTTTCCTTCAAATGTTCTTTTACTTTATCCATTTACCTCTGTTTTGGGTTCCTCTACTTTCTCCTCCCATTTATTTCAATTGCCAATTTTGTGCCTATACATTCTTTGCCTGTCCTCATCACTTGTGCTTACCACTTCAATCCACTTTCCTATACCTTCTTAAATATTTTTCCTACTTTAATTGTACCTCTGACTGTTTAATTTCTTATTCTTTGTAACTGCACATATTTATCTCAAAATTTGCATTTCAGAAATGTCCAACTTCTGTGGTCCTTTTATTGCCCATGTCTCGGCTCCATGTGCTATTGTTGGTCTTATCACTGTCTTTAACAACCACTATTATTTGACTAATGCAAAAGTTTTGCACATCTGATACAAAGCTTTATTTAACATTTTGTGATGGCCGTAATAGAATAGAATTGGTGCTGCAGTATCACACACATTTACACCAGTCACTAACCAGTAGTTTTCTCTGTGTTGTTTTTCACACTTTATGCAGTAGAACAATGTGCCACTGCCACCTGGTCAAATTACCCTGCGCCTGTCTATGATGTTGAAAACAAAGAAAGCTACAAAAGGGTTACCTTATAAGGAAGCTTTAATTGAGTAAACATTTCCACATTTATTTACAGCAAAATGCCCAGGGAAGCTGTGTGGTCTTCTAGCTTTGGAGCCACTCCAGATTTTTCTCCAAGCAGAGTTCAATTTTCCTCTCCTCCCTAACCAACTGACCATTATATAGTGTAAATGTAAAGACAAGAGATGTATGAAGGATTGTGTAAGAAAAATCATTGTCAAAATGCACTTTGAAGGTGAATTTTGCCTAACATTTAGAAATGTCAGTTTGAGTTATTAACAGTTTGGAAATGTTATATATAATTAGGGAGGCCTGCTGTGGGTTGGCACCCTGCCCGGGATTGGTTCCTGCCTTGTGCCCTGTGTTGGCTGGGATTGGCTCCAGCAGACCCCTGTGACCCTGTGTTCGTGTTCAGTGGGTTGGAAAAATGGATGGATAATTAGGGAGGCACACAATACTTCAGCAAACAAACCAGCTCCAAACAAGGTGGAGAACTTTAAAGCAATTGAAAAGGTAGTGCAATTGTGTTTATACTGTAAGAATTATAATTGTTATAAACACAGTGCGCTACCTTAGTCAAGAAACAAGCTGAAAGAAACTGAAGTGATTTAGAAGCATTTCAAATCATTTCAGTTTATATTGTCTAGCTCCCCCTGACTTACCAATACATATGATGTACAGTTCCACAAGTCTTGATTTTTAGTTATGCCAGACATCAAGCTTTCTTGGGGTTCTCATTTTTGGCACTCTAAACACAAAAAAAAATCCTAATTTTTAGGTAATTTTTGTAGCATATCTTGTTCAGGGTAATTACACTCTTATGATAAAGAAAAAATAGGTGTCTTTGGCAAAAATGATCAGAAGGATTTGAAGTTGTGCAGACCACATCACCCGCCTCAGGGGTTCACTCCCTAATGGGACACAAAAGGTCAAAGCTAACCCTTTTCACAAAGGTTAAAAAAAAAATGGGCACTATGAAATATACTTATGTATAGGCTATTTCGAAGTAGCTGATTGTGAATATGATAACATTTTTCATATTTGATTCTTTGGTTTGGTTATATCCCTCCGATTATGAAATTGATTTGATTTTTTATTAAGGACTTGTAAGGCTTGGCCACCTTTATTTGCCTGTGAGGGACTTTAAGTCTGTCTCTTGAGTTTGGAGCATGGCTGCCTGCAGTGAGGCTTGTTTCTAGACAGACCAGTGAAGTCCTGGGGCCTCATGTATAAACAGTGCGTACGCACAGAAATGTTGCATAAGAACTTTTCCACGTTCAAATCATGATGTATAAAACCTACACTTGGCGTAAAGCCACGCACTTTTCCACGGTACCGCATACCTTTACGTACACAAGTTCTCTGCTCGGTTTTGCAGACTGGCGGCACTCAGCGTCAAAGCAGTGTTACTGTTCCTATGAGGTTACTCTTATTTTCCTGACGCGGCTTTATAAATACACTGAAACTAACCGCATATTGTTTATTAGTGTAATGCATCTGATTGTAATTAACTTGTAACAATATAATGGTCCAGGGAATAGCCATAGTATTCCAAATACCATAACTGCTTTAGCGTTGTTACTCTCACTGCACCTTCTTCTTCTTTCAGCTGCTCCCGTTAGGAGTTGCCACAGCGGATCATCTTTTTTCATATTACTCTCACTGCACAACTCGGAGTATTTATATCACTGTATCTGAGTGGGGAATCACAGCAGCAGCTGATCGGAAAGAGAATTATCGGTATACAGTATCAAGCACACGCTGTCTCAGCCACGGCAAAGTCTTTCCTGTACGGACCTCGCGGTTCAGAAACAGTTTCATCCCAAGAACTTTAAACGCACTCAATCAATTGCTCCTTGTGGAACTGTTTGTACTTATAAGTACAATCACCCCACTGTAAACTTGCACTACAGTTATAATACTGTATTACACAACCTGAGCCACTTTATAAAGCGCGTATTTACATATGATGAAAATATCATTTTTAAGATGAAATGCAGCAAAATATGTTTATTATACAGATAAAACTTTAACTTCATTTAAATAATCTTTATTCTTCATGGGACTGGCATGAAGGATAGAATAATTAAACATGTACTACGAAGATATTTCAGTGTTCCTTAAACGTTTTGAAGAATCAGTGCTCTAAGCATGCAGATGGCTTAACGTCTATTACAGAGCTGATTGTGTGGCGATCGGTTACTTGGAGAAAGAAAAGCAAGGACTGCAGGGGCGGCCACGCCAATATATATTGAATATAAAACAGAAAGAGAAAATAACGACACAGCTAAAAACGCAGCGGCAAATGTTGACTAAAGTTAAACGCTTGTGTCATGAGCACGAGGCAGCTATGTAGTGTCTGCAATGGACGTGGCTATCCACCGTGCATAAGATACCATATTGATAGTGGCGAAGGGGCCACTGATTCTTTCACAAGCCTAGAGCCTCCCCTGAGTACTGCTGCAATAAATTATTTCATCAAAGGTACAATCACTGCGCCGTGAAACCCATGTTTAATAACATGCTTTAACTCCTATCATCATGAAAATGATATCACGTATACATCTCAGTATTTTAGTTATTCAGAGCTGTAATATCACGAATGTAATGGATTCTGTGTCCAGTTGGAGGAAGAGAGCCGGTTTAAGAAGCAAGTAGTGATTCACACACATAGAGCACATAGATCACATACAAAACAAAGCATTTAATGTGCTACTTTATTTACGACGTGATTTAAAAAACTGGTTAATTAAACATTTTAAGATGAAGTTTATGATGTTCTACTTTAATGACAAAATAAACTACATGATTAAAGTGGAAATTTTGAAATTGAAGTTGACATTTCGTGCTTTTCCCCACTGTGTGCCATTTTTTTGTCTCTGTACCCTAATAAGCTTTCACATGACACTCAGATAGTGGGCTACAACTCGCCTTTTTACAGCAACTTTGATATCTGACAAGTTCTTTTTTATTTCCGGCACTGTGCGACTTTGTGAATGTGAGCTTTCAAGTTTCTCCAACACACTATATCACTCGATCAGTTTCCTTTTGTTGATTATACCATGGATTCAATAAACAAATAGTATGTTTTTCCTTTGCCTCCACTTGGTATTTGCTAAAATTCTTATATCTTCCCCCGTGCTTTTCCCAATTTCTTTTCAGAGAAGGCTAAGCTTAAGAGCGATTTATATTGATTTGCATATTCAAAGAGGCGTAATTCTGGAAGGAGTTGGGGTGGGACAGAAGGCGTGTGCACGTGCATTAGTTTTCACACTGATCAGGATTTATGTAGCAGAAGAACGCGGAAGTTGGAGTACGCACAGATTCCTGCATTTGGATTTTTCTGTGCGTAAGCACATTTCGGCTTTTGTGCTTACGTCATGTTATAGTGCGAATTCTACGCACGGCGTTATACATGAGGCCCCTGGTCTTCAATGTGGGTTATTTTGAGGCATAATCATACCTAATTTACTATTTTGTTCATGATGCCAAACAAAAAGTAAAACAGCAAAAATGCAAAAAGGAGTGGAGTTTTCGGAACTAGGCATGATATATAAACATCTCTAAAACCATGATACATGGATATATTTTACTCTTATTTTCAAATTTTGTATTTTGTGCATTGTCTGCATACTGTTTAGGTTCTGTGTGTTTATGTATCATCTGATACGTGCTGGTTCCCCAAGAGGTAGAGTCACCTGTCTAACACCACCAAGAGGCTTCCCTCAGCCCTATGAAGGCTAAGTAAACAAGCAGTCCCTTGAAGTTCATTGAATGCACTGGAATTTGTGAGTTTGTCTTTTTTTGGAACTTGTTTGCCTTAGTCTGCCCTGTTGTTTCAGACAACAACTTTTGTCTTTGTGCTCCTGGGAGCTTATTTTGTTGAAAAAAGATATTTTATTTATAAAGATCCAATATTCTCTCTTTTAGTACTAGCCTGGATTCAAGACAAGTTCATGACACCAGGCGCACAAATTTAGATGGGCATGGTTACAACCAAACAATATAAAATGAGTGTTTCTATGGCTAAAACAAAAGGCCACCTTAAATGCAGTAAAGCAGCATTTCCATCAGAGAGGAAAGTAATCAACATTTTTTTTTTTTTTGCCATATCTTACAAAATGAGTTTCTGCTATGGAGTATAAATGCTTCCTTACTTTTCTTTATACACAGCATCCTTAGTGATATCTCTTTGTACTCTTATTCTAAAAAATGCCGGCAGAACATCTTAGGCATATAAATGTCATATACAATCATAAATGGGTTTCTCAGTCACCTAAATTTTGGCAGCAATAAAGAGAAAGAAAAAAGAATGAGCAGTGTGGTGTAAAACTTTAAAGTGCTTTCTCTGTAATCTGAAAAATAGGACATGAATGACAGAGTTTGCAACATTATGCTTTATCCTTAACTCAGTTAATGTTGTAAACTTGGAAGTTCTTCCATACAAAACTCCAAAAAAAAACAAGGCCTTGTGATGATGTGGGTTCAGCTCCATGCTCCCAATATTGTTCGGGAGCCCTTGAACCAAACACCGTCAGTAATGCTACTGATGAGCTTGACAGTGAGGCAATAACAATAGAGCAAGGGGATGATGTACAAAGTGCAAAGTGCTTTTATTCAAAATAGTAAACAAACAAAAACAAAGTGTTCAATTAAATAGTGCAGTGATTCAAAAGTATTCAATAAATAAATAATACAATAAAAGAAAATGTGGAGGTTAAAAACACTACAAAAAAACAATCCTTTAAAACAAGTTTAAAACAATTCATCAGGAAGCAGACTTTAAAATCAATGACAAGACCAGTGTCTCTTTCAAACTAGCATCTCACCTGCTTCTCCCGGTTGGGCTTTACAGCAAGCAAGATGCTCTCTCTGCAGCTGACCATCTCAGTGCCTGCTTCTACTGTCAGTTGCCTTACTAATCCTTGGTTCCGGTCGGCTGTCACGCAGGGAACACCACGTCCCAAGTCCTGACTCCCGCGGAGAGTCCTGCGCCTTCCGGTCACTGCCTTCCTTTACAAAACAAACTCTGCGGGAGCGACCACAACCACTACTTCTCCCAGGTGTTGGCCAAACACCCACGCTATCTGCTCAGCTGCCGTGAGCTTGCTCTCGCTCGCTTTCTGCTGCTCCGACTTCCTCTCTCTCTTTCACCTCACTGCATCCTGCTTCCTCAAGCAACCTCTGTTTCCTTCTCTTTTCTTTTTCTCATTTTGATCCTGTTTGTTCTTTTCCCTTTCTAACCGACTCGCGCTTCTTTATATTGAGAGGGGCTATAGCAGCTGCAGCACATTAGCAGCCTCAGGAACAATCACAGATGTGGGCAGTCCCTCACCTCTGCACTAGGTGAGAAACGCCCACACCGCAGATTGACCCGAGATCTGCTACAGCCACCACACCCTCTCACTAAGCCGCGAGCACGATGATTATTTATTTAAAAACTGGCCCTTGCTGAGAAGGCTGTAGACCCGCTATACCATAGGCCTCCAAACTGGGGAGGAGGCCCTCAATATGGGTAACTGGTCAATATACACTGTGAGTGGGAAAAAAACACACCAAAATGTTTTTCATCACATCTTCAACAATAGTCGGCTGATTTACTTAATGTTTGATACAAAGTGTATGTAATATGTTTTCCAACAACAGTTGTATTAATTACTCACAAGTTTATACAATGTTCCAAATTTTATCAAAATCGGCCGACTATTGTTGAAGATGTGATGAAAAACATTTTGGTGTGTTTTTTTTCCACTCACAGTGTACTTTAAAATTCTCAAAACTGTTGGAAAAAGCCCCACAAGAGGAAGTGTCCATGAACCTTCGAATTATGTAATAAATAGGGCAAATGAATGATCTTCATTTAAAAAAATAAATAAATGCTCGATAATTAAACAAATTCCATGGAACACAAAAAGGCACAGAAGGAAATGACTTCAAAAATAGGCAATCCAGTGGCAAACAGGCCTCAAATTCCAAAGAGAGGTTAAAAAAAAGAGCAAATTATGTCAAAAAAGCAGACATCCAGCAAATACACCAAGATTCACTAAGACCCAACACATACAGTGCAAGGAACTGTGTGTTTTATCAGCCTTGACAGGCTCGAAAGAATTCCCTTGACAGTGATGGACAGGTGGCCCCACCTCTTAGGGAACCATTCACAAAATATAAGTAACATGTATACAAAGCAAAAAAAATACACAAAACCAATAAAAAACAATAAACATACATTCCAATATTAGTATAAACTAAAAATAAAAAATGAACAAACATAAAAAAGGAATCTAAACACAAGACAGACAGAACTTTGGCTAAAAAACATAGCAGATAAATGTGTCCCTTTTCCAATATCACTTAGCTTCTAAATGAACTCCACAGTTTCATAAAATGGAAATGGCACAGCTTTAGACAAGCAAACAAAAAAAAACAGGATTCGCAAACAATTTTATACTCAAAAATAAATAATAAACGTGCCAATGGCACATGAGAAATCACAGAGGGTAACTGATACACATTTAAATAA
This sequence comes from Polypterus senegalus, assembly GCF_016835505.1. NCBI lineage: Eukaryota > Metazoa > Chordata > Cladistia > Polypteriformes > Polypteridae > Polypterus > Polypterus senegalus. The sequence continues at coordinate 69,501,719 of NC_053170.1, read as the reverse complement.
TGTTGAAATGACAGTCTTGCTTTAAAAAATGGAAGAAATCTGTTGATGCTTCTTTATTTATCTAGTGTCTTAAAATGGCTTACAAGACCAAATAACTATTCCCCAGTGATATCACAACCATCACACCACATGACCAAGCTCCTATAATACCATGATGTGGTGATCATCTTATGTCTTTGACAACACTAATTTCACAGGTATACAAAACAAAATAATGAAAAAAGCTCAAAACAGTGGAAACACATTGTTAATCTGGAATCAACAGCATGCCTTTTTTTTTTTAATTATATCTTTTGAAAAGCTAGACAAGATGCCAGTTTGCTGCATAGATCTACACCATCCTATGCTTCCTAATCTGATTCACAATCATTTTCTAACACACTTAATCCACACTAGGGTCACGGGGTTTGCTGACCCCCTATCCCAGCTAGCATAAGGCGCAAGATAGGAACAAAGCATGGACAGCGCAACAGTCCACACACTAGGGTAAGCCAAGGTAGTGTCACCAGATCACTTAACCTGCATGTTTTTGGACAGCTAGAGGTAAGCGGATCACCTCAAGGAAATCCACGCAGACATAGGGAGAACATGCAAACTCCAGGTGGACCAAAGGCATGAATCCTGGTCTCCTTACTGTGGGGGAGCACTGCTACCACTGTGCCACCCCCTACAGCAATTTAACTTTGGAATTCCTTAGATATGAATATATTGCTAAGACATTTAGTACACTGCCAACAATTCTCAAATATGCCCATTTTGTCAAGTTTGTGCACTGTAGTGCTCACAGACTTATTAAATAGAGCTGAACTATTTTAAATCAATAACTTTAGACTGATCCAATCTAGTATTGTTGAATTATTTAATGACACTCCTTGCTCATAATATCTTAATAGTTTTAATTATATAATTGAGATATATATACACACACACATATATATATATACACATATATATACAAAGTATATACACATATATATATATATATGCACACATACATGCGCACACACACACGCATATATAGCATAATTGATTTCTACAATATTTTCCATTAACAGTACTGCACACCCAAGTTGCAACTGAATTTTTGAAAACTCAAGGATCTTAGTTATACAGAAACTTGGACAATGCATCTTTTGTTGAGAAGTACTATGCTTGATCTTTAAATCTGCCATTTTGAAAATAGCTAAGGAAATCGAACATGAATGCATTAATATTAAACATTGACTTCAACCTTGTAATTTTTACTCAAGCTTTAAATAAAATATTTTCTTAAGAAACAAGTCTTTATTAAAAATATAATTTGACTTTCACTGTGGTCCGAGCATACCAAATCAATCTTAAAGCAACCTCTTACAAGTACTATATAGTAATGTCTTTAACATTCAATTTTTTTACCCTATTAATAGGACCAATTAGGGTTTTGAAGCCCGTTCTGTCCTTCCATTTCTTTTCTGTTTCCCTGTCCAATTTGCATAACTCATTGGTATCTCAAATATTTTTAATTTACCCGTGTGCGGTGTTGATATAGTAAAGTAGAATAATGTGTGTATAAAAAAATACTTCAAAAATAAAGTTCATTTAGTTAGTGGTAAGTCTGTGACAATACTGGCATCTGTTATTCCTAAGTAGACCATGTTGCCTAAATTCAAACAAAGCATACAGTACAGTACATGTTATCTTTCAGACAAATCTAACCTTTACTCATTCTCTGCTTTTTCTGTGTTTAATTTCAGAATGAAGGCTGTATGTTAACATACTGAACATGTTGAACAGCCAATCACAAATTACTTGTTCTCTTGGGTTAAGGCTAAATGCCCTTGGTTAAATGTTTCATTGGCTCCCTTTCCCATCTTGAGTCAAGTTGCTTAACATACTGTATGATCGCTATTGCAAATGTTTTCACTGAAATTTAGAGTTGTATAAAAGTACTTATTTTGGTGAATACTAAAAAGCTAATAAGTGTTAATAGTTCATGTTATTTAAAATCCACAAAGTAAATGTAATCCTTGTTTGCTGTAAGTTAACCTTAAAAATCCAACAGAAATATGCTTCCGTTTAGCCTCATTTATATATTTATATCTCTATGTTCTGAACTAGGTCACCCCACTTTTATTTTTATTTTACACCAAGATTTAGGATCAAAATGTATCACAGATATGGGCAATTAAATGCTCCTTTCATTAAACTGCATTTTTTTCTCCTAAAATAGGTTTCCGGGGAGAAAGCTTTCTAATAACACTTCTGGCAAGCCTCTTAATAATATGTTTGTTATGAACTCTGTGCAATTTATCTCAGCAAATTGCCCAAGTGGGTTTTAGGCTTTTTGAAACTGTACTCCCAGGCCTCACGCATCTATCAGTCAGCTCAATTTGCATTGCAGATTTTGGTAATTTGCCACCAATTCTTATGTATAGACCATGTACATATTAATCTTTCTTAAAAATATGGTCACATTAATGTTTTTAAAAACAGTTCAATAAGATACAATTTGTACACTTCTGTACTTTACTTATATTGAGGGTCCAGCTTTTTGTCACTTCAGCATTTTCTCTATTGACCTTTTGGAAGGCAATGAGTATCTCAGCTAAATAAACCAGCATATAGGTCTTTCACATGGCAATGTTCAGCTGAACTGCATTAATTCAAAATGGTTTATAAATCAATTTTTTTTAAAGGAAGCAATTCATACAGCATCTTGATAGGCTTTAGTGTTCTGTGATCATCATCAAGGTCAAAACAGTTTAACTGGGAACAGATGGACAGATGTACACACCAATTCCCAGAAGGTAAATAGTGATAAAATAATATGCAACACATTATGAAGAATTTTACTTACAAAATTAAACTGCTGGTTTCCGTGGATCACAGCATATTTTACTAATCCACACAGATTAAACTGGATTTATGGATTATAATAAAATAAAAATATATTAGGTGAAGTATGTCAAACATATGATATGGCTTGGGTGACCATACTTTCCATATATCATTTTTCATGACAATTCTGAACATTATACATGCAGTAAATATGTATGCCCTATTTTTCCTTTGTCCTATATCTTGGGTATGACTAATTTCACAGTGTATTGTTGCACACAGCTCTTGCTAAGAACTATGGTGCTCTATATTAATTCACTAATACTATTAGATTTATTAAAAAAAAACCATGTCCAGTCAGATGCCTTAGGTTATTAAGCACATCTACTGGGACAGTGCTAGTCCTTTGTCGATGCACACTCAGCACAGATAGTCTGCTTTAGCTGTGTATCCGCTACAGCAAAAGATTGCTTTAACTAAAAGATAAAGAACGCAAAGATCAGGCCAGTACCCCCAGCAGGTGATGGGCATTACAGTACATTTTATTGATTTCATTTTTTTAAACTAATGATTTAAGTAATTTGGTTAATTTGATTAACTAATAGGACTCAGGGTTAGTCCCAGGAAAGAATCCTTAATCTCGTGGACGAATCATAAAACAATATATCTGCCATTGTGAATGTTTAATTATTGTATATATTACAAATATGAGGTGCAACCCTTTTAAAAACTTTTAAAGATAAATGGGTGATTAAGTCGCTGCTCTGTTCAGATAATTCTATTTGTATGGATATGCTATGAAACATGTTTTGTGATAATATTTAAGATATCAAACACTCTAATTCGTGATTATTCATAATGTTTAATTGCATTAAATATCATAGTACTCTACAAAATAAGCACAAGCATGACAGCATAATGAAAAAACTTAATGATTAAAATAGGAAAATGAGGCAACTTTAATATTGTGTTTTGTTGCATATAGTCCCATGATGCTAAATAATCATGACTTTGGTATTTGCTGTACAGGTGACAAACTACCAGAAATTCACAGATCTGATTAAAACCCAAAAGAATAAGCAAAAATATATAAATAAAAAAAAGACTTTTTAAAGACCACGATTATATTAAGTTAAAAAATGTATTAAAAAGTAAAAAATAAGTCTCTCATACATCATTCGTTAGCTTTGGTTTTTTTTATTCACTTTTCATTCTCTCAGTCGCATTCAGGATCCTTCCCTGAGCCCTTCATTTTGCTACCATTGGTAAGAGAATGTATCGTGATACACTGCAGATCTAGCGTCGGAGCAAGAATGCATATCGCACTTTTGCCATCGCTGTACTTTGTATATGTATATGGGAAGCTCTGCATTTTACTTGTGCCTTTACGCTGTAGGAAGTGAGTAAATAAATAAAGGTAACTAAAGGTAAATAAAGAACTGAAGCTTGTTGATGCTGCATCATCTTTTCTTTTTCCATCGCCTTTTCCTGTAAGAAGCAATGTACACACTTCTCTCTATGCTGTGGTTTCTATTACACACCTGAAAGAAAGAGACAATATATGTGAAAACATCATCGCACTAATGCAATATTATTTGAAAACGAACAGCGTCCAATCAGCTGTAAAAGTATGGCATTTCTAAATATTTGCTTTTTTTCAGTCTGATTCTCTCAGTCAGACTGTATATTTGTCTCTTATTCAGTGCACGCAAGAACATGCAAGTGGCCAGATGCTGTGTGCTACAAAATGCTGGCGGTGATCAACGCACATTTTAAAAAAAGAAAGACACAAATATATGTGACGTTTTGAAGAAATCATTTTATGACACGATTTACCTTTATTTATTTACTTACTTCCTAAAGCCTAAAGTCACAAGTAGTGTGCAGAGGGCATGCTCAAAAATGTGTGTAATGCCACGAAAATCGCCTGCTGACACTTGAGTATGCAAGCAATAGTATGTGCATTCTTGCTCCGATGTAGAAGGGAGCTGAGTTTACCTCTGTTACAGTGCGTCTATGTGAAAACAGCAGTATCAGATGCGGGGGTGGGGTGTGTTTGGGCTCGTGAACGCGGCTGAGATAAAACTGACTAAAAAAAGCTAACCTTTACAAGTATCATAAATTACACAGGCTGTTACAGACTGAAATCAAATGTATGTTTATCAACAGCTGTTTCTATTGCACCACGGAGGCAGTCATAATAAATGTGCTAATAAAAGAAAAGGTGCAAGCAGCCGGCTATTCCATCCCCCCACCAATTTAGAACGTGCACAAACTTCTCCCAGTTCATGCCTTGATTGAGTATCTGGGAGTGAAGTAGAGTTTTAGAGTGCAAATAATAGATCATTATTTGGAATACACGCATTTCATGTCTGTTCCGTTTCTACAGTATTCTGTGTACACACATTTTTAAAACAGAAACATTTTTTATATTCTAGTAGTAGATGACAAAATATAGGCATAAACTATATAATGTATGAAGCCTGAAGTCCAAATATCAAAGAAACACTTTCACAAAAGGTACAAATATAACACAACAATTGTGCTTTTACTCAAAAATATAACTGCAGAAACAAAACGCAGCCTTAACATGCGACATTGACACCTGTTTAGTATGACTGCCTCCGTGGTGCAATAGAATCAGCTGTTGACTCGGAATCAAAAGGCTGCGAGTTTGGTCCTGCACCACTCCGTTTTGAGAAGCAAACTGCTCTTATTCTTACTATTTTAGAATAAAAACATACATTTGATTTCAGTCTGTAACAGCCGGTGTAATTTATGATACTTGTAAAGGTTAGCTTTTGTTTTTTTTATTTTTTATTAGTCAGTTTTATTATTTCAGCCACGTTTACGAGCCCAAACACACCTCACTCCCGCATTTGACACTGCTGTTTTCACATAGACACGCTGTAACAGAGGTAAACTCAGCTCCCTTCTACGTTGGAGCAAGAATGCACATCGCACTTTTGCCATCGCTCTACTTTGTATATGTATATGGGAAGCTCTGCATTTTACTTGTGCCTTTACGCTGTAGGAAGTGAGTAAATAAATAAAGGTAACTAAAGGTAAATAAAGAACTGAAGCATGTTGATGCTGCATCATCTTTTCTTTTTCCATCGCCTTTTCCTGTAAGAAGCGTCGTACACACTTCTCTCTATGCTGTGGTTTCTGTTACACACCTGAAAGAAAGAGACAATATATGTGAAAACATCATCGCACTAATGCAATATTATTTGAAAACGAACAGCGTCAGATCGGGTTTGAATTTATGCTGGTGCTATTACTTAGATTCAGATCAGGAGCTTATTCAGGGCAAGCAAGAACATGCAGGTGGCCAGTTGCTGTGTGCTACAACAAGCTGGCAGTGATCAACACACATTTTAAAAAAAGAAAGAGACAAATATATGTGACGTTTTGAAGAAATCATTTTATGACGAGATTTACCTTTATTTATTTACTTACTTCCTAAAGCCACAAGTAGTGTGCATGGGGCATGCTGTTACAGACTGAAATTAAATGTATGATTTTATTCTAAAATAGTAAGAATAAGAGCAGTTTACTTCTCAAAACGGAGTGGTGCAGGATCAAACTCGCGACCTTTTGATTCCCAGTCAGCAGCTGATTCTATTGCGCCACAGAGGTGGTCATACTAAACGGGTGTCAATGTTGCATGTTAAGGTGGCTTTTTTATATGCAGTTATATTTTTGAATAAAAGCGCAATTGTTGTGTTAGATTTGTACCTTTTGTGAAAGTATTTATTTGATATTTGGACTTCAGGCTTCATACATTATATAGTTTATGCCTACATTTTGTCATCTACTACTAGAATATAAAAAACATTTCTGTTTTAACAATGTGTTTACACAGATTACTGTAGAAACGGAACAGACATGAAATGCGTGTGTTCCAAACAATGATCTATTATTTCCACTCCAAAACTCCACTTCACTCCCAGAAAATCAATCAAGGCATGAGCTGGGAGAAGTTTGTGCATGTTCTAAGTCGGTGGGGGTATGGAATAGCCGGCTGCTTGCAGCTTTTCTTTTATCAGCACATTTAGATGACAAAAGATGCTGGTGGAGAGCTATGAACGTTTTTAAGAAGCGATTTAAGGTGGGATGGATTTACGAGTTTTTTCGTAGGCTCTGGTAATTCTAGTGTTAAACACAAAGGGCCGGTTTCCCGTACGGGGATTAAGCCTAGTCGTAGACTAAATGTCATTTTAAACCTGGATTTATTGAAGTAGCTTTCTCACACATGGATTACAATAGTCTCAGACTTGCACTAGTCTTGACTTAAACAATTGGATTTCTAGAAGTAGAATTAGACCTAATCCAGATCTAAATTAAGTCTTAAATTAAACCTGGTCAGAAGCAGGTTTAACCTCAGATTAAAAACTGCTTGCCTCAAGGCTCACGTCCACAGTAGCAAAAAATGGATTACCTTGACTATTTCAATGACAGTAAGAGACCACCACCAAGACCAGAAAGAAGGTTGCTAAAAGACAGGAGCAACCCACTAAATGATTTTGATGATTTACATTTTCTTGACCGTTTCCGTATGTCAAAGGAAAATGCAACAGAAATAATTGGTTTGCTGCAGCCCAAGCTTACAGGTGACTTAGTCAGAGGCACCCCTATTTCTCCTTCTTTACAAATATTAATTACCTTAAGGTTTTGGCATGTGGAACCTACCATCGGAAACTGGGGATTTGTGTGGTGTAGGTGAATCAACAGTGTGCAAAATAGTACACAAAGTCTGCAGTGCTATATGTGAACTGAAAAGGATTTCATCAAGTTCCCAAATGCTGCTGAACAGGCCACCTGCAAGGTAGATTTCTATGAATATGGGAACTTCCCTGGAGTCATTGGTTGTATCGATGGCTGCCACATTCCCATCAAGTGTCCCTCTACAGCAGATGCTGAGGAATTCAGAAATCGTAAAAACTGGTTTTCAATAAATGTACAAGGAGTGTGCACTCCCACTATGCAGTTCTCCAATATTGTTGCACGCTGGAAAGGTTCAACTCATGACTCAAGGATTTTCCACAACTCCTCTTTATATACTCAGTTTGAAGCAAGACAACACTCTGGAATTCTACTTGGTGACAGTGGGTATGCGCAGACAAACTTCTTGTTCACCCTTATCCCCATCCAGTCAGACCAGAGCAACAGCGCTATAACCAAGCTCACATTCTCACCAGAGGGCTAATAGAGCGCATGTTTGGTGTATGGAAGAATCGTTTCCAGTGTCTCCGAAATACACTGCGGTTTGAACCTAGGAGGTGCTGCATTGTTATTATTGCAACAGCAGTTCTTCATAATTTTCTTAAACGGTGCGGCTGCCCAGACCCTGATATTGAAGATGATGATGACCAACATGTCCCCATCCCTGAGCTAGCCAATGACAGAAATGGACTTACTTACAGAGATGCTTTTGCTTTGCAGCACTTCTCATAAATGTGCCTTGAATGATACATAAATGATTGGCATAGACAGGTAAAAATTTCAGGAATTTTTTTATTTAACTGAGGTTTGGTTCCAAAGACAATTGACACTGCTGCTGCTTCATCTCTCTCTCTTTCATAGACAACTCAAGATGAAGAATTTTCATTTTGACTTCATGTTCTTCTTTTAAATATTTTAATTTACATTCATGGAACTCTATGGCAAGTTTCTCATGAATGGTCATCCTTTTCCCTCTTGACCTGCTGCCTGGATTAGAGACTGCTGGATGCTGACTAATGCTACCGCAGGAGACTGGATGCTGCTGCATGTTGGTGCTGGCTGCTGATGGATTCATTTGAGCCTCTTGACTGTTCCCTGCGCCCCCCAAGTCCTGGGTGAAGATCAGGTCATCTTTGTATGGAAGAAAAATCTAGTATTACATTTGACTTCAACAATAAAGGTCATTACGTCATTTTTGTTACAAGACATGACTTGCATTTAATTACTGTATGTTGGATGGGATAACACATGTTACTGTAAATGAGACATGTCCTATCAAATGAGTCTTTGAAAGATTCCTCACCTGAACTGTCCAAATGGTCATCATCTGGAATACCTTCCAGGGGTTGCTGACTTTCAATAATCCCAGCCAACAAGTCCCCCAACTCCTCTGTGTCTGGTGAAACTGGAAGTCCCCCACCTGTCTTGAAACGCTCTTGACGCGTAGCAGCAGTTGTTTTTTTCAGGTTTATTTTTATGTTTTTCCACAGGACCTTTACAAGATAATATACACTCTGAAGTTGGAGTTCTACATAATATTGTTTTCTTTTACATTTCATTGATGAAAACATTTATAATTTACTGATTTGTAAGAATGGGGCAACAATAAATCATACCTGAACTTGTTGGAGTGTCCGTTTGGTTACTTTTTCATTTGAGTTGAATTCATTCAATATGGAAATCCATGCTTTCTTCTTCTTGTTTTCTGTACCTGAATCATGCTGTTTGTTTTCAATTACAGGATAGTTTGATACAATTTGTTTAAAAAGGGTCTTCTCAAATTCACTGAAGTTTTTTGAGCGTTTTCTTTTGTCTTTATCCATTTTTTGGTTAAGTGTAATGACTCCTGTTCCACACACTCCTTAAGACTAATGAATTACAAGTATTCCATACCAGGTTTTTATAGCAAACTCTCCTTAGCCACATGTGCATGCCATTAATCTAATCGGGTTTCCAAAAGATGATCTCACTTGTCCTTGATTACCTTAATCTGAGACTCTGTAGTCTAGAACTAGTTAATCCAAACTTAAGCAACATCTCAGAAAGTCAGTTGTTTAGTGTGGATTAATTTAAGTAGAATTAGCCTAGTCCTGGTTTATTTTAAGCCCTTAACGGGAAACTGGGCCAAAAAGTGCATTTAATTTAACCAAAAATGGCCACTGGTGTGTCTTAAAGTCCAAAAGTTTAAATAAAGCTTCAATTCAAATAAAATAATAATATATAGTTTATAAAATATTTAGCTCATATATTCCTGATTGCACTCAGAGTGAGTATAATTGTGTTGATATGAAATAGCTTCCCATTCAAGAATACAAAAACCCAAATAATACATCATATACATATATCTCTACAGTGTATATATCTCTATATACAGTATATACACAGGTGGGTACGGAAAGTATTCAGACCCCCTTCAATTTGTCACTCTTTGTTATATTGCAGCTATTTGCTAAAATCATTTAAATTAATTTTTTTCCTCATTAATGTACACACAGCACCCCATATTGACAGACAAAAAAAAGAATTTTTGAAATTGTTGCAGATTTATGCTGCAATATAACAAAGAGTGAAAAATTGAAGGGGGTCTGAATACTTTCTACCCACTATATATATATATATATATATATATATATATATATATATATATATATATATCTATATATATATATATATCTATATATATATATATATATATATATATATATATATATCACACATTTATTTATATAGCACATTTTTATACAAAAAATGTAGGTCAAAGTGCTTTACAAAATGAAGAATAGAAAAATAAAAGACACAGTAAGAAAATAAAATAAGTCAACATTAACATAGAATAAGCAAGGTTCGATGGCCAGGATGGACAGAAAAACAAAAAAAAAAACTCCTGACGGCTGGAGAAAAAAAAAAAAATCTGCAGGGATTCCAGACCATGAGACCGTCCAGTCCCTCTCTCTCTCTCTCTCTCTCTCTCTCTCTCTCTCTCTCTCTCTCTCTCTCTCTCTCTCTCTCTCTCTCTCTCTCTCTCTCTCTCTCTCTCTCTCTCTCTCTCTCTCTCTCTCTCTCTCTCTATATATATATATATATATATATATATATATATATATATATATATACAGTGGTGTGAAAAACTATTTGCCCCTTCCTGATTTCTTATTCTTTTGCATGTTTGTCACACAAAATGTTTCTGATCATCAAACACATTTAACCATTTGTCAAATATAACACAAGTAAACACAAAATGCAGTTTTAAATGATGGTTTTTATTATTTAGGAGAAAAAATCCAAACCTACATGGCCCTGTGTGAAAAAGTAATTGCCCCCTTGTTAAAAAATAACTTAACTGTGGTGTATCACACCTGAGTTGAATTTCCGTAGCCACCCCCAAGCCTGATTACTGCCACACCTGTTTCAATCAAGAAATCACTTAAATAGGAGCTGCCTGACACAGAGAAGTAGACCAAAAGCACCTCAAAAGCTAGACATCATGCCAAGATCCAAAGAAATTCAGGAACAAATGAGAACAGAAGTAATTGAGATCTATCAGTCTGGTAAAGGTTATAAAGCCATTTCTAAAGCTTTGGTACTCCAGCGAACCACAGTGAGAGCCATTATCCACAAATGGCAAAAACATGGAACAGTGGTGAACCTTCCAGAGTGGCCGGCCAACCAAAATACCCCAAGAGCGCAGAGACAACTCATCCGAGAGGTCACAAAAGACCCCAGGACAACGTCTAAAGAACTGCAGGCCTCACTTGCCTCAATTAAGGTCAGTGTTCATGACTCCACCATAAGTAAGAGACTGGGCAAAAACGGCCTGCATGGCAGATTTCCAAGACGCAAACCACTGTTAAGCAAAAAGAACATTAGGGCTCGTCTCAATTTTGCTTAGAAACATCTCAATGATTGCCAAGACTTTTGGGAAAATACCTTTTGGACTGATGAGACAAAAGTTGAACTTTTTGGAAGGCAAATGTCCCGTTACATCTGCCGTAAAAGCAACACAGCATTTCAGAAAAAGAGCATCATACCAACAGTAAAATATGGTGGTGGTAGTGTGATGCTCTGGGGTTGTTTTGCTGCTTCAGGACCTGGAAGGCTTGCTGTGATAGATGGAACCATGAATTCTACTGTCTACCAAAAAATCCTGAAGGGAATGTCCGGCCATCTGTTCGTCAACTCAAGCTGAAGCGATCTTGGGTGCTGCAACAGGACAATGACCCAAAACACACCAGCAAATCCACCTCTGAATGGCTGAAGAAAACAAAATGAAGACTTTGGAGTGGCCTAGTCAAAGTCCTGACCTGAATCCAATTGAGATGCTATGGCATGACCTTAAAAAGGCGGTTCATGCTAGAAAACCCACAAATAAAGCTGAATTACAACAATTCTGCAAAGATGAGTGGGCCAAAATTCCTCCAGAGCGCTGTAAAAGACTCATTGCAAGTTATCGCAAACGCTTGATTGCAGTTATTGCTGCTAAGGGTGGCCCAACCAGTTATTAGGTTCAGGGGCAATTACTTTTTCACACAGGGCCATGTAGGTTTGGATTTTTTTTTCTCCCTAAATAATAAAAAACATCATTTAAAAACTGCATTTTGTGTTTACTTGTGTTATATTTGACAAATGGTTAAATGTGTTTGATGATCAGAAACATTTTGTGTGACAAACATGCAAAAGAATAAGAAATCAGGAAAGGGGCAAATAGTTTTTCACACCACTGTATATATCCATCCATCTAGCCATATATATATATACTGTAGTATATATCTATCTATCTATCTATCTATCTATTGTATGTATATATATATATATATATATATATCGTGTCATTACGATCGGGAATATGCGACGCTTGAATATAAAAGCACCACGAATGCATTTGTATGTCGGTATTTTGCTTCAACACATCGAAGCATCCATCCCATAGGATCGGCATAGAGGCTTTCTGTCACATGTAGATAGTTCCCTAATGTAATGACACGATACATTTTAAAAGTCTCACATACCATCTTTTGTGTCGTCTTTTTAATTTTTTATTTTGCAACTTAACAACAGCAACATAATGTATAGCGTTATATTTGAACCACTGAGAAAAAAATAAAGGACACGGTGAAAACGTGTATTTTGTGATTAAAGTGGAAATTTCGCTTTAATCTCGAATTGTCCACTTTAACCTCGTAGTTTACTTTATCATTAAAGCAGACCGTCAGAACGTCATCCCAGTTTTTAATCGCTACGAGCTTCTTGGACCTGACAGCTGCGGCAAGCAGCAAAAGATCACCACACAGAACAAATTAAATGTATGATATTCCAACTCTCTGCACATTTAGAATCTTTAGATTCATACTTGATATCACTTTCATGATGAAATGCATTAAAGTGTGTATGTTACATTTTACATATAATTTCAATTAAATAATGAATACTGTTAATAATTACACACATGGGGGTGACACGGTGGCGGAGCAATAGCACTGCTGTCTCGCAGGGAGTTACGTTGCTGGTATTTACTGCTTGTATTCCACACTGTGCTCCGGTTTCCTTCCAAAGATAAGCAGATTTGGGGATTTGGTGCCGCTAAAATGACGCTAGTGTATGTGTGCTTGTATTCACCTTGCGATGAGCGGAGACCTCGTCCAGGGATTGTTTCTCAGTCGTGCCCAATGCTTGTTGGAATGGACACATCCCTGGATTGATGGATTTAATCAATAAACATCCTTTTCACAGATATTGCGGTAAGGTGTTATCGGAATTTAATAGGTGTTTTAGGCAATTCACAACACGGAGAAGCCAAACATGTTCTCACCGTGATAATATCTCACACTGCCACCTGGTGGACTCCTCCAGATTTACGTAAAGTACGCGTGCAAGTATAAACACTTCAACGCTTGCGTAGCAGGAGCGTCCGCTGCAGCATGCGTCGCGTCACGTGAAGTATAAATGAGCCCTAACACCTCTGCAGAAAGCACCTTCACCTGCCGCGATTGCTGAAAGAGAGCAACGAGTTGTGGGATTGGGTGAAGACTTGTGCCCAGACTATAAGAGGCACTTATCGGTCGGTCGGTCGGTCGGTTTGTAAATTTTCTTCTAGAGATTATACATATCTGCGGTGGGTTGGCACCCTGCCCAGGATTGGTTCCTGCCTTGTGCCCTGTGTTGGCTGGGATTGGCTCCTGCAGACCCCCGTGACCATGTGTTCGGATTCAGCTGGTTGGAAAAATGGAGGGATGTATTATACATATCTCATAGTTTAACTTTTTTTAGGTGGAGGTATTTATATAGATTTTGGGTTTTGGTGCATTTTTTTTCTTATAAAATTTTTTGCCATTCTTTGGATTTTGTGCAGTTTCTTCCTGAACTCCTTTTCTTTTAGTATATACATCTTGTCTGTATTTCATTTTTGGGTACTGTATATTTTATTGTATATATTGCAGACAACATTACAAATTTCCATACTGGATCGGTTGAGCCCCGGGTTAACAACAACCGCCACCAGTACTGTTAGTCATCAGGATGCTGGCAGAAATTAGGCAACTGTTGGCCGAAGCAGAAGAAGAGTGGGGAGATGTGTCTGGAGGAGGAAGGTAAAGAGAGTGGAACTTAGGGTAGAAACTTTGAATGTTGGCAGTATGACTGGTAAGGGGAGAGACTTGGCCGATATGATGGAGAGAAGGAAGGCTGATATATTGTGTGTGCAAGAGACTAAATGGAAGGAGAGTAAGGCCAGGTTGATTGGAGGTGGATTCAAATTGTTCTATCATGGTGTGGATAGAAAGGAGAAATGAAGTAAGGGTTATTCTAAAGGAACAGTATGTCAAGAGTGTTCTGGAGGTGAAGAGTGTCAGAGTAATGATTATGAAGCTGGAAATTGTAGGTGTGATGATGAATTTTGTTAATGCATATGCCCCGCAAGTTGGGTGTGCAATGGATGAGCGAAGATTTTTGGAGAGAATTGGATGAAGTGATGAACAGTGTACCCAAGAGACAGAAAGTGGTGATTGGAGTGGATTTCAATGGACATGTTGGTGAAGGGAACAGAGGAGGTGATGGGTAGGTATGGTGTCAAGGAGAGGAATGAAGAAGGTCAGATGATTGTGGATTTTGCTAAAAGGATGGACATGGCTGTGGTGAATATGTATTTTAAGAAGAAGGAGGAACATAGGGTGATGTACAAGTGTGGAGGAAGATGCACACAGGTAGATTACATCCTATGCAGAAGAGTCAATCTGAAGGAGATTGAAGACTGCAAAGTAGTGGCAGGGGAAAGTGTAGTTGAGCAGCATAGGATGCTGGTCTGTAGGATGACGTTGGAGATCATGGAAGAGAGTGAGGGTAGAGCCAAGGATCAAATGATGGACGTTGAAAAAGGAAGACTGCAAGGTTGAACTAAGGGAGAAGATGAGACGGGCACTGGGTGGTAATGAAGAATTACCAGACAGTTGGGGAAACTACAGCAGATGCAGTAAGAGTGACCGCAAGATGGGTGCTCGGTGTGACATCTAGACAGAGGAAGGAGGAAAAGGAAACCTGGTGGTGGAATGGGGAAATACAGAAGAGTATACAGAGGAAGAGGGTGGCGAAGTGGGATAGTCTGATGCAGAAAGTAGAAAAGAGTACAAGGAGAAGGCGCAAGGTGAAGAGAGAGGTGGCGAAGGTGCCGATATTTAAGAATAAGGGGGATGTGCAGGACTGTAGTAACTACAAAGGGATAAAATTGATGAGCCGCAGCATGAAGTTATGGTTAAGAAGTGAGGTGATGATTAGTGAGCAGCAGTATGGTTTCATGCCAAGAAAGCACACCACAGATGCGATGTTTGCTCTGAGGGTGTTGATGAAGTATAGAGAAGGCCAGAAGGAGTTGCTTTGTGTCTTTGTTGACCTGGAGAAAGCATATCACAAGGTGCCTTGAGAGAAGTTGTAGTATTGTATGAGGAAGTCTGGAGTGGCAGAGAAGTATGTAAGAGTTGTACAGGATATGTATGAGGGAAGTGTGACTGGTGAGGTCTGCAGTAGGAGTGACGGATGCATTGAAGGTGGAGGTGGGATTACATCAGGGATCGGTTCTGAGCCCTTTCATATTTGCATGGTGATGGACAGGTTGACAAATGAGATTAGACAGGAGTCCCCTGTGGACTATGATGTTTGCTGATGACATTGTGATCTGTAGTGAAAGTAGGGAGCAGGTTGAGACCCTGGAGAGGTGGAGATATGCTCTAGAGAGGAGAGGAATGAAGGTCAGTAGGAACAAGACAGAATACATGTGTGTAAATGAGAAGGAGATTAGTGGAATGGTGAGGATGCAAGGAGTAGAGTTGGCGAAAGTGGATGAGTTTAAATGCTTGGGATCAACAGTACAGAGTAATGGGGATTGTGGAAGAGTGGTGAAAGAGTGCAGGTAGGGTGGAATGGGTGGAGTAGAGTGTCAGGTGTGATTTGTGACAGATGGATATCAGCAAGAGTGAAAGGGAAGGTCTACAGGGTGGTAGTAAGACCAGCTATGTTATATGGGTTGGAGACGGTGGCACTGACCAGAAAGCAGGAGACAGAGGCACTGACCAGAAAGCAGGAGACAGAGCTGGAGGTGGCAGAGTTAAAGATGCTAAGATTTGGATTGGGTGTGACGAGGATGGACATGATTAGAAATGAGTACATTAGAGGGTCAGCTCAGGCGAGATTGCGTTGGTTTGGACACTTGCAGAGGAGAGAGGCTGGGTATATTGGGAGAAGGATTCTAAGGATAGAGCTGCCAGGCAGGAAGAACAACAACAACATTTATTTATATAGCACATTTTCATACAAAAAGTAGCTCAAAGTGCTTTACATAATGAAGAATAGAAAAATAAAAAGCACAGTAAGAAAACAAAATGTCAATATTAATTAACATAGAATAAGAGTAAGGTCCAATGGCCAGGGTGGACAGAAAAAACAAAAAAAACTCCAGAAGGCTGGAGAAAAAAATAAAATCTATAGGGATTCCAGACCATTAGACTGCCCAGTCCCCTCAAGGAGAAATGAAGGAAGGCCTAAGAGAAGGTTTATGGATGTGGTGAGAGAGGATATGCAGGTGATGGGTGTAACAGAACAAGATGCAGAGGACAGAAAGATATGGAAGATGATCCGCTGTGGCAACCCCTAACGGGAGCAGCTGAAAGAAGATATTGCTCACTATTTTTGATTGGGATATTATTTTTGTTTTGTTCCACCTGTAAATAAACGACTCTTGTTTAGAAATGCCACCTTTTTGTGTCTCTATCTCCAAATCTGATCCTGGTCGGTCCTGCACTACAAGACACCCGCTGTGTGGTCTGGTGCTAACCTTGCCACTACTTGGGGTGTCGCATGCTGATAGTAAAAACTATTGTTACATAGAAGCACTGCTGCAACAGAGGCTCAAAGACCTTCAGTATTAAATAGGAATTCAAGAGCTAAAGCTCAAACAAAATGTCACAGCCACATGGAATTCAACTCATTACATCTGAAAAAAATGTTGATCAGAAAGTTGCCATCCTTGCTTTGGTCTGCCCACCTTGTCTCTGGAAAGTGAAGCCTGTGAACTCCTGAAACCATTTGAAGAAGTTATAATTTGAACCTGAGCTCAGACTTGGACATTTCAATAATCTTGCCAAACCCAGTACTGTTTCACATCGTTTATACTCTCTGTAATGCCAGTTCTGTTTAACATCCTTTCTCTTTCCTGCTTAAATATTTATATGACCAAATAAATTTTGTTTGGATGGCAAGACAGATTCAGAGGGATGCTCCAGGAACTGTTTGCCAAGCCTTTAGCTTTAGAGTATGGTGTAGATAACTGTGGAAGTGAGAAAGTGTTGCCACAAAAATGAACATTTCTTGGTGATTGGATAGAAAGATGATCTTCTTCTTCTTCTTGGTCAATAAAACTACACTTAGGTTTTGCTTTTATCATTATAATATGACACCTCTATAATTGCATGTTAATATTTATTTAACTGAGCCTACCAACTGTGAAACATGCTATAAAATGAATTAAAAATCAGACTGCATGCCCAACTATTTTTCAGAATGGTTTCTTCACTGTTAAATGTATCCTTTCTGTGGAAGAGCTTATTACAATGGATCTAGTTCTGAAACTAAGTTCTTATACTATATGGGTCCCAGCAATAATAATATACAGTACATTATTGAAAACTAAGTACCTTTCTACATATTATTTAATGCACATATAGGGCTTCTTTAAATAAGGCCATTGCACTGTTCAGTTATGATTATATATGCAGCAACAAGAATATAACTGACTAGCCAACCCGCGGCGTACCATACGCCACATAATCAGGCCGGTTTTTTAATAATTTTTAAGCACAGGGAGAAAATTAACATTTGAAAAATTGGTAATGTAATAAATTAGCAAGAAAATCAACATTGTAACAATGCACGGAACGAACCAACACACAATCGTCTGTGCGGCGCGGAGGGTGGAACGGGAGGAGAGGAGAAGGACATCCACTAACTCCCTCAGTCATGCTAGTCTGCTGATTTCTCGTCCAGTATGCACTGCCTGCTCATGTGCCCACCTCCAACTCGTCACTCGAGTTGTTCTCGTCTTTGTACAGTCCAGATGCACCTGTGACTCACATAGATTTTTCATTGCTCTGTGCGGTTTTGGCTGCCTTTCTATATATAATCCACCAAGACATCCGACCACAGTGGTAGTGAGGTGGGAGGGGGGTGTGAACAAAGTGCAGGAGCATCTAAGAAGACGCATGTTTGGTGTGGATGCGAATTGCTGCATGTAGCGTGTAAAACAGTTTGCTATGGTGCACGCGGTTGTGTGTTGTAACCGAAAACTCGGTTTTTAAAGACTGCTCACTTCATTGTGTATACGACTGTAGGTGAATGAAAAGATGCAACTCTGGACAGGGAAACATACAATACAGCGTTTTACACGCTGCATACAGCGATTCACATTCGCGACAAATTGTTTTACATGCTGCATACAGCGATTTACTTCCGTGACAAACAAGCCTCTTCTTAGATAGTCCTGTCGCGTCCACCCTAGTTCTCGAAGCATACACACCGCCTGGTCATGTGGTGCCTCTGTGTGAACCGGTCAGGCACAGAGAAGGTCAGCTGCCGAGAGAGCGTCTCGACTGTTGCAGGGCCTGGCCTGGTGAAGCAGGTGAGACGGTAATGAAACAGAGGCACAGGGCTTATTGGTTTTTAAAGACTGCCTCCTTCATTGGGTTTTAACCAATGCACGGAACGAACCAACACACAATCGTCCATGCGGCGCTCAGGCGCGGAGGGTGGTGCGGGAGGAGGGGAGAAGGACGTCCACTCCGCTTCCTCCGTCATGCTAGTCTGCTGATTTCTCGTTCAGTATACACTGCCTGCTCATGTGCCCACCTCCAACTCGTCACTCGAGTCGTTGTCGTCTTTGCACAGTCCAGATGCACTTGTGACTCACGTAGACTTTTCATTGTTCTGTGTGGTTTTGGCTGCCTTTCTATATATAATCCACCAAGACACCTGACCACGGTGGTAGCGAGGTGGGAGGGGGGTGTGTACAAAGTGCAGGAGCATCTAAGAAGACGCATGTTTGTCGCGGATGCGAATTGCTGTATGTAGCATGTAAAACAGTTTGCTATGGTGCACACGGTCGTACGTCGTAACCGAAAACTCGTTTTTTAAAGACTGCTCACTTCATTATGTTTTAACCTCAGTTGTAAAGGAATGTTTTATGGATCCCATGGGATACCCCTCGCAAACAGTTTTACACGCTGCATATGGCTATTCACCTCCACGAGAAACATGCCTCTATGAGCAGTCAACGTGGGTCGGAGCTGCATGTGACCTCTACAACAGACGAATATAAATGACGGCGGTTTTTCTGTGTCGTCGATTCAGAGTTGGTGGGCATGGCTCTGTGAGTTGTCGTTGTATCTAATGGTCTTGGAGTTGATGGGCGTGGGTCCTTCTTGTGTGTGCCATAGGTGTCTCACTTGTCAGCGGCTTAGTGAATCCACGCCCCTTCCGGCGTGCTTTCCATGGTTGTCTTGCCTTAGTGAGTTATATATATAGATATTTTGCATTGCTAAGTTTTTATTCATTCAAGGTCAGTTTTTTCACATACACCTTTTCATACTACCACAATTAAGGCCAACAGTTTTTGGCTTATTATGAAAATGAATATTTATTTGAAATCATCTGGCATCATTTTACGGATGTAAAAGTGCATTTTTTTGTTGTTCTAGCATTTTAAATGACTACACAGATTTTACTTCAGCTTGTACAAGCAAATTACAAGGATATATAATCTTCATGCTTAAGCATTTGTCACTTGCTTGAGCTGTAGTTAAATTAAGCTTGAGAGAGATTTTTGAAGTGCTTTTGATTGAATTCCCGTAAACTGCATAATAAATTTGCCAACATGCTTAAAACATACAGACAGGAATTTATAGATTCTATACATTTTTATGTTATAAGTCCTAAATGCAGATTTATGTAGTAGACCAAATATCCTGCTTTTCTGCAGTATCAGTGAAGATGTGCTTTATTATTATTATTTTTCTTAAATGGTTCCTGATTTTACTGAAGTAATGAAAGGTGATCTACCATTCATTCCAGAGTCAGCAACTGACAGAGAGAGAGAGGAGAGGTTGAAAGCATGTGCTGCTAGTGCATTGCTGCACCCACTGCATGACAAACCACCTGGACTGGGACTTGAGTGTTGCCGGCGAGACCTCAGCACCACACTGGAACAGTGTGAGGTTTTTTATGGTGGCTGGATTGCCAATCCTGCCACCGACCCATAAGCATGCTTAAAAGTAATTTTGATTTCATTTGACTTTTCATTGTCTGCTAATCCTGCATTTTTATATACTGAATATCTAATGTAATTAAACTGTGATTATTTTATATTTTACCATTAGTTTGAGGGCGGCATGGTGGCGCAGTGGTAGCGCTGCTGCCTCGCAGTTAGGAGACCCAGGTTCGCTTCCCGGGTCCTCCCTGCGTGGAGTTTGCATGTTCTCCCCGTGTCTGCGTGGGTTTCCTCTGGGCGCTCCGGTTTCCTCCCACAATCCAAAGACATGCAAGTTAGGTGGATTGGCGATTCTAAATTGGCCTTGGTGTGTGGGTGTGTTTGTGTGTGTCCTGCGGTGGGTTGGCACCCTGCCCAGGATTGGTTCCTGCCTTGTGCCCTGTGTTGGCTGGGATTGGCTCCAGCAGACCCCCGTGACCCTGTGTTTGGATTCAGCGGGTTAGAAAATGGATGGATGGATGGACCATTAGTTTGTTATTCTCTTCAATAGTATGTAAGTTTTAACAGTAAAGCAGAAACTGGCATTTCATTAATGTTGCTTTTCTTCTGAGATTGACATGCAATTATCAGAAAAGTTTCTTATGTAAAATGCTATTTTTTTAAAGAAGATCTGTTTAAGTCTCAAAATACTAGCGGAAAAAAAAATAGTGGACTGAAGTACTGTCTATAGTTAGGCTACATTAAAATTCTGAATATGAATGGTGTTAAAATTTATTTAATGGAATTTAACTTTGGCTTTTCCATTTTGGTCATTAAATTCCTACACGAAGATCTGTCTCATTCATTGTAAGATAGAGAATCTGTTTTTTTTTTGTATCAAACATAATTGACAACGCAAATGTCAACCTGTTTATGTTTTATTACTGATCAAAATTTAATGCAAAACAGTACATTCGAAAGTGCAATTGTGTAAGTGTAGCTTTTAAGATTCTACATTGGTTTACGGTTATGTTCAAAATCCTTCTTTTGGCATATAATGTTAACACTTACCCTTACCTCACAGAATTATTAATACCTTGCCATAGGGGTACACAATTACCACAAAATTATATTGCAACAGCATAGATACCCTGCTATGTACAGTGTTTTGGTTTAGCATAAAGTTCACTGGATTCTCAACCAATTATTAAGCGCAGTCTATGACCAAAACTCTGAATTTTGGTCCAGTCATTTAAAGCAATGGTCTTCACAATTCATGCAGTAAAAATCTCAGTCATTGAGCAGTTCCGTTCACGCTCTTGAGGAAACAACAGTCTGCAAGCATCCACTTGTCAGTATAAGCACCTCATCAGTAGAATGAACCATTATCCTCAGGAATGCTTCCACAAACCTACTCAACCTTACATCAGTTGCAGTTGCATAAAGAACCGCTTGTTTCAGACCCATTTCAACTTCTTCCCATCACTTGGAAAAAAGTAAAAGCAACCCAAGTTCGAAAAAATAATTGTTGAAGGGTGAGGTGTATCTCTTACTTTGGATGTTGATCATTATTGAAAACCTTTGTTGTGCACAGTTTTAATCAGAGATTTTTGTTTTCATAAATAAAACATTATGACTTCAGTTATCTGAATTTGCCTGCTAGACATAGGCATGTGTTATTGTGTAAACAAATAATTGACAATTATATGTGTCACAGACCTAATGTTACTGGGACTTGGTGCTTAGCTTTCATGTACTCGTCTGTATCCAAATCTAGAAAAATAACAATGCAGCACTAATTTACGTCAATCTTCTTACAAATGTCATCTGTTACCCTTATCTATACAGTTTCCACACCATGTGGTATACTCATACACCTGTACAAAGGTTTAAAAAGAATAATCAGTAGATAAAAACTGCCTAAAGTCTTGTCCATAACTAGGCATGGGTTTAAATATTGGAAGATTACAATGAGAGAACCAAGCAAATGATATACTGTAATAATAATAATAATAAATTTTATTTAATAGGTGCCTTTCTTAACACTGAAGGTCACTTTAAATTGAAATTAAACAACAGTAATAAGATATAAAAACAAAGAGGACATAAAATCTAACAGCAATAAGATACAGAGGTAGTAGCAAACATCAAAGATAACAGGCAGTAACAGTGTTAAATTCATAACTGGTATGCCAGTTGAAGAGAAGTTTTGAGGGCAGTTTTAAACTGTTACTAAGTCTAGTTGACGGATATGAGAGAGAAGAGAATTCCACAGTTGAGCAGCACTATGAGAGATGCTCGAGCTCCCATAGAACAGAGTTTGATGTGTGGTACAGAAAGTAAAGCTGCAGATGAGGATCTGAGTGAGTGAGAGGAGTGTAAGTCTTTAGGAGATCAGTGAGCTAGGGAGGAGCAAGGCTGTGGAGAGCTTCAAATGTTAAGAGCAGTATTTTGTATTGTATTCAGTAGTAAACTGGGACCAAGTGAAGTTGGAAGATAATAGGTGTAATATGTTCAGTGGATTTAGAACAGGTTATTATCCTCCCAGCAGAATTTTGAATAAGTTGTAAGCGATGGATACATTTTTTGTGGGATGTCAGATAGAATAGCATTACAGTAATCTATACGTGAAGTGACTTTAACCAATACTTTATTACTGTGTTGCATAAGAACAGGACAAAGTCTATAAATGTTTTGGAGATGAAAGAAGGCAATCCAAGAAACATTACTTATATGGGAAGAAAAAGAGAGGGTTTTATCTAGAATGACGCCCAGGCTCTTAACCTGGGAAGAGAAGTGTGTGTTAATGGAGTAATGGGGGAGTAAATGCTAACATTACTCAAAGTTATTGTCTGCTTTTACATGCATTTTTATTACTATTTAATTCATTATTGTTTTTTGTATTAGTATACTGCTGCTGGATTATGTGAATTTCCCCTTGGGATTAATAAAGTATGTATCTATCTATCTATCTATCTATCTATCTATCTATCTATCTATCTATCTATCTATCTATCTGTCTATCTATCTAATGTTGTTAATTAACATGGAAGAATAGTTAACCTTAGCGAGTGTAGATTTAGAAGCAGTGAGGAGCACCTCAGTTTTATTGCTATTTAATTGGAGAAAATTGTGAGTCATCCATGACTTTATGTCTTGGAGACATGCCATAAGAGTGTCTGGAGGGAAAGCAGAAGTGTATTTAGTGGATAGATAAAGCTGTGTTTCATCAGCATAACAATGAAATTTAATACCATGGTATTGAAATATACAATAGAACCTCTGGTTACAAACGTTTCTGAACATGTACAAATTGGGTTACAACCAAAAAGTTTGCCAAAATTTTGCATTTGTTCATGACCACACGCTCTGGTGGCAAGCATAAACACTGGCAGCCAGTTTTCCTACATGCGTTCATAAGCGCCAATGATTTCCCATTCTCCGTTTTCCATTTTCTTTTGTTTGTGAATACAGAGCCTAACAAAGCCCCTGATGTTGCAAAAGGAGTTACAATGTTAACCAAGCAGAGGCCTCAAGTGCTGGAAGAGGTGGAAAAACTGTTGCTAGTGTGGTTGAACGAGAAGCACCTTGCAGGGGATAGCGTTAAGCGAGGCGATCATATGCAAGAAAGCCAGGTTCGTAAGGGTCTAGCGCAAACTCTTACAATGCTAGTTTTCTCTGTTGTTCAAGGTTTTCTCAGTGTTATTCAATGTTTTTACATTTAATTTCCTATTACACTGTGCATTCTATGGTATAATTAACTATTTTTGTGCTTAAAAAATATATGTTTACATACAGTTCGTATGAAACAGATTAATTGCATTTACATACAATGTTATGGGGAAATTACGTTCGGGTCACGACCAAATCGGGTCGTGTCCAGAGTTTTGGAACACATTATGGTAGTGACCAGAGGTACCACTGTATTATCTTTTGGGAAGATGTAAATGAGAAAAAGAAACCACATCAAAACAGAACCCTTCAGAACTCCCTGAGTAATGCCTGCATCTAGAGATTTAAAGACCTCAAAAGGACAGGAATTGATAAAAGTCACATGTCAGCTACCCAGAGAAGATCATTTGTGATTTTGACCAGAGCAGTTTCTGTGCTGTTTTTAGGACAAAAACCAGATTGAAACTGTTCAAAAAGGTTATTTTTTGAAAGATGGGACTGAAGTTGGGAGGTCAACTGCCTTTTTGAGAACATTAGATATGAATGGAACATTTGAAATAGGCCGATAATTGTTAAGGATATTAGGATCTAAACAAGGATTTCTCAGAATTGTAGTAATTGAGGCTGTTTTTAGTGAGAAGGGGGCCATGCCTGCAGTAAGGGAAGAGTTAACTATAGTAGTTATCAAGGAGGAAATATGTGACAGACAGGACTTAACAAAGCTTGTAGGTATTGGATCCAATTGGCATGTGGAAGAATTAGATTTTGTTATAAGCTCCAAACTTGAGAATAAGGTGGTTGGTAATGGAATACGGGTGAAACGAATATGGGTGCACAACCATGCAAAAAATGGCAGTGCCCACAAACCCCAATAATGGTGCCAAAAAAGATGTGACTAACGTTAACAATAACAAACAGCTCCAAACTCTAAATTGACCTTAGAAGTCAAATCAAATTAATTATTTGTGTAAAACTGACGCTAGAGTCACTGGATTTGAACTCTGAAGTTCTTCAGTTTCAAGGTGGAGTATATAAAGGGATGTTGTATTGCAGACTTTGATGCTTTATCTCATACTTGTCAAATATCGGGGTTGAAATGTATGTTACCATGGTATGACCTGTGTAGCTCAACCCAGCCCAGAACTTGTAGGATTATCACTAAGCATGAAAATGGCCGTTGTTTGTACCAGAGTTTTTTAAAGTGTCCAAATTAGAAAAAGACAGATGAGATTGGGTTAGGAGACCCAGGTTCGCTTCCCGGGACCTCCCTGAGTGGAGTTTGCATGTTTTCCCCGTGTCTGCGTGGGTTTCCTCCAGGTGCTCCGGTTTCCTCCCACAGTCCAAAGACATGGAGGCTAGGTGGATTGGCAATTCTAAATTGCCCCTAGTGTGTGTTTGTGTGTGTCCTGCAGTGGTTGGCACCCTGCCTGGGATTGGTTCCTGCCTTGTGCCCTGTGTTGGCTGGGATTGGCTCCAGCAGACCCCCGTGTCCCTGTGTTCAGATTCAGCAGGTTGGAAAATGGATGAACAGGTGAGATTTATGTTTTTGAGGAAAATACATCACTAGAGAAAAATCCACTGATGATCACAGTAAGGCAATATGATGTACAGTTCAAACGATAAATAAACTCATATTTATAAAAATGCTGTAACTAAGAGAAAAAGTATGCATGAAACCCCATGGCAAAACCGGAAAAAATATAAATATCAGCCAGTCAAATGTACTCCTGATAAACCGAAAGAGTTTCACCTTAGTCAGTCACAGCTATACATCTAGCTAGGGGTTTCTCCCAATACTTGCCAAAATCACTACCCTGCTAAACAACTTAAAGAAAAAGAACATCATGTGGAAGTGAACTACTGTGTGCAAAGATAATAATAATAGTCAATCAGAAGAAAGCCCTACAATTTCCCATACTACTATAGATTCATATTGACACCACTGATGCTGGGCTTTGTGACATTTTATTTCAGAGATTAGTTGATGCTAAAAAATGCATTGCCTGTGCATTTAGAGAATGAGTGGAGCTAAGCTCAGCTGCTCTACTTGTAGAAAGTAATGCCTAGCTATTGTCAAAGATAAAGTCACAGAAAAACTTTCACGATGGGGGAGATAGCTTTTATTTTCCACATGTGGAGTCATGTTGTACAGTGATTTCAATGACCAAATTACAGCTGTGCAAAACACTTTCTAAATTCACAGGTAATTCCAGGAGTATGTAATTAGTGGGCATTTCTCATGTCCTTGCAAGTTACTGATAAACAGACCCTTCAAGTCAGCACCTTTCCTGCTTCTGCTTGCCCCTGTTCTTATCACTACTTAACCTTGTACATACAAGCATCAGCCCAGCACAGATCAAAATACCTTTTTAAATGCTTTCTAATAGCATTAATTGTAAAATCCAAGAGTAAAAAGGTTACAATAATCTATATATTAATCAAACAGTAAAATTCATCTCTGACACTGTCATATTGGCTATAGTGAAAGGCGACATTATTTTTAAACTTACAGGACTAAAATATACACATACTACCAAGCTCTCTGCCGGGGCCATTTCCTTCCATCTAGAGAATGTTGTAGCAAGGCTACATAACTTGACAGTTGGGTTGGCCTCCTGGACTGTCTGTCACTTTATTATGTTGGCTGGAAGGGTGTTTGTAAATAGCCCTTCAGGCACCTTTGGTGACGTTCCAGTCTGGGAGGACCCCGCCCGGTAAATATTCCAGCTGCCTGTTGCCGGCGTGAGGTTGCCATAACAACCGAGGGGCAACGATGTTTCGGCGGGAAACTTTTTCTATTTAAGGGGAATGGTGGATCAAGGCAGGAGGAAAGAAAAAAAGAAAGGAAAAGGCTGAAGGCAAGGAAAGGCTATCCACGCTCAAAGGATCATTCAGGATCTTTCTTCACCCAGGGACGTCTGCTATTTGTGGGTGGTCACCCCGAAGAAATAATCTGGTGACGAATCCCCGAGAAGAGGCCAGGATCTGGTGTTCTCCGGGTGCTCCCGTCTGGTGAGTCAAATATCTGAATTTGCATTTCTTCATGATAGTCCGCGGAGAAGCCGTTTCCACCGGAGGACTGTTGTGTTTTCCTCCTGCCCTACGGAAGGAACTGAACTGCAGGATTTATTTTTCCTTATATGTGGATAAAGTAAATTTTTCTTTTTTGGTGTTTTCGGAGAACATTTTTTTAATTATTATTTTCTTTTGTTTATTGTTATATAAGGACGTGCATAGGGGACAAGAGGGGCCGAGGACCAAATATGGTAATGCTACTTTAACCTTTTATTATCGTCCACTTCCCTTTGGGTTGTGAAGTGTAGGAATCGCGTGCCTATCTATCTATCTATCTATCTATCTATCTATCTATCTATCTATCTATCTATCTATCTATCTATCTATCTGTCATTAGTTAGTAGAGTTTATTGTGTGGATATGGATTTGTTTTCTTTAACTTATGCCAAAAAGAACAATATACATTTTAAAGCAACAAGGAGTGCTGAAACATACAGTTTCCACCCATGTGTGACTTCCTGTATCCACCAAATACTTTGCAACAGTATCACCTTGTGGGCATCAAGTAGTCGTACTAGATAAACCAAGATGAATGAGAGAGACACAGACAAGGTGTTACAGAAATAAACAGTTCTTTATTAAAAAAAACAAGGTGACACCAAATATAAGTCTGTTTTTTTTTTCAAAGTTGAAATAAAGCAAGATCTGTGAATAATCACATGAGCAAGTCCATCAAAATGCTTAAAACATTCACTTACATTAAAGATTATGGTGAAATAAAAAGAAAACACTCAGAAACAGACACAAACTACATGAATCTAGTCTTGTTCCCTCCCATCTTAATCAGGATCCTAAAAGGGACCACCATGGACCTTTCAAGTCAAAATCAAATAATACAACTCATGCCCGTTGCTCTCTTCCTTGTCCAGGCTACTCACAAGGTCTATCAAGGACTTTCAGAGTCCATATAAACTATTGCAAAATAAATCAAAGTCCTTTCCCCTTAGTTGATCCAGGATAAAAAAGGACTTCTTCCAAAATGAACATAACAAAAACACAACTTAAGTCCAGCTCACCAAAATTACCCCCCTCCTAAAACTCTAGGGAATACATAAGAGTACAGTGGAACCTCGGTTCACGACCATAATTCGTTCCAAAACTCTGGTCATAAACCGAATTGGTCGTGAACTGAAGCAATTTCCCCCATAGGATTGTATGTAAATATATGTAAAGATTAAGCACAAATATAGTTAATACACCATAGAATGCACAGTGTAATAGTAAACTAATGTAAAAACATTGAATAACACTGACACAAAACACCCAGGCTCCCTGCTCAGCTACACGAGCAGGCTCGCTCGCGCTCTCTCTCTCTGTAGCACACACAACCCCCCCGTCAGCAGCACGCGCTCGCTTTCTCTCTGCGCTCACTCGCACTCTCTCTCTCTGTAGCACACACACCCCTCATCGCCCCTCCCCGTCAGCAGCACACACACACAGACACACCCCCGTCAGCAGCACGCGCTCGCTCGCTCGCTCGCTCCCGTGCCCTCTCTCTCTCTCGCTCTCTCTGAACAGAGGGGAACATTTGAACAAATCCAAACTTTAATTTAAAAACGAACCACAAGCAACCAAAAAAGTAACAAGATCATGCTAATTTAGCCTTACAGCCCGATCGCTGTAAACACTTTTTAAAATGAGTTTTAAGCACAGAGGAAAAAAAAGGAACATTAGGACAAATCTGAAATTTATTTAAAAACCAACCATAAGCAACCAAAAAAGTACAGTAACAAGATCGCGCTATTTTAGCCTTACAGCCCTATCGCTGTAAACAGTTTTTTTAATGAGTTTTAAGCACAGCGGAAAAAAAGGAATATTTGAAAAAAGAGAAAAGTAACATTGCAACTAATCACGCTATGAACAACTCCATCTGTAAACACTTTAATGAGTTTTAAGCACAGGGAAAAAAGCGAACATTTGAAAAAAGAGAAAAGTAACATTGCAACAATTCACACTACGAACTGAAAAATTAACTTTTGAAAAATCCGTAATACAAAAACCACCAAGAAAACTAACCTTGCATGAGTCGAGTTCTGGCATGAAGTGAGGAGGAAGAGTCTGGCTCCACAATGGAGGGATGTTTGCCTTCAGGTGTTTTCTCTCTTGTGATTTCTTGGGTTTCTGGTGTTTTTAGCTGTTTAGCTGGTGGGAGCGAAAGCCTCATGCAGTCATTCCAAAAACAAAGTCCTTGTGACCCAACCCTTTGTGTTTGCCCTCCACATTACTGGCAGTCTGGCTTTGTTTACATTGTGCTTCTTGAAAGCACGAGGGTTCTCAAATTGGTAAATGAGTAAACTGGTAAACAGTTTTTCCACCTCTTCCAGCACTTGAAGCCTCTGCCTGGTTAACGCTGTAACTCCTTTTGCAATATCAGCTGCTTTAATACAGTAGATTCTTTCTGCTTTAGAATAGTCATTTTGACTTCTTGTACTCGGCGGCAAGATCAGTAACACAAACGCCACGCTCAAACTCTTCAATAATTTCTTTCTTTACTTCGATTTCAATTTTCTTTAAAACTTTCTTCTCACCACTCTTCACTTGCTTAGAAGCCATAGTTAACTGCAAAAGCACACGAAATACTGTAAAGCACAAAGAGAGCACAAGTAAAGCACGCACGTCTGACTGAGAACAATGAACAGGGAGCGGCTCTGCTTAAATGAACCAGCCAGGCGGGCACACGGCTCCCCTCCCCCTGTCAGTAGCAGGCTGGCAGGCACGTAGTGCACACAGATCCCCCCTCCACCCTGTCAGTAGCAGGAAGTCAGGCAGGCAAGCACGTGCAGCAATCTCCCCCTCCACCTCCCCAGCAGGCAGGCAGGCAGGCAGGCACGTGGCTAGCTCTATCTCTCTCTCTCTCTCAGCAGCAGGCAGGCACGTCTGACTGAGAACAATGCAACACGTGCGGAAATCATCGGCGAGCACAAACCGAAAGGGAAACTGGCTTGTTTGTATACCGAGTGTGTGGTTGTGAATCGAGGCAAAAGTTTGGCGAACTTTTTGGTCGTGAACCGAGTTGTATGTGAACCGAGACATTCGTGAACCGAGGTTCCACTGTATGTGCCCCATCTCCTTTTCTTACTCAGGTTGCTCAGGAGTTCTGCGATGCACCCTCCACTAAGATAGACTCCACTACGAAAAAACAGAACCTCTGATGTCAATCTTTCCCTTCTAATATGATTCTGGGATAGGTTCTTGAGAGGGGACACTGGCACATGAATGTTGCTGCTGCTCCTCCCTCACTTTTTCATTAAAATTTACATTAAATTTGCACTTAATATACATCTTTCACTTTTTACTTTCTCTTTTTCTTATTCCGTTTTAAAATTGGGTTTCCAGTAATGTATGGCATTGTGCCTGCCAACATTGCCCAGTGCTTATCAGTACCTACAAAACATTGGATTGATCATAAAAAAAGACTGGGAAATCTTTTAGCCACTGTGCATTAACCTGGTATGTTTTTGTGTCAGATAATGAGACATTTAGTGGCAGGGGCCGCCTCCGCACATGACAGTAGTAGCGCAGAGTTTAAGTTGGATTGGGAGGGAGGGGGGGCTACTCATCCTCTATTCTCTCCTGTGAATGTTGTGATACTAAATTACAATACATCTATAAAGAATGTTTTTTAATTGCAAATTCAATAAAAAAAAACAAAAAACTGTTGCACTATGCAGACCTAATAAAGTCCAGTTATAGTTAAGTATGACTACCTCTATGTAATCTTTAAGTCTATCTTAAAGCTGTTTTGGTATTGTTTTTTATGTATGAGTGAATACAAATGCATACAATGCCATCACAATTTAATTGATATTTAATTGATTTTGACAGATACTTTACTGAACTCCTTGGAGGAGAGAAGTTTGTTACATGTTCAATGGTGCTTCCCACTTTATGCCATCTCTCTTGGGTGATGGAGAGTTCAGAGGATGACCTAGCCTATATAGTAAAGTTCAAGCAAACCTTTACCATTGACATGGAGAAACGGAAGGAGAAAACAAACAATACATAGCTAAATATTTCCACAGTACTTGACTTCAGGTTTAAGGACCTTAAGTGCCTACACAGAATTGACAGAGCTGAGGTGTGGTCATTGATTGCTGGGATCCTCAAAGAAGAGATACAGCAACCAGTGCAAGCTGCAACATCAGAACCCCCAAAGAAGAAAGCATCTCTCTTAGTGGCTTCAGAGTCAGAATCTGATGAGGAAGAGAACTACATTCAAAAATGACTCTCTCTCTCTGAGCTTGCTTGCTTCCGCGCCTTCTTTCTCTCTCTCTCTGAACAGAGGGGAACATTTGAACAAATCCGAACTTTAATTTAAAAAACAACCACAAGCAACCAAAAAAGTAACAAGATCACGCTAATTTAGCCTTACAGCCCGATCGCTGTAAATACTTTTTTTAAAATGAGTTTTAAGCACAGCATAAAAAAAGGAACATTAGAACAAATCTGAAATTTATTTAACTGGAGCGCTATAAGCAGAGCCTGTCATCAGCATGGAGAATTACCCCCTAAAGTGGTGGTCCACACATGCTTTGGTATACAAAGAGCTAGCTTGCCTTGCTTGCAAGTACTTGGCAACACCTGCCACTGCGGGAGGTTGTTTTTACCTCTGGGCATATTGTGCAGAAAAAGTGAGCTGCCTAGTCTTCTGGAAATGTGACCAAACTTGTATGGTTAAGCAACTGGCTTGGTTTAATAAAATAGAAATAGTGCATTATTCATAATAATCCAAAAGGCCAACCTGCTGTTTCTGCTGAGAAATTAAATTGGCTAACTACATTAACAATTTTGAATTGTATTCTGTTTATAAAATCCTGTTTCTGGAGTTTTTGTATGGGTTTTGAGTGAGATTTATTAAGCATTATTGAGAAATACATGGAAACTGCAGTATGAGACTACATGTCTTAAATATGTCATCTGTTTTCCAATATAAGCCCAATTGTTTGGTTTCTATGTTTAGCATTGCACAGCCCTAGAGTATGAGTGAATAAAGCCTCCTGACAGTTGAAGTTTTGTCTTTATTTCTTCTTATTCCAGTTACCTGAATACATGAAGTACATTTATATGCCATTATATTGTGTCCATTCTTCTTAATATGGTCTGATTGCGCTTAAAAATCTTTGTGGTAAAATTTCAACATTAAACAAAAATAAATTTTAGATTAATCATGATTAATTACACCAACTAATGCGATTAATCGCGATTAAACTTTTTGATCGCTTGACAGCACTAGTATCTTGTAATATCTCCCATTATGCTGCTTCTGCTGCTTGCTATTGCCAAATATTTACATTGCGGGTCAGGTCGCAGCCACCGCCAGGCTGCAAATGAAAGGTTCAATGGCAACATTTGTTCAGGAATACACTGTCCTATACATGGGTTTGGAAAAAGGAGTGTCAATGTGCCAAATTTGCAATTTGCTAAAATAAAGTCTGATCATGGATCTGTCCACAGTGAAAAGTAAAATTGCATTATTTAACTCAAGATCTCTTAATGGCAAAAGCGCTGGTGCTATCAGAATTCACTACAGACTCCAACCTTGATATGCAATGCCTAACCGAAACCTGGAAAAAACTAAAAAATTTTATGTCTCTCACAGAGGCGATGCTATCCAAATATATTTACTTCACAGAGCCTCAAGACAAGGCAGAGGAGTAGCAGTAATTGTTAGAGCAGAACTTAACATCAAAAGAATCCCAATTGACTGCCCATTGTCTTTCGAGTGCCTGGCGCTTAAGCTAATAATGAAATCAGGTCCTGTCTTACTCATTGTTCTCCATCATCCCCCAAAATACAATTTGTCTTTTTTATCTTATCTGACTGAATTATTAACCCACTTAAGTACCCTTTCGCAGAGATTCGTTCTTCTTGGCGCTTTCAACATCTATATTGACATTACTACATAGAAGCTGAGAAATTAATTCCTATCTTTACTGGACTGTTTTGACTTGGTGCAACATGTTGATTTTCCTACTCACTCTGGTGGCCATATATTGGACCTGATCTTCACATCTGGTTATCTGTTGGCAACACTTATAGCAGTGATTCGGGATTCTCTGATCATAAAGCAGTACTATTCACTGTCTCATTACCTCTTCCTACTCTTATCTGCAAATGTCAAATTTCTTTCAGAAACCTTAAACATAACCCTCTGTACTTGCTAGTTCTATTTCTGATCTTTTTATGTCTTCACCTATCCCATCAACACTAGATAGTCTTGTTATCCACTATAACATGGCCCTTCTTTCAGCACTAGATAAAATAGCTCCTTTAAAGCATAATTAGGTTTCCTTTAAGTGCTCAGCTCCATGGTACAATTTGCCTTCATGCCATAATCACGACTGTTACGAAAATAATAAATAGATCCCTTGACACAGGCTTTGTGCCAGCTACTTTTAACCCCAATGTTAAAAAAGTCTGGTCTTGATGCTAACAATCTGAACAATTTTCAGGCTATGTCTCAGTTTCCTTTTCTGTCAAAAGTTCTTGAGTGTGTTGTAGCCTCCCAACTCACCAAGCACGGTACTTAACTTCTAATAATTTGATAGATCCCTTTCAGTCTGGCTTCAGGGCATAATGCAGCTGTGAAACTGCTGTGCTTCAAGTAACCAATGATTTCCTTATGGCAGCAGACTCTGGACAAACCAGCATATTAATTCTGTTAGATCTTAGTGCAGCATTTGACACTGTCAGATATGCCATTCAACTGTCCAGAATAGAAAACGTGCTGTGTATCTCTGGCACTCTTCTCCAGTAGTTTAAGTTCCCTCTGACTAAGAGGCAAGAGTTTGTTAGTCTTGGCAACAGCAGATCCAGCTAAGGGCCAATCATATAAGGGGTTCCTCAGGGCTCTCCTCAGGGTTCCTCTTGGCCATATAATTTGTAGCTATGGGCTCAGTTATTTTTATGCAGATGATACTCAATTCTATTTCATTGTTAAAAGTGAAACTTCATCAGGGTTTTCTCAGCTCACAGCATGCCTCAGTGAAATTAAAACCTGGATAGAGCAGAACTCTTTAAAATTAAACTGCAACAAAACTGGACTCCTGAAAATTGGCACTAAGGCACAACTTAAGAAAATTCTTATCTCAGACTTCTGATGCAAGTAATCTTGCTGTCATTTTGATTCCTCCATTTCTTATTCCACCCACATAAACCCCATTAAGAAACTTTCTTACTTTCTTCTCAGTATCATATCCCATGTTCGTCATTTGTCTCCTTTTCTAATGCTGAGAAACCTGTCCATTCTTTTATCACATCCTGCTTCGATTACTATAAGGGCCGGTTTACATTTCACGCTCAGAACACGTACGCGCCCGCATTATGGCTGCCATGCATTCCCAGCATTCATTTCACGCGTCCTCTGAGCAGGTCCTCAGAAATTAACGCGACGCATGTGCGAGTTGCAGTACCAGCAAAAAATCTGGGGGCACAGTGTGCTAAAAGTCGGAATGTGACGTCAGAGTCTCTGTTTACTATGTACATGTGACAGAATGCCTCTATGCAGATCCTACGGGGATCGATGTGCGTGCTTCGCTGTTTGATAAATGGTTCGATGTGGTGAAACAAAATGCCGACATACAGATGCATTCGTGGTGCTTTTATAAAGCGTCGCATATTCCCAATCGTAATGACACGATACATTTTAAAAGTCTCACATGCCATCTTTTGTGCTCTCTTTTTTTTCTGGAACTTCACAACAGCAACATAATATATAGGGCTGTATTTGAGCAACTGAAAAAAAAAATAAAGGATACGGTGAAATTGTGTATTTTGTGATTAAAGTGGAAATTTCGGCTTTAATCTCGAAATGTCCACTTTAACCTCGTAGTTTACTTTATCATTAAAGCAGACCATCGTAAACGTCATCCCAGTTTTTAATCGCTACAAGATTTTTGGACCTGACAGCAGCGGCAAGCAGCAATAGATCACCACACAGAACAAATTAAATGTATGATTTTCCAACTCTCTGCACATTTAGAATCCTTCGATTTATACTTTATATCACTTTCATGATGAAATGCATTAAAGTGTGTATGTTACATTTTACATATAATTTCGTTAAAATAATGAACACTGTTAATAATTACACACATGTGGGAAATAATTACACACATGGTGGTGTCACGGTGGTGGAGCGATAGCACTGCTGTCTCCCAGGGAGTTATGTTGCTGGTATTTCCTGCTTGTATTCCACACTGTGCTCCGGTTTTCTTCCAAAGATATGCAGATTTGGGGATTGACGCTAGTGTATGTGTGTGCTTGTATTCACCTTGCGATGAGCTGAGGCCTTGTCCAGGGTCTGTTTCTCACTCGTGCCCAATGCTTGCTAGAGTGGGCACATCCCTGGATTGATGGATTTAATCAATAAAGATTTCAGAGATATTGTGGTAAGGTGTCACCAGAATTTAATAGGCAATTCACAACACAGAGAAGCTAAACCTGTTCTCACCGTGATAATATCTCGCACTGCCACCTGGTGGATTCATCCAGATTTATGTAAAGTACGTGCGCAAGTATAAACACTACAATGCTTGTGGAGCAGGAGCGTCCGCTGCAGCATGCGTCACGTCGCGTGAAGTATAATTCCGGCCTAACTCCTCACTGGCAGGTGCCACTTCTAATCTTATATCACAGCTCCAGTTGATTCAAAACTCTGCTGCAAGTGTCCTGACATGGACCAGGAACAACAAACCCGTAACACCCATCCTGTTTAGCCTCCACTGGCTCCCTGTGCCTTATAAAATTGTGTTTTTAGCCTACAAAGCTGTAAATGGCCTTGCTCTGGACTACACCAGTGACCTTCTCCATCACTATGCTCCTATTCGCCCATTAAGATCCTCTGATTCTGGCAGATTTGTTGTGCCCCACAATCAGCTTTCACTCTACTGGTGACACAGCCTTCAGCTGTGTGAATGACCTCCCAAAATTAATGAGATCAGCTGACTCCATTCATTCTTTTAAGAAACAGCTTAAAACTCATCTGTTCAGGAAGGCATTTAACTAACCTAACATTTAGCCCCTTCTTTTAGTTTATGTCTCTGTCCACATGCTCAGTATAATTTGTTTGCGTGTTATATCACAAATGATGTTATTTGCTCAGGCTTCTCTTTTAGTATTAAATTTGGTATTTAACTCTGGTTTGCTGTCTTTTATTCTATTTAATGCTTTTTGTATCCTATATCTATCTGTTTCAGTGTTCTATTCAGGAAACATTTGTATCCAATGTTACATATACCTGCTGCTTCTTTCGGAGACTCTGTGAACCTTCTTGACTTCTCTAAAGTCTAAAAATCTATGCTCACCCGTGCTTGCTCAAATACTTGATCAGCCAAATGCACTCCAACTCTCGATTACTCTCTGGTAAGTAATCACTTTCATCTTATCTCACCTCACTGCTGCCTTACTGTTTCTCACTCTACCGGAGATCTCATAGTACCACCTTTGAACAACTCAAGGTAAGTGCCCAAGTGTTAACTATTTACACCAGCCTATACTGTACATCTATAAATAGTTACACACTCACAAATTGCACACATACACAGAGTTTAGCACTGTCACCATAGCACAACATACCATACCATAGACCACATCCATTGTGATGAAAATATGGTGCACTTTATGGGGGCAAAGTTCAAAAATGTTCAGTGGCATATCAACTTTAGACCAACCTCACAAAATAGATCAATAGGACCCCTAAAAACATGATGGTATCCATTGTTGGCAAATGTACAAGGACTGAGGCAAGAGGCTTGTGATCTACACTATACTGCAATGCAGGAGGCTAGTTTCATCCATGGTCTACTTTCTACATGTAAGCAGATTAAAGGGCCTATTAGACACCTCTTTAGAGCATCATTTCCATCATACATTCCACTCTGCAATCATGTACAGAAATTCAAACAACTCTAGCAATTTATTTAAGGAAGAGAAATCGCTGCAAGTGCCAGACAAATCACAAAATTACAGAGACACACTTTAATTCTAGTACCATATCAAGATCCAAGATTATCATCTTTCAAATTTGACACATGCACAGCTAGGCATTTTTCCAAAACTGTGGATGGGCAATTGTAGACCTAAAACAACAGCCTAATACTTGCAGAATGTACTTAACCATTATCTATCAAAAATGACACTGCATACATCATGAAACCTTGATATTTATCAAGGGGGAGTATACATCTGTGGTAATATTACAATTACAGGTGGATTACTTGTGGTGAAATTAACAGTAAAAGATTCACAGAATATTGAAATAAAAGTGGGGTAGTTGGTAAGGAGAACAAAGTTATTATTCAAAAAGAAAATCAGCACACCTTTTGATTTTTTTTTTCTACATGCTAAAAGTAATTCATACACCGTAGGTAAGTCTCAAATGTGGAAAGAATTCTGAAAGTGCCAAACATGAAATCTGTAGTAGTGTCATTAACTATCCAAACTTCCTTGCCAGGTAACACTCTGTTAGCTGCCTCTGATTTTTTTTTTCCTGATATAATTTTTTTTCTGTGTCTTCCTTCGAACCCATATTTCATTTTTCTTTGAACTCGTTTTTCCATGTATAATATGCATATTCTACTACCTTTTGAACTACTGCATTTGGCTTCTAAGATTTACAGAATCACTTTTCACTCTCCTGCCAGTGCATTAATTTTCAAGAAATGCTTTACCCATTGCTATGAGCCAGGTTTAGTGATT
Source organism: Polypterus senegalus (assembly GCF_016835505.1). Lineage (NCBI taxonomy): Eukaryota > Metazoa > Chordata > Cladistia > Polypteriformes > Polypteridae > Polypterus > Polypterus senegalus. The sequence goes on along the minus strand of NC_053170.1, from coordinate 69,464,011 downwards.
TTGTTTCCTCATCGCACTCTTTTACTGATATAGTGTTTTGACATGTAGTCTTATTGCCTATAAAAGTGATGAGACTTAAATATACTTTGTCCTCGGACAAGAAATGATTGGTGATGTGCACACTCAATGAAATGCCTTGTTAAAGACCAAAAAAATCAGAGTATATTGAAGTTCATTTCTTTTTTTAATGCTTCTTGAATATGATGAATTGTCATGCTACCTAGTTCTGAATCTCTTTTTCAGCCTACTGAGCTTCATGGCAAAGTTGAAATCATTGGGTGAATAACATACTGTTCTGTGAAGACTTTAACAGCTTCTTTTCTGATAAAATATGTTTTTAGTTAATAAAATATTTTTACATGACAGGATGTATGCTAATTTGTTATGTGTTAAAAATAGGTAAAACACATTAGACAGTGGCTGTCCAAAACCAAGGAAAATGTATAACTAGAAGAACAATATCCAGATAAACTCATTATATTAAAAAAATATATATATTTAATAATTGTTTTAAAACTTGCAGTATTAAGCTTTATTGAACACTTGTGAAAACAGAAATCATGTAACAATACATCTACTGTTTGTTTTGTAAAGAAAGGTCTTTAGGTTCACTGTCAACTGTGAAGTCCTGCCCATTAGGCAGTGTAAACTTAAATCTAGTTCACTTAAAATTTTACAGTTGTTCTATCTAGTAATGCAATTTTTAGTTTAGTAAACTGAAAATGTTTTTATGAAGTACAACTTAGTATTGAATTAAGTTACTAACATTCAGTATTATCAAGTGCGATAGACGGTTGCACAGTCGGGATGCCTGGGACGTGGAAGGACCAGGAAAGCGCCAATACCTCCCCCGGGACACGAGAGGGTGGCCTTCCTGGGGTGCAAGATCACAAGATCAGAGCTTGGAGGCTCCACCCAGTTGGGGCACATGGCAACCGCCAGGTGACGGCCAAACATTCCATGGATCATGGAACAACAGGAAGTGCTGCAGGAAGGTCATCAGGAAGCACCTGGAGTACATCTGGGTACTGGATAAAAGGGGCCTTTACTCCATTCTGGGACCCGGAGTTGGGAGGTAGTGTGACGGAGTTTTGTGAGAGAGGAGCGGAGGCGGCAGGAAAAGAAGTGTGTAGCAGAGGACTGTGAAAGATGTGTGCATTGTGCTGTGATGGAGAAAGAGAAGAAAAATAAACATGTGTTTCTGTCAAAACTGTCTTGGTGTCTGTTCGTGGTCGAGGCCATGCTTCACACAAGTCATTGTAAATTTTCTAGTTATGATGTTAATGTGCCTGCTTCAATACCTATGTGCCATTGTGCCAGCACCACTGTGATGAGGGACAGATGTGAAAAATGAAGAATGCTGTTGTAATTCAATGACAATAAATAATGTAAGTTATAAAATAACCACTGTCTTGTTAGTTTCTCAGTATATTCAAGTTGAATTTGTAGAGATAAATTTATGTAGCTTTAACTGACCTCATCCTTAAAATAGTTTTATGTCACTACAAAGTGAAAAAGTGTCAATTAACAGCCCACAAGCCAGTAGTTTTGAACTGTTATTAAATCTTTGAAACATTACAAGCCTATCAGGTAGATTACACTATAACATTAATGGAGCTTAATACTTGAAAGTTGCTTTATGTTGTGACGGACAGCGGGCAGCTCAACCCGGCCGAAATGCCCAAAGCTTAGAAGGATGGGGCAAAGCAGCTACTTTGGAACACTGTCTCCCCAAAGAAGCTAGATGGCGACTTCCCTGCAGAATAGCGGTGCCCCAGTTTTCCGCAGGGCACCATGAGATCTGGAGTTTAGCTTCACAGCCCTGCTGGGGACCGTGGGTGCCGCCAGGAGACGCTGCAGGGGGATCTGGGAGGTTTTACTGTCTGCATAGCCCGGAAGTATTCCAAACTCACGGGGAGTACTTCCAGGCTGAAGAAAAAGCAAGTTCTCCATCTGACCTGGAAGTGCTAGCAAGTCACATGGACAGAAGGACAAAAACACTTCCGAGTCAAGGACTATATAAAGGACTGCTGGAGACCCAGCAAGCAAGCTGGAGTCTGAAGGAGTGTGACAGAGCTCGCCTGAATGTGTGGAGGAGAAATTAGTGATTATTATTGTGCTTATTAACTGTTTTTATTGTGGCTGTGGTGCTTGGAAGCACTGTGGAAGAAGACAATATAATTAAAATATTTCTTCACGCTTTTACTCTGTGTCCTGAGTGTCTGTCTGTTGAGTTTAAAGGGGCATCAGCAACCCCTAGCGTCCATAATGTCTAGTGATATATGGTTTGTTACAAGAAATGTGACTTTTTAAAATTTTTTAGGCATGCATTTGATGTAAGTGGCTTTGTAGGTATGAAAGTGCTCTGATATACTGAAACTATTTTGTCGTGGGGATTAGGGATCTCCCTTGGAAGTGCAAAAGCTTGTTTAAATGACACAGATAGACATGACTATTAAAGAGATAAAGTTATTTTAAGATATGGACTGAATGCTGTATTAAGTTTATTTGAATATTTTATGCAGATCAGTAAGTTGAAGAAATTGCTTTAAATTCTGGAAAACAGTTACAACTCATGTTTAGCTATTCCACTGTTGTTGGAGAACACTGCCAGATTCATGCCTACCTAATGGTGCTGAGGTAAGTTCAGTGCTTCCATGAACAGGTCTGGTTCTCTTGCACTTATATGTCCCACTCAGTGAGGATAATATTTATTTTAAACTGATGTTTTGTGCTGTAATATTACTGTTTTCCTGGATGCATGTAGAATTTCAGCAAATCTTAAACAAGAACCTGTACAATATATTCCATGCAGAGCTTGATCATCACATTCCATGTTTGATGGCCTTGTTTAGGCAGAAGTCATTCAGAACTATGAAGACTGAATATTCTTTGTCTGGCACCTTTAAAATCCATTATAAACAGTTACTACACTGCCTATTTCAAAGTTACAAACATGCAATGTGAGTTTATGAATTAGCAAAGTTCTTATTTAGTTCATCTGTAGCTTATGTCATCCTTATAACTTAGACAAGGAGCAGCTAATGTTTATTTTACATAATTTATGCAACAAATTACAGTTATAACTACAATTCTGTTCTCCTCAAAAATTACTTGACATACACACAAAATGTGCCCCTGCTCTCCATGTACTTCCTGTATTTCTATCAGAGGATTGCTCTGGATTTTTGAGAACATTAAACGTTAATTATGAACTCTTGGAACACCATTTAGACATTAAACTTACAGTTTGTGATTGTGTATTTGATCAAGCTGTGGTTTGTGAGAGGTCTGTGTTTTTATTTCTTTCAGGATGGTGATGAGACCGAGCTTATGGATGCACCTGTGGCCCTTGATACAGTCAATAGTGACAATGCCAACAGTCCAGTTCACTACCAACCTGAAATAGTCTTTGTTGTCTTTGAAAATTAAGTTGTAATCATCCTTCCCAGATTTATTTTTACCTTACTGGTTATGTATGGTTTCATCTACGCAAAACTTTGTAGATATCCAAAAGAACTGACAAACACTTTTAAATTCTTTCAAAGGATTTTCTCTAGTTTGGAAGAATGCAACATGTCCCCTAGACAGCAGACTCCCAAGAATGATCTGTTGAGACTTATGTAGTGAGCAGTTAAGCAAAATGACACCTTTTATTGGATAATTAGAAAGACAACAATATGCAAGCTTTGGAGGCAACTCAGGACCCTTCTTCAGGCTTGTACTGTATATTGTAACCTTTTAAGTTAGCCAATAAAAGGTGTCATTTTGCTTAACTTCTCACTACATCCATTAGGGCTAAAAGAGTACAACACCCTAGTATTACTGACACATATTTAGAAATTGATTTAGAAAAATGTAAAACATAGTCTGGAGGGCACTGTAGTGAATTACTGCACTTTGATATGTTATATATTGAATCACAGTAGTAGCTGATAAATGCTGCCTGTTCCTCAAAGTCTCATAAAAAAGTAAAAAAAAAAAACTGATATTTGGTATGTAGTAGAACCTCTTCACGTTCATCATCTTACACTATGCCATGGTTGTGTGGTGATTAGTTATAGTCATATGAAAAAGTTTGTGAATCCCTCTTAATTCAATGGATTTTTGTTTATCATTGGCTGAGCTTTCAAAGTAGCAACTTTTTTTTTTAATATATGACTTGCCTTATGGAAACAGTAGTATTTCAGCAGTGACATTAAGTTTATTGGATTAACAGAAAATATGCAATATGCATCATAACAAAATTAGACAGGTGAATAAATGTGGGTATCCCAACAGTGATATTACATCAATACTTAGTTGAGCCTCCTTTTGCAAATATATAGCCTCTAGCCACCTCCTATAGCCTTTGATGAGTGTCTGGATTCTGGATGGAGGTATTTTTGACCATTCTTCCATACAAAATCTCTCCAGTTCAGTTAAATTTGATGGCTGCCGAGCACGGACAGTCTGTTTCAAATCATCCCATAGATTTTCAATGATATTCAAGTCAGGGCACTGTGACGGCCATTCTAGAACATTGCACTTCTCCCTCTGCATGAACGCCTTTGTAGATTTCAAACTGTGTGGGTCATTGTGTTGTTGGAATATCCAACCCCTGCGTAACTTAAACTTTGTGACTGATGCTTGAACATTATCCTAAAGAAATTGTTGATATTGGGTTGAATTCATCCGACCCTCGACTTTAACAAGGGCTCCAAGTCACTGAACTAGCAACACAGCATGATGGAACCTCCACCAAATTTGACAGTAGGTAGCTGGGGCCTCATGTATAACGCCGTGCGTAGAACTCGCACTATAACATGGAGTAAGCACAAAAGCCGAAATGTGCTTACGCACAGAAAAATCCAGATGCAGGAATCTGTGCGTACTCTAACTTCCATGTCCTTCTGCTACATAAATCCCGATCAGCGTGCAAAGTAACCCTCGTGCACGCGCTTTATGTAACGCCCCAACTCTTCCCAGAATTACGCCTCTTTGAATATGCAAATCAATATAAACCGCCCTTAAGCTCAGCCTTCTGTGAAAAGACAATGGGAAAAGCACGGGGGAAAATATAAGAATTTCAGCGAAAACCAAGTGGAGGCAAAGGAAAAACATACTATTTGTTCAAATAAACTGTGGTATAATCAACAAAAGGAAGTTGATCGAGTGACATAGCGTGTTGGAGAAACTTGAAAGCACACGTTCAAAAAATAGCACAGTGCCGGAAATAAAAAAGAAGTCACATATCAAAGTCGCCGTGAAAAGCCGAGTTGTAGCCCACTGTCTGAATGTCATATGAAAGCTTATTAGGGTACAGAGAAAAAACGCACACAGTGGCGAAAAAGCACGAAATGTCAACTTCAATCTCGACATTTCCACTTTAATCACGTAGTTTATTTTGTCATTAAAGTAGAACATCATAAACTTCATTTTAAAATCGTTTAATTAACCAGTTTCTCAAATCACATCGTAAATCAAGTAGCACTTTAAATGCTTTGTTTTGTATTTGATCTTCTATGTGCCTATGTGTGTGAATCACTACTTGCTTCTTAAACCGGCTCTCTTCCTCCAACTGGACACAGAATCCATTACATTCATGATATTACAGCTCTCTGAATAACTAAAATACTGAGATGTATACGTGATATCATTTTCATGATGATAGGAGTTAAAGCACGTTATTAAACATGTGTTTCACTTCGATGAAATAATTTATTGCAGCAGTACTCAGGGGCAGCTCTAGGCTTGTGGTGGCACTGGGCAGAGGAAGAATCGGTGGCTCCTTCGCCTCCTCGTGCTCATGACACAAGCATTTAACTTTTGCCGAAATTTGTCGCTGCATTTTTAACTGTGTTGTTATTTTCTCTTTCTGTTTTATATTCAATATATATTGGCATAGCCGTCACTGCAGTCAGTGCTTTTCTTTCCCCAAGTAACCGATCGCCACACAATCAGCTCTGTAATAGAAGTTAAGCCATCTGTAAGCTTATCGCTGATTCTTCAAAACATTTAAGGAGCATTGAAATATCTTCGTAGTACTGTTTAATTATTCTATCCTTAACAACACTCCCAGTGAAGAATATAGATTATTTAAATTAAGTTAAAGTTTTATCTGTATAACTTAATAAACATATTTTGCTGCATTTCACCTTAAAAATGATATCGTCATCATATGTAAATACGCGCTTTATAAAGTGGCTCAGGTTGTGCAATATTATAACTATAGTGCAAGTTTACAGTGGGGTGATTGTATTTATAAGTACAAACAGTTCTACAAGGAGCAATTGATTGAGTGCATTTAAAGTTCTTGGGATGAAACTGTTTCTGAACCGCGAGGTCTGTACAGGAAAGGCTTTAAAACGTTTTGCAGTGGCTGAGACAGCGTGTCCATGAAACTGTATACCGATAATTCTCTTTCCAATCAGCTGCTGCTGTGATTCACACTCAGATACAGTGATATAAATACTCCGAGTGGTGCAGTGAGAGTAATATGGAAAAAGATGATCCGCTGTGGCAACTCCTAATGGGAGGAGCTGAAAGAAGAAGAAGAAGGAGAAGTGAGAGTAAAAACACTAAAGCAGTTATGGTATTTGGAATACTATGGCTGTTTCCTGGACCATTATATTGTTACAAGTTAATTACAATCAGATGCATTACACTAATAAACAATATGCGGTTAGTTTCAGTGTATTTATAAAGCCGCGTCAGGAAAATAAGGAGTAACCACACAGGAACAGTACCATTGCTTTGACGCTGGGTGCCGCCAGTCTGCAAAACCGAGCAGGGAACTTGCGTATGACAAGGTATGAGGTACCGTGGAAAAGTGCGTGGCTTTACGCCAAGTGTAGGTTTTATACATCGCGATTTGAACGTGGAAAAGTTCTTACGCAACATTTCTGTGCGTACGCACCGTTTATACAAGAGGCCCCAGGTGTTTTTCTTGGAATGTGGTGTTCTTCTTCCGCCATGCAAAGCGCTTTTTGTTATGACCAAATAACTACTTTTTTGTCTCATCAGTCCAAAGCACTTTGTTCCAAAATGAATCTGGCTTGTCTAAATTAGCATTTGCATATAACAAGTGACTCTGTTTGTGGCATGAGTGCATCACCCTGCCATACAGATGTTCTTTGTGCAAATTGCGCTGAATTGTAGAACAATGTACAGATACACCATCTGCAGCAAGATGTTCTTGCAGGTCTTTGGAGAAGATCTGTGGGTTTTCTGTAACCATTCTCACAATCCTGTGCATATGCCGCTCCTGTTCTTGGTCTGCCAGACCTGGGTTTAACAGAAACTGTGCCCTTCCATTTCCTGATTACATTCCTTACAGTTGAAACTGACAGTTTAAACCTCTGAGATAGCTTTTTGTAGCCTTCCCCTAAACCATGATACTGAACAAAGGAGATAGCTTTTTTTAGCCTTCCCCTAAACCATGATACTGAACAAACTTTGTTTTCAGATCTTTTGAGAGTTACTTTGAGGATCCCATGCTGTCTCACTCTTCAGAGGAGAGTGAAAGGAAGCACAACTTGCAATTGACCACCTTAAATACCTTTTCTTATGATTGGACACACCTGTCTATGAAGTTCAAGGCTTAACGAGCTAATCCAACCAATTTGGTGTTGCAAGTAATCAGTATTGAGCAGTTACATACATTCAAATCAACAAAATTACAAGGGTACACAAATTTCTGCACAGCCAGTTTGATTTAATTTCATACAACTAAATACTGCTTCACTAAAAATCTTTGTTCAGAAAACACCCCAGTACTCAGATGTTCCTAGGAAATGAACAACATACCACTGTTATCTTTTTGTTGAAAGTAGAGTAAATTATTATGCAGGCTGAGAGGGGATCCAAAACTTTTTCATCTGTATGTATTTTGCCTTGTTTCTGCTTTGTATGTCATTTATACAATTTTAATTGCTACTAGACCAATTCAGTTCCAGGATTCCTTATGAGCCAAGGTGAATAAAGCCTAACCTTGTTAGTCTGTTTAATTGTGTATTAAATTACATGCTGTGTTTGAATCTTTAGTACTGCTGCTTTTTCCAAGTTGCCACTTTCAGCCAGTCTAATTGTGAAAGTTGCAGCTGCACCAGAGTACTGAGCTTTGTTTTTTAACAATTGTTGTTCAGCTTTGAAAAATTTATTATGCTTTCAATGTAGCATTTTTCACTAAGGTTTACAAATAAATAACTTTTCACAATTTCATGGTTGCCTTTTGATTTATCCTTTGCTCTTGCAATATTAACATTTTTGATACTGATAAACAATTTCAGATCCAATGTTCTTGATGAGATAAAAATTGCAACTTTTCAATAATAATGCATCATCTTGAGTAGTTGATCTAAGCTGGATGTCAGAGGAAGTCATAAACAGTAAGACAATTTTATGTAAGAAATGGTTCAAACTTAAGGAAGGTTATGTTTTCTTATGTAACCTCTTGCACAATGTTTGCGCATATTATTTTGTATTTTTATTAGTTTTTTTTACTGTAAATTTGTTTTATTTTTTGCATTATTATTACATATTACTGAAATATTTGAGGACACATATGCAGTGATTTCATTTAACTGTAGTTAAATAATATGAATAATTTACTCCAAAAATTAAGCTTATTGTTGTAAGGTAATTAAATTTTCGTGACACCTTATTTTTGAGTTCTTCTAATTTATTTTGGCTAATAGTGTTTATTTGGTATGTTCAAACCAATCATATATACTGTAAGTATAATATACTCCAACCTTGGTACAGGAAGAAAAAGAATTCAATGTTTTACGACAAAAATGCCATGGTTGTTCTTGCAATTTAAAATGATGTCTATGGGCAATAATTGAAACTTCGCCGTTGATCCAAACACAAAACTAAATGCCATAAAACTGACTAAATTCATCCATTTTTCCAACCAAGAGTACTCTCAATTATTGATCCGTATCTTGAGATTGCATATGTATTGTAAAATAGTATATAATGCCCAGAATGTGCTCCAGGTGCCTGATGATGAACTTCCGGCAGCACTCCAGGCGTACACCATCCCTGGTCTGTCAGCACTTCCTGGTGTCCTGGAAGAGCTGTGCCCCAGGGATCAAGGACTGTTTAGGTGCCTAGGGAAGAGAAGTGGCGGCAAGTCACAGTTCCACCCTAAAAAAGATAAGCAAAACAAGGGCGGGGACGCACGTCCATGACACCACTCCATGGCGTCATCCGTAAGTAAATATGGACAGTGCCTCCATCTGTGACCACGGTTATTGCAGTTAAAGCACCGACGCTTCCTTCCCTCCATGTCCCTATGCCTTCCAGACATGGCAAACAGGATGGGTTTCTGTGCTTTGCCTGGTCCCCTGCCAGTCATGGGGCTTCTAACTACACCTGCAGAGGGCAGCTCTCGACAGCAGATGGGTGCACGGGCCCAGCCTGCTTCTTGTCAAGAGGTCCGGACCTCTGTCTCCGGATCTTCCTCCTTACACTCTGGGATGCAATGACGGTCTGGGTCTCCTCATGGGATATGTGCCTTCTGCGTCCCTGTGGAGCTCAGCGAGGCTGCCACCGCTTTTGGAGCAATGTGCTTTGGCAACGGCACTCACCAGCTGGCTCCTCGCACACCCCGCACCGTAGCGCCCCTACGGCATGATTGGCCACTCGCCCCAGATCTACTGTAAGAGGCTTGGCTACTTGGTGACCAGAACGAAACAATACCAGCAACACTTCACTCATCTCTCCTTTTTTATGTATGGTACAGGTTCCACTTACCTGTACCACCACGTCTCTCCGGCTGGAGAATTCAGCACCGCGCTGCTCCACCCACTCCTGTAGTGTTTTCAGAGGTGCGACTGCCTTCTCCTCCAGCTTCTAGATGGTCTCCCTGAGGCTGCGGATCATCTGCGAAAATGACTGGATGGGCTGAAGGACCTCCTCTAGCTGTCGTATGGCCGTTAGCACAGAGACTAAATCAGCCGACAGGGGACTAGCATTCCGCTTGCCCTTACCGCCGGCCGTGAGCCACACAGATGCTGCGCTTCCTGCGCAGACTCAGGTACTCTGGCGAGGTGAAAAGGTTCACCACTCTTGCTTGCATGCTACATGCAGGAGGCGGCACACACCCTCTTCCCACTTACTTGTGCAACATGGGACCTCCAGGCCCTTCGCCACTGCCTGCTCCCTCAGGCCACTCCCCATGGGCTGTAATTCCAGTTGCTCCTTTAGAATTGGGATCTTTTCCACGGTAGCAGGCTACCGTCCTCCTTGGACTTCACCCGCCATTGGCTCCGGGAGCGATGTCCTCCGGCCAGCCAAATGCCCTTGGATGGTTTCCCCTACGAGGTAGGCACCGGAAAAACACAATACATGCCCCAGGATGATCCTCGCCTGAGTCTGGTACCTACCTCTGGAAACCTTTCGTCCAGAGGTAGCTTCTATGGCCTGGCTGGATCTTTAGGCCCGCCGATCCTTTCGCCGGTACCGGGCTTCTCCGGCGCCCACACTGTCATCAGGTCGCGCCTGGCCGTCTTCTTGTCCATCGGGAGGTGCGGTGTCCTCAGGGTCCTAGAGCGACTCCATCGTAGAACTGCGCTACTTGCCCAAACGTGTCGCAGGAGCGCGCGTTCCTCACACTGCGCTGAAACCAAGTGCGTCTTGCGCTGCTGAGCTGGGCTACTTTAGAAATTATTTAGTGACAGCCCTACCTTGCACCAGGCAGAGAGTCCTATCTGGGATGCCAATGCAAGCGCCAGCCCGGCCACAGACAGACACAACACCGCAATGTCCACAACACACACGTTTATTTACTATTGACAATTTTGCACTCAGTCCTTGGTCCTTCGGGCCGCCTCCACTACTACCTCGCAAGCTCCGTCCTCTTCAACCCAACTCCAGCTCCCCTAATGGAGTGAGGCGGCCCCTTTTATAATGCCCTGGATGTGCTCCAGGTGCCTGATGATGAACTTCCAGCAGCACTCCCCAGTGTGGCGGAAGTGCTGCCCTTGCACCTGGAAGAACTCCAGGAGTACACCTTCCTGGTCTGTCAGCACTTCCTGGTGTCCCGGAAGTGCTGTCCCCCAGGGATCAAGGACCGTCCAGGTGCCCAGGGAATAGAAGTGCTGCTCTCCTGGTCCCTCCTTCCTCCAGGCGTCCATGCAGGGTAGGGTTCCTGGCCATCTATTACACCATATCTTTTTTTTGGGGGGGTTAAATCCTGGTACTTTAAAAGAAATTTGGTTTGGACCAATGGTGCAGTGTACAATGGTGCCCATAGAAACCATTTTACCCCGCAAGAACAGCAGTGCATTTTTTTAATACATGTCATGATTATAAAAAATAACTCTGAATTATAAAATACTAAAATATTTAAAATTGTAAATGCCTTATTTGTGAACATAAGGTGGTGAAGCAGCTCTTTAACGATCTCACTATTATTTTTATAATTGTTCTTCCTTTCGCTCTGTTTAATGTGGCTCTGGCTTTCTGCTTTTTACTCCTACTGTATGGCCTGTCTCACCCGAATCCGGTATTGGAATTCCCATTGGTCTCTTCATGGGTAGTTAGCATTTGAGTAAGTATTTACTAATCTAACCCCTAAAACAAGTGTATAGTAGTGTTTTATTTTATTAACCCAGAGTTTTTAACTGTAACTTTTTTTCATTTTTACCAAGACTACTGTGATATTATTTATGTGAGACTAACATGTGAGAATATCATTTAGATAAAATATCAAATGTAAAAGTGCAAATAAAGAGCCAGTGACATTGTAAGAAAACCCTCCAGAGAGGTATATGGTTCGTTTACTGTCTGATTGGCAAAATCCCTACTTGGCAAATTAAATACTTCAGCTCAATTCTTCATCATGTCTCTTTATTAAATAATTAAAGTAAAAAATAGGAAGAAAGTCAAGCAGTTTTCTTGTCTGGTAAACTCTGAGAATGCATTATTGATTTTTGAAATGTAAACAGACTAAAAGTGGTGGCTCTGAGGCTAGGGAGCTGCACTGGCAATTGGAAAGTTGCGGTTCAATTCCATAAGTGCCAAAAGGGACTCTGCTCTGTTGGACCCTTGAGCAAGGTCCTTAATCTGCAATTGCTGACTGCTTTGAGTAGTGAGACAAGCGCTATATAAAATGCAAAGAATTATTATTATTAAAATTAAAAGACATGGCAACACATCATATTATCAGTAACTTCCAGTCTAATTAATATTCTGAATATACCAATCATAGTATAGATCAAATGTGTGCTATGCAGTAGTTTAAAAAGTAAAATTTAAAACCTCTTCATAAGGGAAATTTGTTCAGACAAATTAATGCTATATATACAGTATCTATACAGTAATCCTCTCCTCGATCAAGGGGTTGCGTTCCAGACCCCCCGCGATAGGTGAAAATCCTGAAGTAGAAACCATATGTTTGTATTGTTATTTTAATATATTGTAAGCCCTTATAAACCCTCCCACACTGTTAACATTATTAGAGCCCTCTAGACATGAAATAACACCCTTTAATCAAACATTTAAACTGTGCTTCATTACAAGACAGAGATGGCAGTTCTTTCTCACAATTAAAGAAGCAAACATATCTTATCTTCAAAGGAGCACCGTGAAGAGCAGATAATGTCAGAGAGTGCACTTTCGCTAAGAAAAGCAAACAATCAAAAATCAATACTTGCTTTTAAGTATACAGAAGCACCTCGATAAAGCAGCATTTTGTAGAGGAGCGTCCTATCTTCTAGGCAAACAGCCACTGTGTAAACAGCCCCTCTGCTCACACCCTCTCCGTCAGGCAGAGAGTGAGAGAGACAGAGAAAAGCAAACAAAACAAAGCGCCACGCGAAGCATATCTTATAGCATTGAGGAGTTTTAGTTAATATGTAATACATGCTCTGATTGGGTAGCTTCTAAGCCATCCGCCAATAGCGTCCCTTGTATGAAATCAACTGGGCAATCAAACTGAGGAAGCATGTAACCTAAATTAAAAGACACATTGTCCGCAGAAAGCGGCGAACCAGCGAAAAATCCGTGATATATATTTAGATGTGCTTACATTTAAAATCATGATAGAGCTAAGCTGGCGAAGTCGAGCGATATAGCGAGGATTACTGTACTAATAAAGGCAAAGCCCTCACAGACTCACTCACTTACTCACTGAAATTCTCGCATAATGGTCAACAACATCCGCCATGTTGAACTTTTCTTATTCATGGCCCCATCTTCACGAAAATTGGTAGGCGGCTTCCCTGCTAACGAAACCAATGTACATACTTATTTGGTGGTATGACACCACTGTCAGCCGCCATATTGAACTTTCCAACGTCACTAATTCTCCAACTTCCGTGTAGCTAGAAGGCTGAAATTTGGCAGGCTCATTCCTTACAGCTTACTTACAAAAGTTAAGCAGGTTTCATTTCAAAATTCTACAGCGTAACGGTCATAACGGTTGACAGCGTCCGCCATGTTGAACTTTTTATTCATGGCCCCATCTTCCGCGAAATTTGGTAGGTGGCATCCCTGTACTAACGAAACCAATGTATGTACTTATTTGGAGGTATGACGCCACTGTCAGCCGCCATATTGAACTTTCAACGTCACTAATTCTCCAACTTCCCGTGTAGGTAGAAGGCTGAAATTTGGTACTTATTTCGGTGGTATGATGCCACTGTCGGCCGCCATATTGAACTTTTCAACGGTCTTTGTTACTTATGGGCCCATCTTCAAGAAATTTGTGCGGGTTCCCAGCGCTAACTGAATCCAACTTACGTACATATATACGTCCATAGCCTGCAGCTCGGTCTCAATGTGGGCGTTGGGTCCCCATCCCAACACCTCCCAAGTTGTTGGCTGGCTGCCTGCCTATATAGGCCGTCTGTCGCTCCAGTCTTTACATTCCCCTACTTGCCCAAGCGAGGATTCACATCTCCTGCTGATACAGCGTGCGTGCCTATATATATATATATATATATATATATATATATATATATATATATATATATATATATATATATATATATATATATATATATATATATATATATTGAACGCACCCAGGCACAGACAGGCGGGACATCTTGTTTTAAAACCACCACACGTTTATTATACAAATTATTTACAGTACTTAGGTCACCAAGACCCCAAATAATGGTCACAAAGACCCAGTCCGTGCACAAACCCCAAATAGTCCTCAAAATCCTGGCCACAATGCCTTTCTTGGGCGCCTCCACACTCCTCTTGCTTGTCCTACTTCCACCCGACTCCAGCCCTGAATGAATGGAGAGGCCCCTTTTATAGGCGACCGGATGAGCACCTGGTGTTCCCGGCATTCCTTCTCTGACCACGCCCAGCGTGGCGGAAGTGTCGGCTGTCTCTCCGGCTGCTCTCGGGCATCCTCAAAGTCTTCCCCAGCACTTCCTGGTGTGGCGGGAGTGCTGGGGAAACAAGTCCCAAGGCATTGGGGCGCCTCCTGGCGGTGACCACGGGCTCCTACAGGGAAGGGCTTCCATGCCCTTGACCCGTGGCCCCAAAGCAACCGGAAGGCAAACCCCGTGATCCAGGCAGGGCTCTGACCCTCTTCCGGTCCCTCCTGGCGTCCCGGCGGGTCATGGCCCCTGGCATCCCTGACAGTGCCCACAGCCAGCGAAGACCACTCGTGGGCAAGGCGACCCGTCCAGCGAGGGCAGCAGAGCCCAAGCGGGCCCCACTCGAGGATAGCGGGGTCGGCCCCGCACTCCTAGCAGGGACAGAGAGCGAGACACAATCGAGCACCAGCCCTTGGTGCATCCCTGTGCCTCGCACAGGTTGTGCTCCCCCCTTTTACCGACACCCCGGGGCCTCCTCGATCGGCACCCCCTCCGAGACCTCCAGCGCCCTTTGGTCCGAGCCACTCGTTCCCCGTAGGCTCCTCCAGCTGTGGCGCAGCTGCGCGGCAGAGAACATTCGCTGGCGGCCCGACATCAGAGGGCTGTTCCGCCCGAAGGGTTCCTTCAGCCCGCCGGGTCCGTCCCTACAAAGAGAACACAGGGGCAGAACCGCTGCCAAAGCACCCAGCTTCGTGCCATGCGGGCAGCGTTCCCCCTCAATCACCCGGCACTTGCCTGATGGCACCCTCTCCGCGGCTTCCGTGTCCCTCGATGATGGAGTCGTCGGCACCGCCTACTCTCTCTGCCTGCCTCAGGGATTCCCTCTGCTCCCCAGAGGGCAGCCAGCCATCTGCGTGCACCCAGCAGCGCGTCTCACCATATTGGAGGCGGCACCCAGCGCAATCCTCCCTTCACTCTTGGGCGCTTGGCGGTGTGCGACTCCGTATTAACCAACGAGCCCCTGTCCCGTCTGCGTCCCCTTCATATCGGAGGAATCGGCACCCAGCCCTTTATTCCTCCGTTCACTCTGGGGCGCCATGGCGGTTTGAGACTCCTTATGGAATAAAAGCGCCTCTGTCCCGTCTGCGTCCCTATAGTGCGGCCCAAGCCCGCAGCCGACTCGGGGCGGAGGGGCGCTAGGACCCGGGGCACTTAGCAGCCCGTGTCCATTCAGCGTCCTCGGACTCCCCTCGCGCGCGCACAGCCAGCGGCGCCTGACTCCTGTCGGAGGGCTGCTTTCACGGAACTGATCGTTGTCATCACAGCCTTTTTTCAGCAGACCCTCCCGTATGCTGTACGAGTCGGCTGTACTCACCGTCTCGCTGTCACTCTCCGGCTGGAGATTCCAGCGTCCAGCGCCCGTCCGTTGGTGATCGAAACAGTCTCAGCGCCCGAACGCCTTCCTCTCCAGTTCCAGCACCTCAGCCCGGAGGTTACAAAGCACCTGCAACACACGCTGCCCGATTGGGCTGAAGGGACACCCCAGCTCCGCCAAAGCAGCCAGCAAAGGCGGGAAGTGAAGCGGCGGAGCCTACCTTTCTGTCAGCCTCCAGCGCCCGGCCACTTCCTGTGGGCCTTCTCCTCCGGCCCAATCGGGTCTCCCCTGCCGTGATGGACATTCCTTGGTCCCGCCTCTCTGCAGTCATCGGGCGGCCCCAAGACTACACCGTCAATGCGTGCCTGTCAGGGGAGGGACTTCTGGTCCGCTGCCATCTTGCCTCCCCTTCTGCGGTGGCGGCGTGCCTGCCGGCAGCCCTGCTGTTGCCAGCGCCTTCGAGCTGCAGCGTCTCCTCCTCCACAGCCCTGCGGCTGCCGCCCGCTGCGGAGCCCGCCAGACCAGCATCGCCTGCCACCGGCGTGGATCCGGGAGGTCCCTGCCTGCAAAAGAAAACACGCCCGGTCCCCATGGGCGGCTGCCGTAGAGCAGGGAACTCACCTTCGGACTTCGTCAAACCGAGGACACTTCCTCGGCGTGGCCTTTCTTGGCGCCATGCGGTCCCGGCGCCTTCAGCAGCGGCCTGCTTGTAGGAGACGCTGCACTTGTTGTAAAGGCACGCCACCTGCCCGCATCAGGGAAACATGGCCTTCCTGCGGACCCCTGGCGGTCCGTGGGGTCCCTTTACCCAGCGGGGCTGTGTGCCGCGCAGCACCAGCATGCGTGGGTGGGGTCCCCTGCTGCACGGGCGTCCACAACAATATTTTTTGATCAGGTCTCCGCCTTGAAACAGGCGGAGCATCCTGCTCGACTTCGCCAGATGTGAGCGCCACCCGGGCACAGACAGGCGGACATCTTGTTTTAAAACACCACACGTTTATTATACAAATTATTTACAGTTCCACCCTAAAAAAGATAAGCAAAACAAGGGCGGGGACGCACGTCCATGACACCACTCCATGGCGTCATCCGTAAATATATATGGACAGTGCCTCCATCTGTGACCACGGTTATTGCAGTTAAAGCACCGGCGCTTCCCTCCATGTCCCTATGCCCTCCAGACATGGCAACAGGACGGGTTTATGTGCTTTGCCTGGTCCCCTGCCAGTCATGGGGCTTCTAACTACACCTGCAGAGGGCAGCTCTCGACAGCAGATGGGTGCACGGGCCCAGCCTGCTTCTTGTCAAGAGGTCCGGACCTCTGTCTCCGGATCTTCCTCCTTACACTCTGGAATGCAATGATGGTCTGGGTCTCCTCATGGGATACGTGCCTTCTGCGTCCCTGTGGAGCTCAGCGAGGCTGCCACCAGCTTTTGGAGCAATGTGCTTTGGCAACCGGCACTCACTAGCTGGCTCCTCGCACACCCCCGCACCGGTAACACCCTACGGCGTGATTGGCCACTCGCCCCAGATCTACTGTAAGAGGCTTGGCTACTTGGTGACCAGAACGAAACAATACCAGCAACACTTCACTCATCTCTCCTTTTTTATGTATGGTACAGGTTCCACTTACCTGTACCACCACGTCTCTCCGGCTGGAGAATTCAGCACCGCGCTGCTCCACCCACTCCTGTAGTGTTTTCAGAGGTGCGACTGCCTTCTCCTCCAGCTTCTAGATGGTCTCCCTGAGGCTGCGGATCATCTGCGAAAATGACTGGATGGGCTGAAGGACCTCCTCTAGCTGTCGTATGGCCGTTAGCACAGAGACTAAATCAGCCGACAGGGGACTAGCATTCCGCTTGCCCTTACCGCCGGCCGTGAGCCACACAGATGCTGCGCTTCCTGCACAGACTCAGTCGGGTACTCTGACGAGGTGAAAAGGTTCACCACTCTTGCTTGCACTACTCGTCCAGAGGTAGCTTCTATGGCCTGGCTGGATCTTTAGGCCCGCCGATCCTTTCGTCGGCGAAGGGCTTCTCCGGGCCGCCCACTGTCATCAGGTCGCGCCTGGCCGTCTTCTTGTCCATCGGGAGGTGCGGTGTCCTCAGGGTCCTAGAGCGACTCCATCGTAGAACTGCGCTACTTGCCCAAACGTGTCGCAGGAGCGCGCGTTCCTCACACTGCGCTGAAACCAAGTGCGTCTTGCGCTGCTGAGCTGGGCTACTTTAGAAATTATTTAGTGACAGCCCCTACCTTGCACCAGGCAGAGAGTCCTATCTGGGATGCCAATGTAAACGCTAGCCCGGCCACAGACAGACTTGACACCGCAATGTCCACAACACACACGTTTATTATACTATTTACAAATACTATTTACAATTTTGCACTCAGTCCTTGGTCGTTTGGGCCACCTCCACTACTACCTCGCAAGCTCCGTCCTCTTCAACCCAACTCCAGCTCCCCTAATGGAGTGAGGCGGCCCCTTTTATAATGCCCTAGATGTGCTCCAGGTGCCTGATGATGAACTTCCAGCAGCATTCCCCAGTGTGGCGGAAGTGCTGCCCTTGCACCTGGAAGAACTCCAGGCGTACACCTTCCCTGGTCTGTCAGCACTTCCTAGTGTCCCGGAAGTGCAGTCCCCCAGGGATCAAGGACCGTCCAGGTGCCCTGGGAATAGACGTGCTGCTCTCCTGGTCCCTCCTTCCTTTCAGGCGTCCACGCAGGGTAGGGTTCCTGGCCATCTATTACACCATATCTTTTTTTTGGGGGGGTTAAATCCTGGTACTTTAAAAGAAATTTGGTTTGGACCAATGGTGCAGTGTACAATGGTGCCCATAGAAACCATTTTACCCCGCAAGAACAGCAGTGCATTTTTTTAATACATGTCATGATTATAAAAAATAACTCTGAATTGTAAAATACTAAAAATATCATTTAAAATTGTAAATGCCTTATTTGTGAACATAAGGTGGTGAAGCAGCTCTTTAACGATCTCACTATTATTTTTATAATTGTTCTTCCTTTCGCTCTGTTTAATGTGGCTCTGGCTTTCTGCTTTTTACTCCTACTGTATGGCCTGTCTCACCCGAATCCGGTATTGGAATTCCCATTGGTCTCTTCATGGGTAGTTAGCATTTGAGTAAGTATTTACTAATCTAACCCCTAAAACAAGTGTATAGTAGTGTTTTATTTTATTATTTATTTTATTAACCGTATTTTTTAACTGTAACTTTTTTTTTCATTTTTACCAAAACTACTGTGATATTATTTATGTGAGACTAACATGTGAGAATATCATTTAGATAAAATATCAAATGTAAAAGTGCAGATAAAGGGCCAGTGACATTGTAAGAAGCCCTCCAGAGAGGTATATGGTTCGTTTACTGTCTGATTGGCAAAATCCCTACTTGGCAAATTAAATACTTCAGCTCAATTCTTCATCATGTCTCTTTATTAAATAATTAAAGTAAAAAATAGGAAGAAAGTCAAGCAGTTTTCTTGTCTGGTAAACTCTGAGAATGCATTATTGATTTTTGAAATGTAAACAGACTAAAAAGTGGTGGCTCTGAGGCTAGGGAGCTGCACTGGCAATTGGAAAGTTGCTGGTTCGAATTCCATAAGTGCCAAAAGGGACTCTGCTCTGTTGGACCCTTGAGCAAGGTCCTTAATCTGCAATTGCTGACTGCTTTGAGTAGTGAGACAAGCGCTATATAAAATGCAAAGAATTATTATTATTAAAATTAAAAGACATGGCAACACATCATATTATGAGTAACTTCCAGTCTAATTAATATTCTGAATATACCAATCATAGTATAGATCAAATGTGTGGTATGCAGTAGTTTAAAAAAGTAAAATTTAAAACCTTTTCATAAGGGAAATTTGTTCAGACAAATTTATGCTATATATACAGTATCTATACTAATAAAAGGCAAAGCCCTCACTGACTTACTCACTTACTCACTGACTCACTCACTCATCACTAATTCTCCAACTTCCTGTGTGGGTGGAAGGCTGAAATTTGGCAGGCTCATTCCTTACAGCTTACTTACAAAACTTAAGCAGGTTTCATTTCGAAATTCTACGCATAATGGTCAACAACATCCGCCATGTTGAACTTTCTTATTCATTGCCCCATCTTCACGAAATTTGGTAGGCGGCTTCCCTGTCGCTAACCTGAAACCAATGTACATACTTATTTCGGTGGTATGACACCACTGTCAGCCGGCATATTGAACTTTCCAACATCACTAATTCTCCAACTTCCCGTGTAGCTAGAAGGCTGAAATTTGGCTGGCTCATTCCTTACAGCTTACTTACAAAAGATAAGCAGGTTTCATTTCAAAATTCTACGCGTAACGGTCATAACGGTTGACAACGTTTGCCATGTTGAACTTTCTTATTTATGGCCCCATCTTCACGAAATTTGGTAGGTGGCTTCCCTGTGCTAACCAAAACAGATGTACGTATTTATTTCAGTGGTATGATGCCACTGTCGGCCGCCATATTGAAGTTTCCAATGTCACTAATTCTCCAACTTCCCGTGTAGGTAGAGGGCTGAAATTTGGCAGGCTCATTCCTTACAGCTTACTTTACAAAAGTTAAGCAGGATTCATTTCGAAATTCTACGCGTAACGGTCATAACGGTCAACAACGTCTGCCATGTTGAACTTTTTTATTCATGGCCCCATCTTCACGAAATTTGGTAGGCGGCTTCCCTGCACTAACCAAAACCAATGTATGTACTTATTTCGGAGGTATGACGCCACTGTCAGCCGCCATATTGAACTTTCCAACGTCACTAATTCTCCAACTTCCCGTGTAGGTAGAAGGCTGAAATTTGGTACTTATTTCAGTGGTATGATGCCACTGTCGGCCGCCATATTGAACTTTTCAAAGGTCTTTGTTACTTATGGGCCCATCTTCAAGAAATTTGATACGCGGGTTCCCAACGCTAACTGAATCCAACTTACGTACATATATACGTCCATAGCCTGCAGCTCGGTCTCCATGTGAGGCGGCGTTGGGTCCCCCATCCTAACACCTCCCAAGTTGTTGGCTGGCTGCCTGCCTATATAAGGCCGTCTGTCGCTCCAGTCTCTACATTCCCCTACTTGCTTCGCAACGGGATTCACACCTCCCTGCTGATAACGCGTGCGTGACTATATATATATATATATATATATATATATATTTATATTTATATTTACTATCTATTGGTCACATTCAGTTTTAGGATAGGCCTTACTTATAGAAAATTACAAAAAGATTAAAAGATACGAAGAAGATGCTTATTTTCTAATACTGACTATGTTAAAGCATGTTGCTGTTAAATGAGAAAAGGAAAGGAAAAACAAACAATCAAAGAGATTTAATTATAGTCAGACTTAGAAGAACTAAAATAGTCTTACTGTCATCTAGAATCACAGGAATACATTATCCAACACAAACATTGTGTAACACAAAAATTGACAATAGTTGTAACATAAGGAAACCAGATTACAAAGTAAAATGAAGACTGAAAATAACACATTTATATAATACCAAAGTCAAAAACACTGACTAAGGATGATAAACAAATAAATACATTTCTATTGTGACAGTATAGAATTACATATAGTAAGACAGGTCACATGCAGGTAGAAAAGGCATAGTGGATAAAGGCGGGTACACATATATACAAATACATCAAGCAAAAAATATCAAAACTAGGAATCCAATAAAAAATAAGATTTATTTTTAATAAGATAAAGGATAATATAAAAGTATAATAAAATCACGTAAGAGACGATGCTAATATGTAGTCACATTCAATATTGCATTTAAGGGAAAATGGAGAAGGCTCAGGGTACAAAGTGTACACATTTTAGAAACACCCCTCCTTGGGTCTAAATCTAAGTTAAACAAAGTTTGCCAAGGCAGGCTATCTAAAAAGACCACTAAAGATATATAAAATAAAGACAGTATGTGGTATATAAAGACCCATTTAAAATTAAAGGTATCCTTTATTTAAATTCCTTATGTGTATCTAAAATATTTAGAGAAGAACACTGAAAATATACCCAAAATGTACCACAGGCATCTATTCTTTACCTTTCTGTGAAGATACATGAAGACTTTGACAATTCTCCAGGCAGGCCACATGCATTTTCCTTTGGTTCACTATTACATCCTGTTACACTAGTATAAAAAATGACCAAGTTCTCTCTTCAGTACCTTAACTGTAGTTATCAGGTCAACAATGTAATCATTCCTCAAGTAAATTCTAAATGTGTGAGCTTCCCATCTAGAAAGTTCTTTTCTTTTCTCTGTCTGTTTTCATTGCTTCTATCTCTCTTTCAATTTCTCTTCATCCCTATCATTCACTACCATCCAGGTAAGTAAAATAAATTAAAATAAATATAAGCTTATACTTTTAACATATATTAACTCAGACTGTTACTGTAAAATAGCATTTTAACATAAATAATAAAATACACTCACACAATCCCAACTTAGAAAAAGCTGGGACTGTATGGAAAATGCAAATAAGGGTATGGGTACTGGACTGGTATGTCTGCAGTTGGACCTGTCCCCAGTAGAGAATTTTGAAATGAAAAATGCAACAATGATGACCTTGTAAGTGTTGCAGACCTTAAAGCATGTTTGCAGGAAAAGTGGGACAAAATAACACCTGCGATGCTTGGCATCCTCTGTGCCAAAACATGTTTTAAGTGCTGAGAGAAGGCATGGAGACACTACAAAGCAGTGAATGCTTTAGCATCCCAACTTTTTTGTATGTGTTTCAGGTCGGGAATAAATGTATATTAACAAAAGAAATTAAGTCGACGAGTTAAATATTTGGGTTCAGACTGTCTGCAATGAAATATAAGTCAAAGTAAATTTAAGAATCACTGTGTTTATTTGTATTTGCAATTTCCATAACATCTCAATCTTTTCTGATTTTGGGTTCTAAACTAATTTAATCTATTTGTATTTATAACAAGTACATTGATATTATTACCATATATATCAATTTTTAATGCAGTGCACAATACTTTTTTCTCAGGCTTTATACATATAAATTCAAGTTTGCAAAAAATTCAAAAAGATGCTACAAAAGTCCTAATAAGAAATATGACCATAGCACCTATATATGTTCTTTGGTTTCCACCATTGCTATCAAATTTGAATTCTCCATTCTCCAGTCTTTAAATTGTTGATTTTACACATAGTGTGTGAGCTGGGGAGCTGATTGCACCCCTACAGGTTAAAAAAGACGCTGAAAGACTACCTTCACATTACTCCCTTGTAGCTGGGCTTACTTGCGGTTGATCTATCACGTGATCCGTGCGATACTTCGCAGACTTAAAAGTCCCAAAAGCTCCTGTCAATTTTTGATTGATTGTTTGCCTTTCTTTCTCTCTGACCTTCCCTGCTCCTGACATGCACTCCTTTGAAGAGGAAGACATGTTTGCATTCTTTTAAATGTAAGACGGTACTGTCATCCCCGTCTTGTCAAGGAGCATGTTTAAACTTTTGAAAAAGAGACATGTTTGTTTGCAGTGTTTGAATAAAGTTTCTGTCTCTAGAACCTCCTGTGTTTCTGTGCAAATCTGTGACCCAGGCGTGACAATAGTCACAGACGTTAGGCAACCAAGACACTGGATGAAATGTACCAGAATTAGAAGTCATTTCTTAAAAATCATAAGTTGTCAATTGGGAAGTAAAAAATTAAAAGTTGAGGAAGATCAAGGTCAAAGTGTTACAACCAGCAGGGAACATAACAATAAAAAATATTCATATAACACAGATGCATCGTTAAGCCTTTTTAGTCAAATTGCAGCAAAGAAGTGGGAAAACTGTATTTTAAAGTGACCATATATTGGTTTTCAAAAAAGAGTTTGGGACAATCGACTCTTTACTCTCACAGCATTAATGATAGCTTCTGTTTTCTGCACATGACAATTTTTGGGCTGTGTCAGAACTTTGGAGTGCCTTCTTTATCAAGGCAGATATGTAATCCTGCGGTGTTTTTATTTTTATTTAAAAGGAAAGTACAAGTTTGCTATTGCATTAGCATTTCAATGTATACACAAAAGTTTTATCCCTTTGTTTTTAGGGGCTTCTCCACCAGCCTGGCCTGGAACAAAGATAATTGTTAATTCTGTCATTAGAAACTTGAGGTCCAGATCACACCTAAACATCTGCACATTGCTGCAAAGATTCCAGAGTTATTGGATAGCACTTTGATTTTCAACAATACAAAAATTAAAAAAAAAATGTAGTTCTGGCCAAGCGGAACATATGTATGCTCCAACATCAAACGTTGGCACTACATTTGATCATGTTCAGCTCTGATGGGATAGTGTCCCCCATGTGGGGAGAAAAGCATGTGGCTGTGATATCTCTGTCAATCAGCAGTTACTCTCTAAAGCACACATTGCTCTAATCTCTCAAAAACATCAAACATTACTCTTTAACAAACAGGTATGGCTAGCTAAGGTACACTCCAACATGTGGGAAAGGTAGAGCGACTGGAGCGGTGGCTGGCACGTAAGTGAGGAGGGCCCCACCTGGGTCCCTTCTCCTGAGGTCCTGCCTCCCCCTCCCCTCGGCCAGCAGCCTGTCTCCCGGATTCCTGCAAATCAATCAGTGCTGCAACTGAACTATAATACATAGCTCGATGAGAGAAGCTGCAAAATCATCCGGAATGTTCAAGCAAATTAAAGAAAAATGCCTGATCTAAATCCGTTAAGTAGTTCTCACGTGAAAAGCAGACAGACATTGATTTTTTATATATACTAGTAAAATACTCAAGGCTTCGCAGCTAAGAAGTAGTATGTTAAAGAAGTAATGAAAAAGAAAAGGAAACATCTTGAAAATAACGTAACATGATCGTCAATGTAATTGTTTTGTCACTGTTATGAGTGTTTCTGTCATATATATATATATATACACATACATACATACACACACACATTATATATACAGTATATATATCTATATCTATATATATTATATCTATATATATATATCTATATTTATATATATATATATAGCAAAATACCCGCGCTTCGCAGTGGCAAAGTACTGCCTTAAAGGGCTTAAGCATTTCACTCTTATAGTGTTTCTGTGTAGTATAATTATCTCCTGTACCGTCATCAGTCCACACCTTGAACCTGTCCCAGTCATTCAATACATAAGACACAATGTTTCTCCAGATATCAAGAGTGAGCCTGATATGGCCGTGCAATATGTAACAAAGAGAATGGAAAAGATAGGTGCCATCTCCGGGCATAGAAACCACTCGGTAAGTGACAGTCCTTTGATAGATGGTGATCACCTCGATAGACGTGTTAATGCGGGTACGGTTGGAATGATAAAGGAAATGGGTACCTGAACAATGTAAAGTAAGTCTTAAAATACCTACACAATAACTATAATCGTAATAAATGAACAATAAAACAGCGGAGAAGCCATGGATTAAATAAAAAGGCTGTAGTTATCAGCAGGGAGACGTGAATCCCGTGGCGAAGCAAGGAAGGGAATGAAGAGACTGGAGCGACGGATGGCCTTATATGGGCAGGCAGCCAACAACGCGGGAGGCGTTGGGATGGGGGACCTAATGCTGCCTCACACGGTGACTGAGCTGCAGGCTATGGACGTATATATGTACATAAGTAGGATTCAATTAGCGTTGGAAACCCGCATACCACATTTCTTGAAGATGGGCCCATAAGTAACAAAGACCGTTGAAAAGTTCAATATGGCAGCCGACAGTGGCATCATACCACCGAAATAAGTACCAAATTTCAGCCTACTACCTACACGGGAATTTGGAGAATTAGTGACGTTGGAAAGTTCAATATAACAGCTGACAGTGGCATCATACCACCGAAATAAGTATGACATTGGTTTCGTTAGCGAGGGAAGCCGCCTACCAAATTTCGTAAAGATTGGGCCATAAATAAGAAAGTTCAACATAGCGGACATTGTTGACCGTTATGACCGTTTCAAGTAGAATTTCGAAATGAAACCTGCTTAACTTTTGTAAGTAAGTTGTAAGAAATGAGCCTGTCAAATTTCAGCCTTCTACCTACGCGGGAAGTTGGAGAATTAGTGACGTTTGAAAAATTCAATATGGCGCTAACAGTGGCGCCATACCACCGAAATAAGTACATACATCGGTTTTGGTTAGCGCAGGGAAGCCACCTATCAAATTTCGTGAAGATGGGGTCAGCCTTCTACCTACATGGGAAGTTGGAAAATTAGTGACGTTGGAAAGTTCAATATGATGGCCGACAGTAGGGTCATACCATCGAAATAAGTACGTACATCGGTTTCGGTTAGCGCAGGGAAGCCGCCTACCAAATTACGTGTAGATGGGGCCATAAATAAGAAAGTTCAACATGGCGGACGTTGTCGAACGTTATCGACCGTTATGACTGTTACGTGTAGAATTTCGAAATGAAACCTGCTTAACTTTTATAAGTAAGCTGTAAGGAATAAGCCTGCCAAATTTCAGCCTTCTACCTACACGGGAAGTTGGAGAATTAGTGATGAGTCAGTCAGTGAGGGCTTTGCCTTTTATTAGTATAGATTTTATATAGAGAGAGATATATTCTTGGAAAAGACAGAGAGCAATATATCCTATACAATTTTTGGCTGACTGCAGGTGCAACAGCAGTTAATTTCCTAATTTTTATTACCATGTGGGAAATGTGTTTTCTGGGATATGCATTCCCCTAAGGCAGCATCATTCATGTAATTATATATATATTTGACATTTTTGTAACTGGTGGTAAAGATAATTTTATCTTTTTATGTTAAACATGACATTTGTATCAGGTAAATGCAGTAATAAATCATTTTATATAAATGTTGCTAAAATGAGTTATGAAACCAGGAAAATTTTAAAATAATGAAATATCAAGGGTTTTTTTTAATAATCATGGAATCTTGGAAATTCAAAAAATAAAATAAATGTTGCTTGCTAACTTATCAGAGCACCTCTGACGTCAACCTAACATGAAAAGTATCAATATAACCTCTTAGATTTTTTTCTTGAAGAAGGATAAAAAGAAATATCAAAACCAGATAGATACAGTAACTGCCATCTTTAACCTCTTACCTGAACAGAAACAAAGCAACAACTCCACACAACATCACACATCACTTTTTAAGCTTTGGTATCGTAAAACTATCTGTGCCAAGAAAAATTAGAACTCTGAATAACCTGTAAACAGCCAGCCTCTTTTGTGTTTTATATACTATATATATATATATATAATATATATATAGTCATAGACACGCACATGGGAGGCAGTCTGAGGGCTTAACTGAGGGTAAGATGCAAAGAGAGTCAAGGGTTGATGAACAGCACTAATGCCTTTTCTCCCTCTTCCACAGACCACCAAAAGGGAAGCCCAGCTAGAGCTCCACCCACTTCTGCTGCCAGACCACAGCCCCTACAGGCCTCACTTCATTTACTAGAACCCGCCTCTTTCTGCCCATCACCAAGACCCAACCACTCCACTCTCCAATTTAGTCACACTTTGACTTTTGTCCTTTTAGTACTCTTTTTGCTAAATTCGCTATTTTGCCTCGTTATAATAAAAAACCCAAACTTTCTTTCTTGTTTTTGTCTCTTTTACAATATATGTATTTATGCAATTATCATATTTCTATAATCTTTTTGTTTACCAATAAACTGTTTTATTCTCTTTCTTATTAAAATGAGTGTGCTTCAGATACTTTTCATATAAGTCCCACAGCCGAAAATTTGTTTTTTATAGAAGAGAAAGGTAAGTAAATAAAGTAAGAGACTTACCAAATTATTTAGTTAATTACTGGCATTACCAAAGGCAAAATGGATAATTGATTAATCAAGTTAAATCTCTCCTCATTTCCTATACCCCATGTATTCAACCTTAAGGACCTGTAATGGCAGGCTGTTTGATGACTAGAACTATCTTTTGTTTTGATTTCTTTACTTTAACCCAGTTTACCACCAATAGACAATTACATAAAGCATCTTTTTTGCTCTTCAGGGACTGCAGCTTCAAAGGTATGATCAATCTGTACTTGGCTAAGCTAAATACAAAGTGTTTACACAGATACACAGATGTTAAATTCAACATTTTACATAAAAATTATATTTATTCGCATAGAAACCAATACTAGCAAATATAAGCAATACAAAGAATTATACAGCCCAGATAGTTTCATGTAGTCTTCATTCAGGTACAGATGACGGTTCCCAGATGTCCAAGTTTCTTAGTTATTGATTATATATCCTTAAGTCAAAAATGAATAGAAAGATTTCTTGCCACATAGAGAGCTCCTTTGCAAATGTCCAGCAGCTAAGCAATTAGCAAGCTTCATTTAAACTTCTATAGATCCTCTCAAAATGTCAGAAAGACAGGAACTGAACGAGACATTCTATTTTTGCAAAATAAATAAAGAAAGAAAGAAAACACCACCAACTTAAAAAAAAAAACTGAGCTGAAAACTTTTTGAAAAATGTTGTAATAAAATGAAACCACTGTTTCTGTCCCAAATTAATCACACACACCTGGCATGCTATCCGCTAGCAAAGCAACTAACCCTTTTGCCTGAAGAAGGGGCCTGGGTTGCCTCGAAAGCTTGCATATTGTAATCTTTTTAGTTAGGCAATAAAAGGTGTCATTTTGCTTGACTTTTCACTGCATTCAAAATGATTAACACAGTACAACACACTAGTACTACAGTTTCTCAGGAAAGTTATTAGGCAGGTTTGTGCCTGCATTCCCTGGATACTAAAGGCTACACTACTGTAAGCTGCACATTGACTGGTTTTACAAAACAATCTAAGGTCCTGCTTTGTCTTTCAGCTTTCCCAGAATACATTTCACTCCTGTTCAGTTTAAGAATTTTTTAAGGTCCATTTACTTGAAATCTGTCAGTTGAAAAGGTTAAAGCATTCCCCATACACTCTTGTCAGAATTCAGAAAAAGATAACAATATGATTTTGACTAGCAAATGTTCCAGCCTTTTTAGAAACATCAACAATTGGATAGTCGTAAACGTTGCAAAAATCAAGCTTACAAGTATTATTATATTAGAAAATTTTACGCTAATGAGGTTCATTATAACAGAGTGCATTCCAATATAAGAAGAAAATGTCAGTTAAGTAAATAATTAAAACTGTATTATTCTTCATGAAGAACTTTACCAGGTTCCTGTACCAGCAGAACAGCGCGATTATTCACAACCAGGGCGAATGAAGCAAAATGACTTTTATTCTGCTGCTTGAGAATAAATGTGCTAATTTAATTGTAAAGTTTGCTTGTTACTGGAATATATTCAAAATGACTTTTGATTTTGAGCTAAAGCACTGATTAAAAGAACAGTGTAGAAAGTTCATTTTAAGTAACGCATGTAATAACTGTCATAATTACAGTATTCTATTATCCTGAACTGCACCGGGTGCCCCAGCACAATAATAAGCCACTAATCCCCAAAAGGGCAGAATACAAAAAAGAC
The DNA here is from genome assembly GCF_016835505.1 of Polypterus senegalus. Taxonomy (NCBI): domain Eukaryota; kingdom Metazoa; phylum Chordata; class Cladistia; order Polypteriformes; family Polypteridae; genus Polypterus; species Polypterus senegalus. The sequence continues at coordinate 69,434,863 of NC_053170.1, read as the reverse complement.
CAAGAGAGTCCTACCCAGTGACATCAAAACAGACAACAGGAAAAACATTAATAGTTTTAGCTGTAAAAGAATTACAAATGTTTATAATATTAATAAAAGCACACTCCACCCAAAGACTCAATAATCCAATCAAAAGACAAAGCACAACAAGAAAATGTCTAATGCACCTTTAGCTGTTCTTTTATTAAAAATAAGAATAAAAACCCAAAATCAGTTTCAGCTATACTGATGACAGAGAAATAGCCTTTCTAAAAAAATTCCAAGAAACAATTAGGAAACTTTTACTGGTAGGTCTTCATGACTATGTCCCGCTCCAAAAAGCTCCCTGCAAAATGTGTACTGCTTTTCTGCACAATCACTGCAGTTTTTCAAAGATTACCCAGAACTGGAACACGCCGTTGAGGGAGAGCACTACTGTCTTTGCCACACTGTCGGTATTCTGCTATGCATAGGTGCCAATACCCAGATTGTAGATCCAATGTATTTAAGTTCACTGCACCTTTTAGACACTGGAGAATTTCATGTACTGAGGCATTGGATAGGCATCATTAGGTAGTAGTGAATAAAAAACCAAAATGTGACATTTTGTATATCAAATCCACATGGGATGTCCAGAATGAAGTACAGGGCTCAAGGATACTGTTTCTCTCTTTGATGATATTTTTTTTCATTAGAGAAACCTGGTTTGCTCATTGAGAGACAGGGGCAGAGACTCTTTCAGTATTGTATATATGGTGCCAAATAAAATTCAAAGTTCCATCCATCCATCCTCTTCCGCTTATCCGGGGTCGGGTCGCGGGGGCAGCAGCTTAAGCAGAGAGGCCCAGACTTCCCTCTCCCCGGCCACTTCTTCTGGGAGAATCCCAAAGCATTCCCAGGCCAGCCGGGAGACATAGTCCCTTCAGCATGTCCTGGGTCTTCCCCGGGGCCTCCTCCCGGTTGGACGTGTCCAGGAGGCATCCTGATCAGATGCCCGAGCCACCTCATCTGACTCCTCTCGATGTGGAGGAGTTGCAGCTCTACTCTGAGCCCCTCCCGGATGACTGAGCTTCTCACCCTGTCTTTAAGTGAAAGCTCAGACACCCTGCGGAGGAAACTCATTTCAGCCGCTTGTATTCACGATCTCGTTCTTTCGGTCACTACCCATAGTTCATGACCATAGGTGAGGGTAGGAACGTAGATCGGCCGGTAAATTGAGAGCTTCACCTTACGGCTCAGCTCTTTTTTCACCACGACAGACCGATGCAGAGCCCGCATCACTGCGGATACCGCACCGATCCGCCTGTCGATCTTACGGTTCATTCTTCCCTCACTCGTGAACAAGACCCAGAGATACTTGAACTCCTCTACTTGGGTCAAGATCTCTCCCCCAACCCTGAGAGGGCACTCCATCCTTTTCTGGCTGAGGACCATGGTCTCGGATTTGGAGGTGCTGATTCTCATCCCAGCCGCTTCACACTCAGCTGCGAACCGATCCAGAGAGAGCTGAAGATCACGGCCTGATGAAGCAAACAGGACAACATCATCTGCAAAAAGCAGTGACCCAATCCTGAGTCCACCAAACCGGACCCCTTCAACACCCTGCCTGTGCCTAGAAATTCTGTCCATAAAAGTTATGAACAGAATCGGTGACAAAGGGCAGCCCTGGTGGAGTCCAACTCTCACTGAAAACGGGCTCGACTTACTGTCGGCAATGCAGACCAAGCTCTGACACCGGTTGTACAGGGACTGAACAGCTCTTATCAGGGGGCCCGGTAGCCCATACTCCCGAAAAACCCACCACAGGATTCCCCAAGGGACACGGTCAAACGCCTTTTCCAAGTCCACAAAACACATGTAGACTGGTTGGGCAAACTCCCATGCACCCTCCAGGACTCTGCTAAGGGTGTAGAGCTGGTCCACTGTTCCATGACCAGGACGAAAACCACACTGTTCCTCCTGAATCCGAGGTTTGACTATCCGACGGACCCTCCTCTCCAGAACCCCCGAATAGACTTTTCCAGGGAGGCTGAGGAGTGTAATCCCTCTGTAGTTGGAACACACCCTCCGTCCCTTTTTAAAGAGGGGGACCTCCACCCCGGTCTGCCAATCCAGAGGCACTGTCCCCTGATGTCCATGCGATGTTGCAGAGTCGTATCAACCAAGACAACCAGAACATCCAGAGCCTTGAGGAACTCCGGGCGTATCTCATCCACACCCGGGCCCTGCCACCAAGGAGTTTTTTGACCACCTCGGTGACCTCAGTCCCAGAGATGGGAGAGCCCACCTCAGAGTCCCCAGGCTCTGCTTCCTCATTGGAAGGCATGTTAGTGGGATTGAGGAGGTCTTCGAAGTACTCCCCCCACCGACCCACAATGTCCCGAGTCGAGGTCAGCAGCGCACCATCCCCACCATATACGGTTTTGACACTGCACTGCTTCCCCCTCCTGAGACGCCGGACGGTGGACCAGAATCTCCCCAAAGCTGTCCGAAAGTCGTTCTCCATGGCCTCTCCAAACTCCTCACATGCCCGAGTTTTTGCCTCAGCAACCACCGAAGCCGCATTCCGCTTGGCCTGCCGGTACCTATCAGCTGCCTCCAGAGACCCACACAACAAAAAGGTCCTATAGGACTCCTTCTTCAGCTTGACGGCATCCCTCACCGCCGGTATCCACCAATGGGTTCGGGGATTGCCGCCACGACAGGCACCGACCACCTTACGCCACGGCTCTGGTCAGCTGCCTCAACAATAGAGGCACGGAACATGGCCCATTCAGACTCAATGTCCCCTACCTCCCTCGGGACGTCGTCGAAGTTCTGCTGAAGGTGGGAGTTGAAGCTACTTCTGACAGGGGACTCTGCCAGCCGTTCCCAGCAGACCCTCACAACACGCTTGGGCCTACCAGGTCTGACCGCATCTTCCTTACCATCGAAGCCAACTCACCACCATGTGGTGATCAGTTGATAGCTCCGCCCCTCTCTTCACCCGAGTGTCCAAGACATGTGGCCGCAAGTCCGACGACACGACCACAAAGTCGATCATCGAACTGAGGCCTAGGGTGTCCTGGTGCCAAGTGCACATATGAACACCCTTATGCTTGAACATGGTGTTCGTTATGGACAATCCGTGACGAGCACAGAAGTCCAGTAACAAAACACCGCTCGGGTTCAGATCGGGGAGGCCATTCCTCCCAATCACGCCCTTCCAGGTATCACTGTCATTGCCCACGTGAGCATTGAAGTCTCCCAGCAGAACGAGGGAGTCCCCAGAAGGTATGCCCTCTAGCACCCCCTCCAGAGACTCCAAAAAGGGTTGATACTCCAAACTGCTGTTCGGTGCATACGCACAAACAACAGTCAGGACCCTTCCCCCCACCCAAAGGTGGAGGGAGGCCACACTCTCGTCCACCGGGGTAAACCCCAATAAATAGGCTCCAAGTCGGGGGGCAATAAGTATGCCCACACCTGCTCGGCGCCTCTCACCGGGGGAAACTCCAGAGTGGTAGAGAGTCCAGCCCCTCTCAAGGAGATTGGTTTCAGAGTCCAAGCTGTGTGTTGAGGTGAGTCCGACTATATCTAGCCGGAACCGCTCGACCTCGCGCACTAGCTCAGGCTCCTTCCCCTTCAGTGGAGTGACATTCCACGTCCCAAGAGCCAGTTTCTGTAGCTGAGGATCAGACCGCCAAGGTCCCCGCCTTCGGCCATCACCCAACTCACACTGCAACTGGCCTCCTTGGCCCCTCCCATAGGTGGTGAGCCCATGAGAAGGAGGACCCACGTTACCTCTTCGGGCTGTGCCCAGCCGAGCCCCATGGGTGCAGGCCCGGCCACCAGGCGCTCGCCATCGAGCCCCACCTCCAGGCCTGGCTCCAGGAGGGGGGCCCCGGTGACCCGCGTCTGGGCAAGGGAAAACGTTGTACAGAGTTTTTGCTCATCATTGGAGGTTTGTACAAAGTTTATTTGTCAAAAACCTCAGTCTTCTCCTTAGTAAACCACCCATTTACTGCTGAATGTAACCTACGACCCTGTAGTTAGGATATAGCGGGGTGGATAATGGACGGATGGATGGATGTTTGGAATCTGAGAAAGGTCATATTCATGGATTAAGCATCAGGTCATCACAGACTGTATCTAGACCCTATAAAAAAGAAAACAAAAGAAAAAACTATTACACATAAAACAGCAAGAGAAAAAGGTTTCTGCTCTATGTTTTTAACAATCTTTGTTTTCTCAAGGTGAACTTCTGTGATTAAAGCTACATTACTCTTCTATAGAATATTCTAATAAATACACAGTTACAAGGTTCAGGTCACTAGTTACTTTACTTTATGTTACATTATGTAACTGGCATAATATATAATATTGGGAACTTGATAGTATAAAGTATAAAGTGGTTAGTGCCTTTAAGAACGCCAGCACAAACTGTTCATCTTTGTAACACTGCGCACTTTGGGGCTGTGTTTTGAAAAATACAGAGATAAAACTGGTAGCGTGATTTATGAATGTTATATTGTTGGATATGTTTGCATTAAAAGTTACATTTTTGTTAAACCTGAGTGGATCTTGTTTTGAAATCCATTACCTTAATGGTTTGAAATTATTTGGCCTCCATAACTTGCCAGCTGTGGGCAGAAGAAAAGACAGAATATATCTCTACTTGCTATCAGTGCAAAATGATAAGAAAATAAACTAGAATTTTTCATTTACATGTTAGCTTGAAGGGATTAACGTGGAACCATTTCCTATACAGTAATATAAAGCCACTGTAAAGCCATTACTAAGTAAATATTTATATTGGATATATCAGCTGTCATCAATTTCATATGTTTATACTTCTTACTCCCATTGTTCATAAAGAGCCCTTCATTATTTGGTGTTCAGTGGAAACACTCAGTAAGGTATAGAGACTCTCATTTGGGTCAAAGCATACAGAGACTAACTTTTATATTGCCATAAGCAAAGTGAGGCTAAACTACATCACATACAAAAAAAATACTAAGGATACAAGAGGCTGTGTAAAAAAAGGCTCATTGGGTGCTGAAAATATGGGAAAGAATGACATGCTTTTATTCTGCTATTTAAACCAAATTTGCTTGAACTAAATACACACGCAGACACACACACCGTTCCATAAAAAAGAAAATATAATTATTATCATTGTGTTTTCTAAAATGATGCTTTTCTTTAGGGTAGAAATGAAGTTGCATGCGTGGGGTTACTAAAAATGTGTGTTTAAGGCAGCAGCCGTCATACTGCATGCTTGCTTGAGAATTAAAGCAGCATGATGGACAGGCATATTTTTATTTAATGAGATAAGGTGTTATTTTTGTATGAATTATCCAAGTGGGATACTTCCTTCAAAAATTACACAATTTCCTTAACCCTATGCATGTTATTGGTTAGCTCTCCATTAGAAAATAAATATGATTAAAATGTAAAAGAACAGATTACAAATAAATAATAAAAATACTTGGTATAATGCACAGTATAACAAAAGTAAAAAAAAAATGGTCTGGTAACAAATTTTCCTTAGAAAACAGCAATGGCATCAGGATTTCATAAAAGGGTGGGCCTCAATTTGTCATTAGTGAGCCTAATGTTTTTTACTATTATTCTTAAACTAGGGGGTTACCCCTTGCTCACTTCACTCGCCAACCTCCCTGCTTACTTTGCGTCTCTGCCGCTCACATTTTGAGGAGGGGAGCTGAATGCACCCCAAGGAGACGCGGTTGCTCCTCCGAAAATGGTGATATAATTGGAAACAAATACAGTTTTTTTTACCTCCTCCTTGCTCAATCAGCTGCTGGCATGCTGCTCCTGCTGTGATCTGCATCTTGTGCAGTACTGTGAACATTTAGATGCCTGTACAGCAGCTGTCCTACTGCTTGTGTTTTATTTCCGGCCCCGGGTGTGGTTAAATCTAATGGCACAAAGTCTAATCTCGCGGGACGTGAGTTCTTGATATTTTTTAGCTTATAATTTAAAAATGGAATAAGAATCTGAAAATCTAACAACATCACATTAAAGTTCGATAAAATTTGAAATGGGATGATACCAAACATATATATGTAGGTTTTAAAATAAGCCACATTTAAAGCATGACAAAAAACTGACATTAAAAACGTCAGTTTTGCACTTTTAGGCTTAGGATTTATATATATATATATATATATATATATATATATATATATATATATATATCTATATATATATATATATATATATAGAGTAGATATACAATTATTTAAAAAATACAGTACAGTAATCCCTCGTTATATCGTGCTTCAACTTTCGCAGTTTCACTCTATTGTGGATTTTATATGTAAGCATATCTAAATATATAACGCGGATTCTTCACTGCTTCACCGGTTCTGCAGACAATGGGTCTTTTTACTTCCGGTACATGCTTCCTCAGTTGGTTTGCCCAGGTGATTTCATACAAGGGACGCTATTGGCGGATGGCTGAGAAGCTAACCAATCAGAGCACGCAGTTAAGTTCATGCGTGCTGATTGGCTCAGTGACGGAGCGCCGAATTCGTTTCTACGGCTTTAACCAGGAAGTCTTGTCTCGCTCATTCAGCATCAATGTGTTTCGCTGTGTAAAGAGTTAACTTTTGTGCTCTTTTGTGTTTATCTTTGTGCATAGTCAAGCCCTTCATTATGGCTTTAAAACAATCTGCTCCTGCTACTGCTTCAGGGGCCGTGCCCAAGCGCCAATGGAAGATGTTAACGATTGCCGAAAAAGTAAAAGTTTTGGATATGTTGAAGGAAGGGAAAAGCTACACTGCTGTTGGACGCCATTACAGTATTAATGAGGCTATGATTCTTTGTATTTAAAAAGTAGGAAAAGAATATAAGATCTACAGCTGCAGTGTCCTTTTAAACAGGGTGCAAAACAAGTTGTAAGTGGATGTAATAAAACAGTAGTCTGGATGGAATCTGCTTTAGGGATTTGGATTGAAGACTGCCAGAAGAAAAACAACGACAGTGTTATACAGTCGCCTGAAGAGGCTCCTTTAGAAGAGCTGTAACGCTCTCCTTTGTTGTGCAGTAAAACTAAACTCATCGTTATCGGACAATTCATCGTGTCATTGTTGGTGAGTAACCATAATTAATTTTCTACTTACAGTACTTAGTACATGTACGTATGTTTAGTGTCATTGTACACACATTTACTGTATACAATTTTTCTTGCATTGTACGGATTTATTGCTGGTGGCCTTACTATCGTAATGTCTGTAACATATGTGATATCGGAGACGCTCGATATCTTTAAAATAATATTTAGATTTTACTATATATAAACAGTGTGTTTATTACAATTTCAATGAATCTTGCCTAATACCTAAGAGAATACAAAGGGTTTATGTTGTATAACTATGCAGGGAATATTTATAAACAGTGTGGGAGAGTGTGGAAGAGTTTATAAGGACGTAAAATATATAAAAATAACCATACAAACATATGGTTTCTACTTTGCGGATTTTCACCTATCGCAGGGGGTTCTAGAACGCAACCCCCGCGATCAAGGAGGGATTACTGTATATCATTTTAGAAGTCCAGTTAGACCAACATAAACTTCTTTTTTGTTTGTCTAATTTGAATGCATATCTAGTAATACTAATTTAAATCCACATGACCTGACTAACTTTTGATGATACACACGAGGTATAACCACCCAAATAATGTCTTTTATCATTTTCAACAGTATCAGCAAACAGACTTATTACTACTTGTGACAACAGCTATGGAATCTCTTGTAATTTGTGTGTATTTACAAATCACTGCCCCATAAGAGTTATGCTACTCATGTTTTGAACATTTCCAGTCTCCAAATCTTCAGGTGAATCTCTTCTTAATCAGGTTATCATCAAAATGTCAGCACATTTTGGCAAAAAAAAAAAAAAATATATATATATATCTCATCTTTCTATATCCCACATTCCAGCCACACACTGTATTTGTTGTACTAATGAACTGCAAAGCTGTGCGTCTTACCTGCTAGAAGCTGGAAAGTTGGTGGTTTGTGAAAATCAGACAAAAACTGGTCACCTTAGCCAGTCCTTAGGCATTTGATAATGGAGTGGTTCAAGGTTTTCCAACATACTCGGTGGTAGTGTTGGTAAAAACCCACCAATAAATTAGCACAAGTGGCAGCAGGGTTTTTGCTTGCTATTGGGGCATCATCATCAGACTTTGTAATGTTATGCATTTCTATTCATTTCTTCTATAAAGGGTTGTTTGTCAAGACATCATTCACACTTATCTGGCCTCATTCGTGTTTCTTACCAAAAGAACATACTATCCCCTACATAACTAGTAAGTTCAGTAAGTTATTAGTTGATAGCTTTCTGTTAACATCAGATATTAATCATTTTACTTTCTAAATCTTGTTTGGTTGACATACACAGTAAAAATGTCATCCACCAATATGCTTTCTATATAATTTTAAAAGTTAAATGACCTCTTATAGTGATTAAGTAACACCAGTGATTAACTGATATTTTAATCAAGGGAGATGTATACTAAAATACATGTTAGCTGTACAGGTTAATTTTCATTTGTTTAAAAAAATATAAATGTGAAGCTACAGAAAATGCTGGGCAAGCATAGGCCAACGCAGGACCTACGCTGGCACTTCGACTGTTTGAATGATCCACACTTGTAAACAATAGAAACTAATACAGAGGTTTTGCTACTGTACTTTTTGTTACATCTTAGTGAACCTATAGTTTCAAAAAATTTACATATTTACAAGATGTGTTCCAAATCAGGGATGAAAACAAGTGCTTTTGCATACTGTGACAATTTTATATAATGAACAATTAACAAAATCTGAATATTTGTGGTGATGTGGCTAATGCTTTCACTTCACTCTTGATTGAGACTGGGTTTGAATACCAGTCCCAGTCGTTTTCCTCCAATGCTATAATGACATGTAGATTAGTTTAATTGGTAGCTAACTTGTCTCGGTGTGGACATGCATTTAAATGCTCCCTGGAGAAGGAGTGACTCATAGTAATGAACAGACTCTGGCCCCTTGTAACCATTAAAATTGAATGTTAGAAAATGAATGTAAGTATGTTTCAAGTTATCTCACTTATTCTTTTTTTTATAGTTTATTATAATCGTCTATAAAGTTCTTTTTCTTGAATTTAGATATTTCAGATGTTTAATTGTTTAATGTTTCGGTACTGACCCCTACTCTCTTTTCTGTTTCTTTTTCCGGTTTCTTTGTGGGGGTGGCCTGCGCCACCTCCACCTACTCAAAGCTTCATGATGCTCCAACAAGGATGGATGGATTAAAAGGAAGAAGTCTACGTGACCATCATCATCATCAAGCCCTTCCGTGAGAATCCTAAATCCAAAGAGGACTGTTTCATTTATGTTAGGTAGAATGCCCAGAGGGGACTGGGCGGTATCATGGTCTGGAATCCCTACAGATTTTATTTTTCTCCAGCCGTCTGGAGTTTTTTTGTTTTTTCTGTCCCCACTGGCCATTGAACCTTACTCTTATTCGATGTTAATGTTGATTTATTTTGTTTTATAATTGTGTCTTTCATTTTTCTATTCTTTAATATGTAAAGCACTTTGAGCTACTGTTTGTATGAAAATGTGCTATATAAATAAATGTTGTTGTTGTTGTTGTTAATTAAAAAAAAAACAACATAGCTTGTAGCTCTTTTGTTAGAAACTTTTGCAAAGACAGTGACCAACACGAAATCAGCAATATAAGATGTCTTCCTCCTATACTTACAGTATGTTGATCATTCATTATGTTTATGGATTTTTTCATAGCTGCGGAGGAGAGATAATACATTACAGGATGTATGCAAATTTATTTTCATCATGCTGGCAAACTACTCTTTTCATGCAAAGTTTACCTTTTATGTCAGTGCAACAGGAAGTTAAAGTCATGAAAAACAGAAACATAGCCTGTAATTAAGAAATGTGCACCAAATTAACGCCAAGGACTTGCCTTATAATGGGTCTGTCTCATTACTGCAGTGGATTCTTGACAAATTGTTATACTATCATGCAGATGTTCTGTTTCTATTAGTTTCATGCAGCCAAGTGCTACAGGTACTGGTTTTATAAGAAATACATTTTCTTTGAGCCACTAAATTAACTATGTGCAGTCCCTTGCCCCATGTCAAACTCATTTAAATCCTAAATCTGTCTTCACTAAGTGGATTTTTATGCATTTGGGGATGAATGCATAACATTCTCAGCGTTTGCTTTACATTTAAAAGTATAATAATTCTTCAACCATTTCTATACTGACTGTCCATAGCAAGGACAACTATGGTCTCTGGGATTAAAGAAAGATTATTTGTTCAGCTCATCAGGATGGTTGCTCTTCCCTTTTTGGCATAAAGGCAGGTAACTGAAGCTGTCTGCCCAGATTTAAAGCTTCTTTCTGCCTACTAATAGCAGGCTGATTATTGATTTCAGAATGTACTGTATATGTCTTGACTTATTACCATTGTTTTTAAACAGCCATATGCTTAAAGTTAACCTAGCAATTGCTTGTTTTGAAATCGAATTAAAAAAAAAAAAAAAAACTTTACCAAACCATGTGACTAACATTTTATGCAACCTCAAACACAATACACAGACTATATGGAACACTCAAACACTCAAAAACACTCAAAGAAACTGTGTAATTGGAGTAAATACATCACCTTGTATTTTAGCACTAAAAAATAAGAATGAAGCATCTGTCATCATACATCCATCTATTTTATAGCCAATTGTTCAGTTAAGGGTTCGAAAGAACTCAATCTGATCTCAGCAGCATGAGGCAAAAGAGCAGAACCAAACCTGTACTGTGCACACAGGCACTCATTAACTTATATAGAATTGATTTAGACTTTCCAATTACCCTAAGATGGGATGCAATTCAAAGAAACCTAACATAACTATAAACTGTTTACTAAATGGGTCAAATAAATTTGTAGCAAAGCTACATAACTTGACAGTCGGGTTGGCCTCCTGGACTGTTTGTCACTTTATTAGGTTGGCTGGAAGGGTGCTTGTAAATAGCCCTTCAGGCACCTTTGGTGACGTTTCAGTCTGGGAGGACCCCGCCCGGTAAGTATTCCAGCTGCCTGTTGCCGGCGTGAGGTTGCCATAACAACCGAGAGGGGCAAGGATGATTCGGCGGGAAAATTTTTCTATATAAGGGGAATGGCGGATCAAGGCAGGAGGAAAAAAAGAATCAAGAAGGAAGGAAAAGGCTGAAGGCAAGGAGTGACTATCCACGCTTAAAGGATCATTCTGGATCTTTCTTCACCCAGGGACGTCTGCTATTTGTGGGTGGCCACCCCGAAGAAATAATCCGGTGACGAATCCCCGAGAAAAGGCCAGGTTGGTGTTCTCCGGGTGCTCCCGTCTGGTGAGTCAGATTCGGAATTTGCATTTTCTTCGTGATAGTCCGAGGAGAAGCCGTTTCCACCGAAGGAACTGAACTGCAGGATTTATTTTCCTTATAGGTGGATTAAGTACATTTTTCTTTTTTGACGTTTCGGAGAACATTATTTTTTATTATTATTATTATTTTCTTTTGTTTATTGTCTATGTCGAACCGGGGATTCGGATTTGGGCGCTGGGGAGGGCGTCTGGGAAAGGGATTCACTAATGAGCACACAGGCATCGGGCACGTAAATGTAAATAGTAAATGTTAATATATTTTCATTCCCACTTTCCTTTGCGTAAGATTTTTTTTTCCAGTTATAAATTCACTGAGCATATTCATTTTATCTATACTAATAAAAGGCAAAGCCCTCACTGACTGACTGACTGACTCACTCACTCACTCACTGACTCATCACTAATTCTCCAACTTCCCGTGTAGGTAGAAGGCTGACATTTGGCAGGCTCATTCCTTACAGCTTACTTACAAAAGTTAGGCACGTTTCATTTTGAAATTCTATGCGTAACGGTCATAAATGGAACCTACTTATGTACATATATACCAGCCATAGCCTGCAGCTCAGTTGCCGTGTGAGGCGGAGTTGCGTCCCTCACCATCACGCCTCCCATGTAATTGAGTGCCTGCCCATATAAGGCTGTCCATCAGCAGCAATCCAATAGAAACACTCTGCTGTTAATATTCGTGGGTGAAGGACTGTGCTTATGCAGACGAAGATGAGATGGTCAGGGTGGTGTTTGGCACAAACTCAGCGAAACTGCGAGAGAAACTTTTAAGTGCCGGGTCTTAGCTAACATTAAATAAAGCCGTGGACATCGCACGAGATAGCACAAGCACAGCTGAGAACCTTCGATGCATGTACTATGAGCGGCTCACACGAACTGACTGTGAACGCAGTATGCAGACAAAAAGCAACAGCTCCAAAGAGCGCTGAACAAAAGCGCATTACACAATTGAGAAGGCAGAAAAAGAATATGAAGCATGTGATACATACAAGCATATTCATAAGTGCAGCTACTGCGGAAACAAAGCACATGGTGGAAAAAGTCAATGTCCAGCTAAAGGAAGACAGTGTAAAAAAAACCTGTGCATGCAGTGTATGATGTCTCAAATAAAGAGGAAGACGAGCTGTTTATTGATGCGGTAAGAAAGGAATCGATGAATGAAACCTGTTATCTTTACAATGGTTGACAAACACGGAATGTAACTTGAACACAACACATCCTCCAAATACGAACCTGATTGAAAGAAATAATGATAAACAAATCCTTGATGACAGCAACACTCATAAAATTCACAAAACAATTACATTGACAATCATGTTACGTTATTTTTAAAATGTTCCCTTTTCTTTTCATAATTTTAACACACTATTTTCTTATGCAAGTGGGGTATTTTGATATATATATATATATATATATATATATATATATACTAGCAAATACCCGCGCTTCGCAGCAGAGAAGTAGTGTGTTAAAGAAGTAATGAAAAAGAAAAGGGAAACATTTTAAAAATAACGTAACGTGGATTGTCAATGAAATTGTTTTGTCACTGTTGTGAGTGATGAGTGTTGCTGTGATATATATATATAATATATATATATAAACTGTCATGGATGCCAGGGGCCATGACCCGGCCGGGACGACGGGAAGGACCGGATGTGGGTCTGCACCCACCCTGGATCACGTGGGGGTTGCCTTCCAGGTTGCTTTGGGGGCCATGGGTACAGGGCATGGAAGCTCCACCCTGTAGGGGCCCGTGGTCACCGCCAGGAGGCGCCCCAATGCCTCGGGGACTTGTTACCCCAGCACTTCCGCCACACCAGGAAGTGCTGGGGGGAAGAATAAGAACAGCGCCCCGGAGAGCAGCTGGGGCGTGGCCAGAGGAGGGATGCCGGGAACACCTGGGGCTCATCCGGGGACGGTTTAAAAGGGGTCGTCTCCATTCATTCGAGGCTAGAGTCGGGTGGAAGGAGGACAAGGCAGAAGAGAGTGGAGGCGGCCCGAAGAAAGGCATATTGTGGCCAGGACTGTGTGTGTTTGGGGTTTGTGCACTAATTTGGGGTCTTAGTGACCATTACTGGGTCTGTGTGACCATTGAAAACATTTGTAAATATTGTAAATAAACGTGTGGTGGTTGAAAACAACATGTCCGCCTGTCTGTGTCCGGGTTGGCTCCACAATATATACACACACACATATATACATATATATATATACATATCTACATATACATACATATATACAGACATACATATATATATATATATACATACACACACGTATTTAAACATATATATACATACATATCTACATATACTGTATACATATACACACACACACATATATATATATATATATATATATATATATATATATATATATATATATAGGTGGCTGTCATAAAATTAGAATATCATGACAAAGTTGATTTATTTCAGTAATTCCATTCAAAAAGTGAAACTTGTATATTAGATTCATTCATTACACACAGATTGATGTATTTCAAATGTATATTTCTTTTAATTTTGATTATTATAACTGACAACTAATGAAAGTCCCCAAATCAGTATCTCAGAAAATTAGAATATAAATTAAGACCAATGCAAAAAAAGGATTTTTAGAAATGTTGGCCAACTGAAAGGTATGAACATGAAAAGTATGAGCATGTACAGCACTCAATATTTAGTTGGGGCTCCTTTGGCCTGGATTACTGCAGCAATGCGGTGTGGCATGGAGTCGATCAGTCGGTGGCACTGCTCAGGTGTTATGAGAGCTCATGTTGCTTTGATAGTGGCCTTCAGCTATTCTGAATTGTTGGGTCTTGCGTATTGCATCTTACTCTTCACAATACTCCATAGATTTTCTATGGGGTTAAGGTCAGGCAAGTTTGCTGGCCAATCAAGAACAGGGATACCATGGTCCTTAAACCAGGTACTGGTAGTTTTGGCACTTTGTGCAGGTGCCAGGTCCTGTTGTAAAATTAAATCTGAATCTCCATAAAGTTCGTCAGCAACAGGAAGCATGAAGTGCTCTAAAACTTCCTGGTAGATGGCTGATGGTAGATGACCTTGGGCCTCAGAAAACACAATGGACCAACACCAGCAGATGACATGGTACCCCAAACCATCACTAACTGTAGAAACCTTACACTGGACCTCAGGCAACGTGGATTCTGTGCCTCTCCTCTCTTCCTCCACACTCTGGGACCTTGATTTCCAAAGGAAATGCAAAATTTACTTTCATCAGAGAACATAACTTTGGACCACTCAACAGCAGTTTTGTCTTTAGCCCAAGCGAGATGCTTCTGACGCTGTCTCTTGTTCAAGAGCGGCTTGACACAAGAAATGTGACAGCTGAAACCCATGTCTTGCATATGTCTGTGCATGGTGCTTCTTGAAGCACTGACTCCAGCTGCAGTCCACTCTTTGTGAATCTCTCCCACAGTTTTGAATGAGTTTTGTTTCACAATCCTCTCCAGGGTGCGGTTATCCCTATTGCTTGTACACTTTTCCTACCACATCTTGTCCTTCCCTTCGCCTCTCTATTAATGTGCTTGGAAACAGAGCTCTGTGAACAGCCAGCCTCTTTAGCAATGACATTTTGTGTCTTTCCCTCCTTGTGCAAGGTGTCAATGGTTGTCGTTTGGACAACTGTCAAGTCAGCAGTCTTCCCCATGATTGTGTAGCCTGCAGAACTAGACTGAGAGACCATTTAAAGGCTTTTGCAGGTGTTTTGAGTTAATTAGCTGATTAGAGTGTGGCACCATGTGTCTTCAATATTGAACCTTTTCACAATATTCTAATTTTCCGAGATACTGAATTTGGGACTTTCATTAGTTGTCGGTTATAATCATCAAAATTAAATGAAATAAACATTTGAAACACATCAGTCTGTGTGTAATGAATGAATCTAGATAGATAGATAGATAGATAGATAGATAGATAGATAGATAGATAGATAGATAGATAGATAGATAGATAGATACTTTATTAATCCAATATACAAGTTTCACTTTTTGAATGGAATTACTGAAATAAATTACCTTTGTCATGATATTCTAATTTTATGACCGGCACCTGTATATATATATACACTCATTGGGGTGCGAGTAACTGTTGCAGGGGGTGCCAGAATCCATCAAGGAAGAAAAATGAAAAACATTATTTGTAGAAAATCTTAATTTATTTATCCATTCCTAAATAATTAAATGGGCAGGCTATTTTGTATCAGTGCAATACGCTGCTTGTTAAAACGGATGACTCCCGCTCTTACGTGCAAGTCTGCGTGGATCTTATGAACTATCGTATCTGTTCAAGTTCTATTTAAATTTTAAATAGAAGGAATTTTATTTAGTCGACAGAAATGTCTTTGGTAGGAATGTAAGTTAAATGTAGGCATCATTGCATACATTTTTCTTCACCATAGAAATGTAAAGAGTAAATTCGCCTTACATTCCAACCAAAGATATTTGTGTCGACTAAATAGAACTTGAAAAGATATATTTTTTCGAATGTGATTGTGCAATTCAGATCGAGTTGACGCACACTACATCGAGCTCACATGCTATTGTGGTTTTACCTGCGTGCCTCAATAAGTCACCCTCCCCTCGCTCTTACTTTTTTACGTATGTATGGTTTTACCAAAACAATCATTGATGGCGAATAAAGTATCTATTATTCATAAAGCTTCAATTGGTGATCTGTCTTTCTGCATTAACCGCATATTTTTTTATACGTCTCAAACCAAGGGGATGCGAGGGTAAAATGAATCGGGAAACGCTGATATATATGTATGTGTGTGTATATATATGTATATATATATTGAAATAGTTTTACTGTGAAATAATGCAAAGAGTACGCGACACGTGTTTTGCCCTAATTTTGGGGTCATCAGGGGTACATACTCAGTGCACCCCCTCTCGTGTGCTTTGTCTATTTGAGAGTATGTAGATCGGAGTATATATATATATATATATATATATATATATATATATATATATATATATATATACTTGCGCTTCGCAGTGGAGAAGTAGTGTGTTAAAGAAGTTATGAAAAAGAAAAGGGAACATTTTAAAAATAACGTAACATGATTGTCAATATACAGTAATTGTTTTGTGAGTGTTATGAGTGTTGCTGTCATCAAGGATTTGATTATCATTATTTCTTTCAATCTGGTTCGTATTTGTAGGATGTGTTGTGTTCAAGTCACATTCCGTGTTTGTCAATCGTTGTAAAGATAACAGGTTTCATTCATCGATTCGTTTCTTACTGCATCAAGAAACAGCTCGCCTTCCTATTTATCTGAGACGTGACAAACTGCATGCACAGGTTTTTTTTTTACACTGTCTTCCTTTAGCGGGACATTGACTTTTTCCACCGTGTGCTTTGTTTCCGCAGTAGTTGCACTTATGAATATGCTTGTATGTGTCAGATGCTTTGTATTTTTTGCTGCCTTCTCAATTGTGTAATTCGGTTTTTGTTCAGCACTCTTTGGAACTGCTGCTTTTTGTCTGTGCACTGCGTCAGTTCACGTGAGCCGCTTGGTGTACATGCATCGAAGGTTCCCAGCTGTGCTGGTGCCATCTCGTGCGATGTCCCGGCACTTTAAAGTTTCTCTCACAGTTTCGCTGAGTTTGTGCCAACCACCACCATCTCATCTTCGTCTGCATAAGCACAGTCCTTCACCCATGAATATTTAGCGGCAGTGTTTCTATTGAATTGCTGCTGACGGACGACCTTATATGGGCAGGCACTAAATTACGTGGGAGGCGTAACTCTGCCTCCCACGGCCATCGAGCAGACGTCTATTAAAGTATATGGACGAAAAAATAGGTTCCAGTTATGACCATTTAAGCGTAGAATTTCGAAATGAAACCTGCCCAACTTTTGTAAGTAAGCTGTAAGGAATGAGCCTGCCAAATTTCAGCCTTCTACCTACACCGGAAGTTGGAGAATTAGTGATGAGTCAGTGAGTTAGTGAGTGAGTCAGTGAGGGCTTTGTCTTTTATTAGTATATATATATATATATATATATACTAATACAATATACCCGATCTACATACTGTCAAATAAACAAACCACACGGCGTGGTGCAACGTAAGAGGCTTCGCCTCTAGCGCTGACGTCTGAGGTTTGATTCGTGAGAGGGGATGCAGTGAGTGTGTACGCCTGACGAGCCCAGGATTAGGGCGAAACACGTGTTACGTACTCTTTGCATGATTTGACAGTAAAACTATTTCAACCATTCTATGATCTGCTTCTTGCAACTGAAAGAGTGTACCATGGAGGATGTTAGCCGACTTGCTGACCAACCACAAGCGTTACCTGGTAGGGAACCACCCATACAGTCAGATTGTCATTCAGACTACGAATGCCTTGAATGTAATTACCCCGATCTACATACTGTGAAATAAATGAACCACACATACACATACGAGGGGGACCCAAAAATAACCTGAAATGTTTTTAAAACGTGTTTAATTTAATTTTCTGTACAAACTACAATTAGTCTCCTTCAAAGTACTCTCCATTTGCAGAAATACACTTATCTAACCGTTTGTTCCATTGTTCGAAACATTTTTTAAATTCGTCTGAAATAATGCCCATTAATGCTCTGGTCGTTTCTTGTTTTACCTCTTCGACGTCAGCAAAACGCCTTCATTTCAAGCCTTTTTTTCATCCGAGGGAACAAAAAGAAATCACAGGGAGCTAAATCCGATGAGTAGGGTGGGTGGTTCAGGGTTGTCATACCGTTTCAATAACAATAGTTTCTGCAACACTTTTTTCAATTAGAAATCAAAATTTCAGTGTTGCACGTTGCTCACGATAATCAGCCATCGTAAAAAAATGACGCTTGCACAAAACTACTTTTACAAAATTCACTGAACACAAGCACAACCTTCTAAACTGATGGCACTTGGCAGACTGACTTGTGAGGAGTGTAACTAGATCGCCTTAGCAGCCCAACCACATACGACAAGTACCAACCTAACAACAACAAAATTCCGGTTATTTTTGGGTCCCTCCTCGTATATATATATATATACACACACACATACATATATATATACACACACACACACACACACACACATACTGTGTATATATGTGTGTATATGTATGTCTGTATATGTATGTGTGTATATATGTAGATATGTATATATATATATATGTTTATATGTATATATATATGTAGATGTATGTGTATATATATATATATATGTGTATATGTATATATTGTAACAAGAATGAGTCGGAGACATCATAAAGATTTGGGGCAGCCACCCGTATAATTGAATCGGCTGCAAAAAGTAGGTTTAAATAGCACGATGTGCTTAGTTTAGAGTCCAGAACAGAACTGCCTGTACTGAGGCAAAATGGCACTTTTAAAGGGCTGGAAGGGAAATGATGTCATCTATGCTGGAACTGGGAGTGGTGTCCTTGTGCCCGGAAGTGACGTCATCCTTGGGGCCGGCAACAGGCGGGATTTCCCGGAAAAGGTCTGCAAGGGACTGAGAGAGATAGTCAGTACACTCCGCCAAGCCCTGGCCTGGCGTAAAATTACTAGTGTTTAGGCCCTTCAGCTGATTCCCATGCACACGTGTGTGACAAGGCCCCCCCTTAGCCCAGACCCACCAGGTCACAGAGGTCGTGGACTCGAGAGAGGGCATCACCATTGGCATGGAGAGTACCGTACCCTTACGATGAACGAGTGAAAACTTGTATGGTTGGAAGTCAAGAAACCACCTAGTGACCCGCGGATTAGACTCCCTGTGAAGGGCCATCCACTGGAGAGGTGCATGATCCGTCACCAGAGTAAATTCACGGCCCAAGAGGTAGTACCTCAACTGTGTAATCGGCCATTTTATCGCAATAGCCTCCCATTCAACTGCCGCATACCTGGTTTCCCGAATCAGCAGTTTCCGGCTCAGGTACATAATGGGGCGTTCAACATCATTGACGCTTTGGCTCAGCACGGCCCCCAGGCCTGCGTCCGAAGCGTCTATCTGGAGTATGAAAGGAAGTGAAAAGTTGGGTGCTTTCAACACGGGTGCTGACATAAGGGCCTGTTTTAGGTCACAAAATGCAGCAGCAGTCTTGTCAGTCCATACCACATGATTTGGAGCCCTTTTCTTTGTTAAGTCTGTCAAGGGTGCTGCTCTCTCAGAGAACCGTGGTACAAATCGGCGGAAGTACCCGGCCAAACCGAGGAAAGCCTGCACTTGCTGCTTGGTAATTGGACGGGGCCAGTTTAATATGGCATTAACTTTGGAACACTGTGGCTTCACGGAACCCCGACCCACCAGGTAGCCCAAATACTTAGCCTCTTTTAACCCAAAGAAACACTTCTTGGGATTAATTCGAAGCCCGGCGTCACCCAACGTCCACAATACCGTTTCCACCTGCCGCACGTGGTCCTTCCATGTGCTGGAATAGATGACACCATCATCCAAATAGGCAGCACTGAACGCATTATGAGGCTGGTGCACTCTGTTCACCAGACGTTGGAAGGTTGCTGGCACCCCATGTAACCCGAATGGGAGGACCCGGTACTGCCAGTGCCCACTGGGAGTGCTAAACGCGGTCTTCTCCTTCGCGGAGTCCATTAAAGGAACCTGTCAGTACCCCTTTGTCATGTCAAGTGTGATCAAATATTCTGCCTGTCCCAGCCTCTCAAGGAGGTCGTCCAAGCGAGGCATCGGATAGGTGTCAAACTGGGAGATTTGATTCAGCCGACGGAAGTCGTTGCAAAACCTCCAACTCGTCGGGCTTACTGACCAGGACAATTGGACTGGACTAGGGACTATAACTTTCCTCAATCACACCTAGATCCAGCATGCACTTGATCTCAAGCTCGACCTCTGCCTTCTTTGCTTCGGGAAGCCGATATGGGCATTCTCTCACGACAACCCCTGGTTCTGTCACTATGTCATGTGCAATCAGAGAGGTCCGTCCAGGCTGCTCACTCACTACCTCTGGAACTAACGAGATCGCTAATTCTAGCTCACGTCTCTGTTTAGCATTCAAGTCGGGTCCGAAGTTAAGGCGGTCGGTCTGAGCAAAGAAAGAGCGGGGCTGAGCAGAGGAGGGATCGGGATCCCTCACGTTCCATGGCTTCAGCAAGTTGACATGATACACCCGCTCACTCGGCCGACAATTGGGTTGTTTCACCAAATAATCGACGAGCCCTCCCATGAGGTGGGCATGTGCCATCTCGCAAACCTGCCGCCAGTAGGATCGTGGGATTAGGAACAACTTCCGCATCCCACCCTCATGCTCTGCTATTCGATATAACAGATCATTGTCTAATACAAAGTGGGGCCCGCGTGGTATGGGCTGATGAGTGCGTTGGCCTTTGACAAGCAAGACTGCATTTTTTGCAAACTTCATTCCATTGTTCTCTATTGAAAGATGGCGGTGTTTGGTTGAACTGGAAGTGCATGTTGGAGAGAGGGTCCGGTCTGACCTCAAGGGGCGGGGGGTCCTCCCAACTCGTCGAGGCCCGGGTTAATGACGTATCTAAGTGTGACGGCCCAGGAGCCTCCCCATTCTCCTCTTCCGTCTCCGCCGGCTGTTTACATGGCGTGGAATCAGCCTGAGTCGGGTTATCCCCTTCCATGACTAGGCCTACAGGAACAAGGGGAGCAGTTATCCACACTCTGCATTTACTGTCAGACCAGTCCCGCCCCAGGATCACAGGAGAAGGTGGGTGTGGGTGGACCGCCACGGGGAACTTTTTTACTAAGCCTTCGTAACTTATAATATAGAGGGCGGTTTTATATGTCCGTGTTTCCCCGTGTATGCAGCATATACTGGTCTTTTTCCTCGTCCACTGTCGCAGTAGTACGTAACGGCAATCAACAATGAAGATGTTGCTGCCAGGGTCTAGAAGGGCTGTAACTCGAAATCCATTCAGAACCACTACTCCCGTATGACCAGTACCCAGGGGGTTCATAAGTGCACATAACCATCCTCTCCCCTTCCACCCGCATTCCTCCCCTTCCACCCGCATTTCTCCGTGCTCCCGTAGATATGTATGTATATGTATATATGTTTTTGTATATGTGTATATGTATATATATGTTTATATGTATGTGTGTGTATATATACTGCTCAAAAGAATTAAAGGAACACTTTTTAATCAGAGTATAGCATAAAGTCAATGAAACTTATGGGATATTAATCTGGTCAGTTAAGTAGCAGAGGGGGTTGTTAATCAGTTTCAGCTGCTGTGGTGTTAATGAAATTAACAACAGATGCACTAGAGGGGCAACAATGAGATGACCCCCAAAACAGAGCGGACAGAGACGCAAATACGTGCAGGAAGCGGAAAGGAGGAGGACTCGCTCTCTATGTGAACATAAGGCGGTGCAACCCTGGACATGTAAATGTCAAAATCTCCACTTGTTGCTGGAATATTGAACTGTTGGCCATAAGTCTGCATCCCTACTACTTGCCCAAAGAGTTTGGACACGTCATTGTTGTTATTGTTTACATCCCTCCTCAGGCGGACTTGGAGATAGCAGGTGACATAATCCGTGCTGCTGCTGCTAAACTGCAAACACAGCATCCCAAGGCGCTTGAGCTAATCTCTGGAGACTTTAACCATGTGATGCTGGACAAAACATTACCTGCCTTCTCCCAGTATGTGGATTGTAACACCCGGGGAAATGGGACTATTGACCTACTGTATGCAAACTGCCTGCGCTTGGGAAAGAGTGATGAAGCTACCTACAACTACACGCTCATTCAGGAAGTGGTCCCCTGAGGCAGAGCAGGCTCTGAGAGACTGCTTTGGAACTACGAAATTGAGATATCCTGCAGAGATCATATAGTGAGAACATTGAGGAGGTTGTTGACTGCACTACTGGCTATATCAACTTCTGTATGGACATTGTAGTTCCAGTAAGAACAGTAAGCTTCTTTGCTAACAACAAGCCATGGATTACAAGTGACACCAAGGGCCTTTTGAACCAGAAGAAAAGGTCTTTTATAGGCGGTGATCAGCATGAGCTCAAGCGCATGCAGAAGGAACTCCGAGTCCAGCTCAGGGAGCCAAAGGTGCAGTACAGAAGAAAGCTGGAGCAGAAGTTGCAGAATAACAGCATGAAGGAAGTGTAGGATGGGAAGAAGATCATCACTGGCTGCAGCTCGAAGCGGGGTGCCACCATTGAGAGAGACGTGGAGAGAGCAAACCTGATGAACAACTTCTTTAACAGGATTGACCACCCTAATCCACTCTATCATCAGTGTACTACATCCTCCACCCATCCTTCTGCTGATACCAGCATAGGAGAGAGTTCCCCCACAACCCACAATTACAGCAACCCAGGTAAGCAGAGAGCTGAGGAGACTTTGTGCCAGCAAAGCAGTGGGACCAGATGGAGTATCACCATGACTGCAGAAGGCCTGTGCATTGGAACTGGGGAGTCCTCTACAGCACATCTTCAACCTGAGCCAGGAACAGGGGAGAGTCACGAGGCTTTGGAAAACATCTTGCATCACCCCAGTCCCAAAGGTATCACGTCCTGGTGAGCTGAATGACTTCCAGCCTGTCACTCTGATGTCACATGTGATGAAGACCATGGAGCGGCTGCTGCTTCACTACCTGAGGTCACAGGTCCTCCATGCCCTCAACCTGCTGCAGTTCGCATACCAGGAGAAGGTGGGAACTGAGGGTGACATCATCTATATGCTACACTGATCCCTCTCCCACTTGGACAGAGGCAGTGGTGCTGTAAGAATTATGTTTCTGTTCTTCTCTAGCGCCTTCAACACCATCCAACCTCTGCTATACCTGGTGGCATGGATCATGGACTATCTTACAGACAAATCTGAGTATGTGCGTCTTTGGAACTGCAGGTCTGACATTGTGGTCAGCAGCACAGGAGCGCCGGTCCTGTTCAGCCTATATACATCGGACTTCCAATACAACTGTCATGTGCAAAAGTTCGCTGACGACACTGCTATTGTGGGCTGCATCAGGAGTGGGCAGGAGGAGGAGTATCGGAACCTA
Organism: Polypterus senegalus; assembly: GCF_016835505.1. Lineage (NCBI taxonomy): Eukaryota > Metazoa > Chordata > Cladistia > Polypteriformes > Polypteridae > Polypterus > Polypterus senegalus. The sequence goes on along the minus strand of NC_053170.1, from coordinate 69,411,430 downwards.
ATCAAGGACTTTGTTAAATGGTGTGACTCAAACCACCTATACCTGAACATCAGCAAAACCATGGAGCTGGTGGTGGATTTTAGGATGCCCAGGCCCCTCCCGGACCCTGTGATTATTAGAGGTGACTGTGTGCAGAGGGTACAGAACTATAAATACCTGGGAGTGCAGCTGGATGATAAATTGGACTGGACTGCCAATACTGATGCTCTGTGCAAGAGAGGAGGAGATGTAGGAGACTTTAAAGAAAGTCATGAACATCAGTTCTTGCTAAGATTTTGCTTCAATGATGTCAGACAGAAAGATGAATGCACAGAACCCGGTCATGTTCTGAAGGAGTGCCCAATGAACTGTACTACTTTTGTTTTATTTGTAGCTTAAATGTAAATAAATGCTATTATACAGATCCATTCCTTAATGCAGACTTGGCTCCAGAGTCTGTGGATTTAGGATTAAATGTATAGAACAGGATACTTTCACTGAGTCAAATCAGCCAGTGCATTCATGTAGTGACGCAAAAATGCAGGAGTTACTTTGGACACCTACAGAAGCCAGAGAAATGGGAGTCTGCATCAGAACTTTACATACAGTCATGTGGAAAAGTAAGTACACCCAATAGAAATTATTGACCTTTTCAGCATATGTGAACAGACAAACAATAGATCTTCAAGCAAACAGTGCATACAGGTAAAGGTGATATACTTAAACAAACAACACAAAGAGTTCACATGGTGCATTTATTCTCATAATCTAGATTTGTGAAATGGAACAACTAAGTAAACCCCTATATTTATCACCACTTCATATCCATAATTTAAGAATCAGGCGTTTCAGGTTATGTGCCAATGAATAGAACCTCCTTAGGAACTATGCAGGTGGAACTTGTCTTACTTAAACAACAGGTATCAAGTGTCTGGGGTTCTCTTTGCTATTTATTTGTGTTTGATGCTGTCATGCCAAAATCAAAAGAGCTCTCTAAGGTTCTCAAAAAGAATGCAGAGGATGTTTCTACCAAAGGATTTAAAAAGATTGCCAAATTATTTGAAATTAAACATTCCACTGAAAGGAAAATCTTCCACAAGTGGTATCAGTTTCAAATGAGTATTTATTTGTCAGGGACTGGTTGGTCCAGCAAATTCAGCCCAAGAGCTGGCAATTTAATACTAAAAGAAGTCTCGAAGAATCCCACAGTTTCATTGGAATATCTACACCTTGCTAATATTTGTGTCAAGGTGCATGCATCTGCAATCAGAAATTTGACCTGCATACAAAGTTTGTCAGGTAAAAGCCTTTGCTGTCTACAAAGAACATTAGAACAAGACTACAGCTTGCCATTGAAAATATTACCAAAGACTAGGCCTTCTGGAACAATGTGCTCTGGACAGATGAATTGAAGATAACATTCTTTGACCACAGTAACTCTAGACATCCATCCATACATTATCCAACCCGCTATATCCTAACTACAGGGTCACAGGGGTCTGCTGGAAACAAACCCCGGGCAGGGCGCCAGCCCACCGCAGGGTGCACACACACACACCAACACACCAAGCACACACTAGAGATCGACTTTAGGATCGCCAATGCACCTAACCTGCATGTCTTTGGACTGTTTTGTTAAAAACAACATTTCAGGAGAAGAGCCTTGTACCAAATATGAAGTGTGGTGATGGGAATTTTACGGTTTGTGGTTGCTTTGCCACCTGCAGTCATCAAGTCAACAATGATTTCTGCATCTTATCAAAGTATGCTTGAGGAGAATTTGAGGCCATTTATCTGAAAATTGAATTTGAGCCGGAAATGTGTCTTGACACATGAAGCACCACCAAGAAATGGCTCAAAAAGAAGAGATTGAGGGTTATGAACTGGCCAAGTCAAAGCCCAGATATAAGTCTCATTGAAATGTTGTTAGGAAATATGAATTGGGCAATGCATGCAAGAAAACCCAAAACATCTTGCAACTAAAGGGATTTTGCATTTTAAATTATCAAATGTGAGTTGTGAAATGAAATTATAGTGACAGAAATGCAAAATATAAAATATTTATTACACGATTATGTCAGTCAGTCATTCTTTAACCCACTTTGTCTGAATGGAGTCACAGGATTCTGCTGGAGCCTACCCCAGCTAGCATAGGGTGCATGGCGGGAAACAAACCCTGGACAGAGCACCAGTCCATCATAGTACACTATTATGTAAGTATGGAAACTAAATATGTCTAATTTCAAGTACTCTTTATTTGGCTTTTTTCCAAGAAATACCTCTTTCAGATCTAAGGATTTAATGAAGCTGTCCAAATGTAACATAATATAAACAAGAACACATTAACACATCTTCATTTGTAGCTTAAACAAACAGTAATCAAATATGAGGTTTCCTTAGAATCTCAAGTGTGCAAATGGATCAGATTTATATTAAAAAATGAAATTATAACAGAGCATAAGTGTGTGTAAATGCATGGCATCACTGTGTCCACCAGTACAGATGAACGGTAGCTCTCTGGCTGCAGTGATTTAAGGCACACACCTGTCCACACCCTGTGGACCCAATTACACATGGTTTAAAAACAATTTATTTCTGAATTCCAAAATCCATTGGTGATTTTTAAACACATTATGAATCTAGCAGTGGTAATTTCAATGTGTTTGAACATGTGTTTGCCATTGGGAATAGGGAATCATCCAGGAACTCAATCCTAACTGTTTCAGTCCAGACGGGGAGGTGAAGTTAGGCTAATTGCAAACATTAAAACATCTTCCACACACACACACAACAGCCTGGCCTTCTGTAAGGAAATAAAATTTTTCATGCACATATTGGCATATTGTTAAGTATTATTTAAACTACTTATAAAAAAGAATTTATTATACAACCTATTTTACAAACCTTCATAATCAAGGAGATATTCTGCCCAGTAGCCTAATGTTTGTCCTTCTCTAAGTCTCCTGTTGCTCCCTGATGGACTGAGGTCAGGTTTGAAAAGTCTCTCAAGTTCAACAGCAATGGCCTTCTCTTATGTGTGGCACAGGACAGGCATCAGCAAAGTAGGATGTTGCTGCAGTACAGTCAAAAACTGAAGGGCAGAAAGACCATCTTGAAATGTAATATTACAACACACTGTTACACTGCTGTATAGTTCAACTGTAATCACATATATTATGAGTATCGACAATATATTAAAACATGATACATAAAGGAGTGCTCCAGTAATTTTCACCATCTGTGTTGTTGAAATCAAATCTGAATGACTTGTGCTATGCTTAAACTAAGCCAAAATAATAATAATAATAACTAAAAATACAGTATATCTGCCTAGGACAGCTGGCACTACTGAGTGTTCAGAGTCCATTACATTGATTAAAATTTCCAGGTGGTTTAGACGTTGCCTGTGCATCTGATTCTTCCGTCTGGGGAATTTCTTTTAGAAAGTCCAAACACTTCCCACAAGAACAACAAAAGCAGGCTAACTTGCTAATGTGGTTACCACAAAATGAACAAAACATCATCGCTTGGTTTCCATTCAACTCCATTTAAAGGTCCCTTGTGAAATAGTTTGTTTAACGCAAATGTTAAGCAACAAGCATTTCCGGTGTATTGTACCTACCCTATCCATTTGATTTGCTGCTTGTAAACTTGTTTTGGGAGTTGTAAATTGGTTTGTGGGTTTGAAAATTTGTCTTTGCTGTTATAATTTTCTTTTCTAAAATGTAAATTAATTTTTACTTGTCCTTACTTTGTAATTTTGTTTTATGAAATGTTAAGAGTAAACTTGTCTTTACTATTGTAATTTGTTTTTCTGAAACATTAATTTGGTTTCCCCTTCTCGGGCACTGTAAATTTGCCAGTATTTCAAAAAAAGTATTATAAATCAGCTTCCACAAACACACACAACCTACTGAATTTGTAAAAAAAAAAAATCAGTTTACAACAGCTCTATCATTTTCTTTCCAACTGTACAAAGGGGTGAGGATCCCTTAGACTAGAATTCAACAAAAGGGACAGATCTTCACACAAATATAAGGTGGTTACGTACATAAAAACTGACCCTTTTAAATTAAATCAACATAATTGAACTCTGTATAGTGAACATGAGCATACCATGTTTTAGGTTTTTAAAAGTGTTAATTTTGAATAATATTAACGTAATATAGGTGAATAAAGCCAACAGTCCCTGAACATGAGTATGCCTCTGTTAAATGAAAACAATTTATTGGTTTTGTTTCAACATCATTTAATTTTGTTGTGACATCTTAGAAAATTATGTTACTGTAACTGGAAAAAGCTATGTGGTATCAAAAAACATTATTATTTTAAATTAAATTAAATCAAATTAGATAAAGTAAACAAACCCATTTGCTCATTTTCTGAGTGTTGTATTGACACCACAATTGTATTTGGCAATGACTTTGTTTTGTGCTTTTGTTTACTGCTACTTTAAAAAATCGCTTTAGCAATGCTGACTGGAAAACTATACCTTGCAACAGAGAGCACAGCAATACATCTCAAGGCACACTCGTAGCCACTTTCACACTAATTCACATCAGTCAGACTGAAACTAAAGAAAAACTTGCTGGGATTCGTGAAGAAAAAAAACCAACAACAAAAAAAACAATTTCATTTAAATACACTGCTTTTTTTCCACAGCTTCCTGTGATCTCTGCTAGTCTTGCATTCAGCTATAAAATAAATGAGATCTTTCTCCGTAGAAACTGTGCAGGCACTGCTCCAATTGAAGGGGAAGTCCCAGAAAACAAAAAACACAAACAGACTGTTACTACTGCAGATGGATGGTGCCCCTGAGAAACAGACAGAAGAAAGAAGAGAAAGAATAGCCATTATTTTGTTTTGTGGGCAAAAACCTTATATCTTTTACTACATACATATTTTTAAAGAAAGCAATGATAAGTCAAGGAAAATGACACATTTTATTGGCTAACTGAAATGTGTACAATATGCAAGCTTTCGAGGAAACTCTGGCCCCTTCTTCAGGCAAGATGTCAAGAAGGGGCCTAAGCTGCCTCGAAAGCTTGCATATTGTAATCCTTTTTAGTTAGCCAATAAAAGGTGTCATTTTGCTTGACTTCTCACTACATTCATAATGGCTAACACGGTACAACACCCTAGTACTATAAAGAATGCAATAAAGCATTTGCAAGAGTTGTGTAATATAGCATTTGTGACACCACACTTGGCATATACAGTATTGCATTTTGATGAATGTATCTTAATGGTTGAGTAACTTCTCCAATACACTGGAGTATCAAGTTAAAACCAGCTTATCCTCAGGTTGATGTTTTAGCATGCTAAATTATAAAACAGTCTCTAAATATGACTATGGATTCCACTGTTCACAATGTGCTGTCAGTTTATTTATGGGTAATTTAAGTCATTCATGAATATAGGATATTCCACTAAACTTGTTTTTTAGTATTATTAAACAGTAGAGGAACTGGGGCCAAAATGGAGAAAATAAGAGATGGGAGATGTCATAGGGAGTGCTTTAGTAGTATTATAAGATTTGTAAATAGATTTGATACCCTGTCAGTTATACCGGAGTTCAAAACCTCGTGAAGGTAGGCTGACAGACAAAGCAGGGATTCCTTATTTGATTTTGCACTTTGAATTATATTTCTCGTTTATTCCTTCTTGCATTTTTTGCCAAAAAACGTGCAATTTTGTGTTTTTTCACCGCCTTGGCTTTTAATCTGAGAGATGAGCACTCCTGAGAGGACCCCTGCCTGTCATAACTGGTGTGGATGCTAGGATAAACAACCTATCTGCTGTCTATCTCACTATTAAAAATCCCTCCAGAGCCAAGCACAATTTCTATTTTTTCCCATTTTACTTATTCCAGCTGTACAGTGAGGAAAACAGTGGACTGTGTAGGGTTCCTTTCACCCTAAGTGGCTACTGGGGAATAGGCTATAAGAAGCACTACGTACACAGGAGCCTCAGAAGTTGAATTTGTTGGCTTGTCAGCTTCATTAGCACCTGGAAAGGGATTGCCAACTGAAACAAGCATGTTTTTGCTTAAAGCAGATTAACATCTTAAAATAATAGAGAGCAAAAAAGTTGGTAAGGTGTTTTGTGGTGTAGGATGTCCACAGCTCAAGTCAAAAAGGCCACTTTTTAAATAAATAGTCACCACACCCGTGGCTTAGAGAGGAGGTTCCCGGGTGATTTTGTGACTTAAGTGCGCAGGTGAGGAGTCGTCCGTATCTGTAATTGATGCCGGGAGCTGCTAATTGCCACACCTGATCCACGTCCCCATAATAAATAGAAGCGCGAGGCGGATGAAGGGAGGGACAGAAAACTGAAAAAGAACAAAGAGGAAGAAAAAGACTAACTGAGGTTACAGGAGGAGAAGAAGAAGGCAGGAAGCAGGGAGGAGAAAACCAGTGCGTAATTGAGTGAATGCTCGCTCACTGTATAGAGCAGTTGGCAGATGGACAGTGAGCCCTCATGGGGTGCTTGGCCGGCACCCGGGGGCAGTCGGTAGTGGTCACACTGCTGAGCATTAGTGAGGAGCGGGAGTCACTGGAAGGTGGATGGCTCGCCGCATAAGGCCGAGAAGGCAGTGGGAGTCGGGACTTGGGAAGTGAAAGCCCCAGCGTGATTGCCCTGGTCGCTGGGGAGCCCAAGTCACAGTATGATGATGCCCAACGGAGCCAGGGGTCGGAAATGCGATCAGAGCAGCAGATGAAAGCAGAGAGAAGGTCAGCTGCAGGTAGGGTGGTTCCCCTGGTGCATAGTCTGAACAGAAGAAACAGGGGAGTCACCAGTAGAAAGGTACCAGGATCTGTTTTTAAAGGACTGCTTCCAGCCATTGCTTTAATATCATCGGATTTTAAATGAATTATTTATTATGTTTTTTTTTATCCCCTACAGTTCACTTGTTTTTATGGGATTATTTATTTGAAGATTTGAGACACTGCTCTATTTATTTGGACACTTTGATTTTTGTTGTTTTTAATCAAAGCACTTTGCACTTTTTGTACCATCCCCTTGCTTCATTGTTGTGCCTCACTGTCCAGCTCATCGGTGACATTACAGACGGTGTCGGGTTCAGAGTTCCCAGAAGCAAGATGGGAGCATGGAGCGGAACCCCCATTGTCACATGTCTAGGAAAACTAGGAGCAAGTACAGTTGTAACGGCTGGCCTAATTGTCCAGACCGGCAACTTCACCGCCAAGACCTATGGCTTGGCAACCCGAGGGGCATTAGACTTAAAAAAGCTGTACTTCTTCCAATTACTTCCCCAATTGGCAATCAAATAGGCAAACAGTAGGTAAGTTAAGTGAAACAAAATACCAAAACGCATAAATATCTCACCTCCCCCTCTCCTAACACACACAACCCCACAAGTGAACGGTGAAATCTATACTAATAAAAGGCAAAGCCCTCACTGACTGACTGACTGACTCACTCACTCACTCACTGACTCACTCACTCACTGACTCATCACTCCAAGTTCCTGTGTAGGTAGAAGGCTGAAATTTGGCAGGCTCATTCCTTACAGCTTCCTTACAAAAGTTGGGCAGGTTTCATTTCGAAATTCTACGCGTAATGGTCATAACTGGAAGCTATTTTTCTCCATTTACTGTAATGGAGTTCAACAATCAATCAATCAACATTTATTTATATAGCACATATTCATACAAAAAAAATGTAGCTCAAAGCGCTTTACAAAATAAATAGAAAAATAGAAGACACAATAAAAAATAAACATAAGTCAACATTAGTTAACATAGAATAAGAGTAAGGTCCGATGGCCAGGGTGGACAGAAAAACAAAAAACTCCAAAGGCTGGAGAAAAAATAAAATCTGTAGGGGTTCCAGACCAAGAGACCACCAGTCCCTTCTGGGCAATCTACCTAACATTAGTCAAACAGTCCTCTTTGTATTTAGGGTTTTCATGGAAGGACCTGATGATGATGGTCACGTAGACTTCTGGCTTTCAGTCCATCAATGTTGGTGCATCATGATGCTTTGAGTAGGTGGTGGTGGCGCAGGCCGCCACCACAAAGAAACCGGAAAAAAAGAAACAGAAGAGAGTAGGGGTCAGTATGGATTTTGGAGCCACTGTGAATAGTTATTATGAAGAATTGAACATACAGAGTATCAGGATTAAGTTAAAGTGAAGTTATAAAAAGGCCATGTTAAAGTAATGTGTTTTCAGCAGTGTTTTAAAGTGCTCTACTGTATTTGCCCGGCGAATTCCTATTGGCAGGCTATTCCAGATTTTAGGTGCATAACAGCAGAAGGCCGTCTCACCACTTCTTTTAAGTTTAGCTTTTGGTATTATAAGGAGACATTCATTTGAAGATCTAAGGTTACGATTTGGAATATAACGTGTCAGGCATTCCGATATATAAGATGGAGCAAGATTATTTAAGGCTTTATAAACCATAAGCAGTATTTTAAAGTCAATCCTGAATGACACAGGCAACCAGTGTAGTGACATCAAAACTGGAGAAATGTGTTCAGATTTTCTTTTCCCAGTTAGGATTCTAGCAGCTGCTTTCTGCACTCGTTGCAAGTGATTGATGTCTTTTTCGGGTAGTCCTGAGAGGAGTGCGTTACAGTAATCTAGTCTACTGAAAACAAAAGCGTGAATTAATTTCTCCGCATCTTTCAATGATATAAGATGTCTAACTTTAGCTATGTTTCTTAAGTGAAAAAATGCTGTCCTAGTGGTCTGATGAATATGCGATTTAAAATTCAGATTACAGTCAATGGTTACCCCTAAATTTTTTACTTCCGTCTTAACTTTTAATCCTAGTGCATCAAGTTTATTTCTGATAACCTCATTGAATCCATTATTGCCAATTACTAAAATTTCAGTTTTCTCTTTATTTAGTTTGAGAAAATTACTACTCATCCATTCAGAAATACCAGTAAGACATTGTGTTAGTGTATCGAAAGAGTCGAAGTCATCAGGTGCTATTGATAAGTACAGCTGTGTGTCATCAGCATAGCTGTGGTAACTCACGTTATAACCTGAGATAATCTGACCTAACGGAAGCATGTAGATTGAGAACAGCAGCGGACCCAGGATAGAGCCTTGTGGAACACCATATCGGATATCATGTGTCTTTGAGATTTGATTACCACAACTCACAAAGAATTTTCTCCCTGCCAGGTAGGATTCAAACCAATTTAAGACACTACCAGAGAGGCCCACCCATTGACTAAGGCGATTTCTAAGAATATTGTGATCAATGGTGTCAAATGCAGCACTCAGATCTAAGAGGATGAAAACAGATAAATGGCCTCTGTCTGCATTTACCCGCAAGTCATTTACTACTTTTTCGAGTTGAGCTTGAAAGCCGTGGGGGGTGGAGTTTCGTGTGGCATCATCACGCCTCCCACGTAATCACGTGAACTGACTGTCAACACAGTGCGTAGAAAACCAGGAAGAGCTCCAAAAAGCGCTGAAAAAAACATGCATTATACGATTGAGAAGGCAGCAAAACAATAAGAAGCGAGCGAATGACATATACAACCATATTTATGAGTGCTGCTACTTCGGAAACAAAGCAAGGTGTAAACCTAAAGTTTAAATTAAGTTCATAGACAGGCTGCCGCTGGTGTTTGTCATGCCCACGGGTAATGCGGGATACAAGTTTAATGAGAGGATGCAGGATATAAATGAGAGTTTTGATCACTTTGTAAGTAAGTTAAAATTGCAGGTGAAGGGCTGTGCTTATGCAAATTCAGAGAGACTGTGTTTGTGGGGGATTGACAGTTAAGGCGGGTGGGGGAGTCACGTCATCATCTCCCATCCCATTCACCTCATTTCGCTCTGAGCTGAGCTCCGCAGCTAACGCAGTGTTACGGAACTGACTTTGTGAAGCTGCCACCAAATACTCACAGAAAAATCCACAAGTTAATAAACATGCTGTCTCTACATATATATATATATATCCAGCCCCGGCCGGGACGCCCAGGAGGACGAGAGGAGGGCTTGTGCCTCCTCCAGACCGCGAGGGGCGTCCGTACTGGTTAGGTTGGGGGCCACGGGTAGAGGGCTTGGAAGCCCAACCCTGTAGGGACCCGAGGTCACCGCCAGGCGGCGCCCCGATGCCGGTTTATCCCGTGTGGTCCCTGGCGGGGATGACGCCCGGCCGGGGCGCCCAGGAAGACCAGAGGAGGGCTTGTGCCTCCTCCAGACCGCAAGGGGGCGATCGCCCTGGTTGTATAGGGGGCCACGGGTAGAGGGCTTGGAAGCCCAACCCTGTAGGGGCCGTGGCCACCGCCAGGCGGCGCCCTGGAGCCTGAGGAACCCTGGAGCCCAGCACTTCCGCCACACCAGGAAGTGCTGGGGAAGACTGTGTGGGGCCCGGAGAGCTGCCAGGAGGACAGCCGGCACTTCCGCCACGCTGGGGCGTGGCCAAGGAGGGAATGCGGAAACACCTGGTGCTCATCCGGGAGCACTATATAGGGCCGCCTCCCTTCAGTCGAGGCGGAAGTCGGGTGGAAGAGGACGGAGCTAGCGGGAGGACTGGGCGCCAGAAAAGAGAGAGAGGCATTGTAAGGCCTGAGAAGAGAAAGAGAGGCATTGTAAGGCCTGGATTTGGGGAATTGGTGCAAGCGGCACTGGGGAGTTGAGCGCGGGATTTGTAAATACTGTAAATAAACAAGTGTGTGGTGAAAACAACGATGTCTGTCTGCCTGTGTCCGGGTTCAAGTTCACTATATATATATATATATATATATATATATATATATATATATATATATATATGCCAGAAACACTCATGACAATGACAAAACAATTACATTGTCAATCATGTTACGTTATTATTAAAATGTTTCCTTTTCTTTTTACTTCTCCGCTGCCAAGCGTGGGTATTTTGCTATCTATATATATATATATATATATAGATATATAGATATATATATATATATATATATATATATATATACATTTGAGAACAACACTCATATCAATGACAAAACAATTACATTAACAATCATGTTACGTTATTTTTAAAATTTTTCCTTTTCTTTTTCATAACTTCTTTAACACACTACTTCCCCGCTGCGAAGCGCGGGTATTCTGCTAGTATTATAATAAATGATGCAGCAATAAATACATAGAGTAAACCCTACCTTGACCCTACACTGAACATAAAACAGATATGATGCACACAAAACACATAACACACGTAAAGTCCAGGAAATCATCCAGAGAATGATTAATGATAATGAAATTGAACCAGTTAGAAACTATCCAGCAGTAACTACGATATGGAAGAACTTGATTCTTTGTTCCTTTCCTGAAATAAAAAGAAACTGTCTGACCATATGATCCTTGATGTGTTCTGTTAACACTGAACCCTGGGGTTTTGTGAGAATGGTGAGATCATTACAGTTCTGGCATTGAGAGCAGAAAGCTGTGGAAAGGTGTGTGACGACCCGGATCGAAATGTCTCTATTTCTTGATGCATTTCTGTGTTGTGTTCTGGTTTCTCTCCTTTTACCCCTCTATCTCCTTTCCTTCTCTCCCTCTTCTCATTTAAATTAGAAAAAACGGATGAACTTGATGGGTGGACAGGAAAATTGCCTTGAGGGGTCACGGCCCTGCAGCATTCTCCTTTCCCCCTTTCTTTCTAGGGGAACAACATTTACAAGGGCATACCATAGACTACATAAAAGGGACAACGCTACAAAAGACGTGACTCAGCACAATACATTTAAGATGACGTTATTTATGTAGCACCGCTACACAGTAATATTGTGCTAATCAAAATAACAATATAGTGTAAAAGGAAATCAGCTTCCTGGAGTCAAAGAACACCAAAGATCATAATGATCTACCTACCTTGGAAATTTCTTTAACATACCTAAACCACTTGGTTTAAAGGACACATACTCTTTGAGGGCTAGTGAGATGAAAAAATTGAAAAGCATTGTGGATGCATCTCTTAAGTCAGTGGCTTTTGAGATCATCTGTCTGGAATCATGATTTTTAGGAGAACCACTAGCTGCATTAAAAATGTGCCATACAACCAGGGAAGGACATCAATTGCTAAGGGCACTGTGATTGAGCCTGAGATTCCTAAAGCAAGTACAGTGAACTCACTGTGCATTTATTATTTTTTCACAATGCGAGTGCAACAGAAAAAGCTGCTTGCTAATTACAAGAATAAAATGGAACACTGATCACCTGCTGACAATGAAAAAGTGAGGCCACACTTTGTCCTAAACAATTGATGAATTAACACGTGTGATAGATGGTCCTTTCAGCCCTGAATTGTCCTTGATGCTCATGTCGTCAGTGGAGTGGAGTGCTCCAGCATGCAGGCCCTTAAGCAAGAAGAAAGCATTATGGCAGTAATCTGTGTAAGACATATTGACAGCCTGTGTTGAAGAGGAGATGACAGTCATACTCACTATAGAATTTTCCAATGAGTTAGATAAATATGTAATCACAAATGCATAAGGTCTGACATTAGGAGCAGCAAGTCCGGGAGTTTTGTTCTACCTAAAAATACCCTGGAAATTATAATGCAGCTAGAGCAAAATGAGTTGGATTCAAACAGGGGCAGATACTAAATAAAGAATGCCATGTTGTCTCTTGCATTGCCAGACTAACTTAGGATTTACAGCTGGCTGAAATTATTGTTTGTTTTTCATTATTTTTCACAGTTATTTTCAGACTGCCATGGTCTGACCTGTTTTTTTCATTTTATATAGTCATCTGTTGGTTATTAAATATCACCATAGGGTTTAGTGATTACATTTATTTTTATTTGCTGATGTTTTTAAAAATGTTAAAAATGAAATACCTTCTTCCAAAGCACCATTTTGTTTGTATTATTGTTTATATTATGGGTGCCACCATTTTGTTTTTTGTTTGGTCTGCTTACTAAGCTGTGCAACATGTGAGATCTTTATGTCAAAGCTATTACATTCAGAGTTGTACCTGTTTCTGGATGTGAATAATTAAAAAAAACACACACATATTGTTCCTTGATTAGTTTTTCCTGATATTCTGGGTACAAATTCCCTTCTCTTTTCAACTACAATTTTGTTCTCTCATTTTGGCCTAGAATACTCATAAAAAGTTTTAGCTTTGTCACTTGATTTGGGTGTGTAGTATCAAGCTTTTCAAACCTTGACTTCATCTCCCAATTTTAGTATAAATTATACCTGTTGTCATTTTGTTCAGTCAGTGCACTAGGTAAATATCTTCCCTTTTATTCTGCGGACAAAGAAGGTTGTGGCTCTATAATATAGATCTCAAGCTAGTATTATGTCACAGCTTTCTCCTTATAAAATAAGGCCCGGGAGCATGGTATTGTTTGGAAAGGAGGACTTAAGTCATTGTAGCATTATACTTCACTTCTGTTTCTGTTGTGATTTGCTATTTTTTTTTCAGAAATTACTTTTTTGTTTTGTCCTTTGCATATTGTACTTGACACATTCTTCTTTTGCTTTTTTATTTTTTCTTTATTAGGAATATTCAGTTTATTTGCTCTCATTAGGATCTAGGCAGTTTAGGCAGGCACTCGGAGGTCGGTTTGTAGGACTAAGTGTACAAAGAAAAGTCTTGTGGATTTTACAGTAAACCTTATATTTCTTAGCTCCATTTTTTAGGGTAGCATTGGAGCCTGCGAGATCTTTTTTCCACAAGGTTCTTGTCATTTTCCTTGTCGGGAAAAAATAAAATACCTACAACTTAAAATAAAATAAAATACCTGCTTAAAAATGCTTTAGTTTATTTTGTGCTAGCTGAGTTTTGACACACAGTAGGAGCTGCTGTTTCATAGCAATCAGTGTCTGTAACTATCACAAAACTGAAATTCAGAATAATGAGCTGATCTGTATTAACAAGGCATACAGTGGTAGTTTATTGCAGGAAATTTACAGAGTCAGACGTTAGCTCTTACTGCCTGTGTAAAGTTGTATATATGCTTTGCCTTTGTTAGTACAAACTTAAAAATCTTCTGTATTCAAAGATTTGGATTTTTATTACATCAATAGATGGCTTCTTTCACCTTTTTATATACGTAGCAGTAGCCAAAAGAAAAAGAAGAAGTTACTGGGTGGTTGTCACGATGCGGGTTCAGCTCCATGCTCCCATCAGCTGTTCGGGAGCCCTTGAACCCAACACCGTCGATAGATATAACCGAGGTGAGCTAGACAATGGAGGCAACAACTGAGCAAGGGGATGGTTCAAAAAGATGCAAAGTGCTTTTATTTAAAATATCAAAACAAAAATCAAAGGGTTCATAAAGTGCAATGCATCAAAACTGTTCTTTAAATAAATAATCCAATAAAAAAAAAACATGGAGGTTAAAAACAATCCTTTAAAACGAGGTTAAAACGTTTCATGCGGAAGCAGTCTTTAAAAACCAATAACATGCTCAGTGTTCCTTTCTTGTAAGCATTAGCTCTCTCTGCAGCTGCCCTTTTCTCCTACATCCATCCACACGAGACTCGAGACCTCCCGATCCCTGGGTTCGGTCTGGCACTCATCCCAGTCCCGAGATTAGGTTCATATCCAACGGCCAGGACGCTCATGTTGGGTAATCCCCGACCAAGCCTCCCGAGTCCCGCTGCCTTTCCGGCATTCCGCGGCCAGTCACCTTTCTCTGGTCACTCCCTCTACCTGATTGCTTAGCGGGAGAGACTTCCAACTCCAACTCCTGGGTGTAGGCCTAACACCCAGACTTCTCGCAGCTGTCCACAAGCGCTCGCTCGCTCCTTGTCTCTGTCTCTCTCGCACCGACTTGCTTCCTCGTTCCCTATAACCTCCGTCCTCTTTTCCTTTGTTTATCTGCTCTCCCCACTGACTTGCGTTTCTTTTATACAGTGAGGGGCCATAGCACCTGCAGCACATTAGCCACGGGAACAATCACGGATGTGGGCAGTCCCTCACCTGTGCACTAGGTGAGAAACGCCCACACCGCAGATCGCCCCGTGGCTTGCTATGGTCCAACGCCCCCTCACTAAGCCACCACGAGTGCGGTGATTATTTATTTAAAAATGGCCTTTGTTCAGCGAGCTGTGGACCCATAACACCACAGTGGTGCCCATTCCTCTAAGAGTGTTTTGACCCTTAACCACAAGACTCTCTAGTTGATGGGTCAACAATTGTGGTCAAGTCACTGCACTTCTACTCCAGGCTTCCATCTAGTGTCCTCCCTCTTATGCCAGCGCCAACATATGGCCCTTTCTGCTGGTTCTTCCAGCATTCAGAACAGCTGTATTCCTCTCATGATCTCTCACTCCAACTTTTGTCAGCAGATAATGCGCAGATTAGGTTTGGAAACCTTGACATCTTACTTCCACTGTAAATATGTTTTCCAACCTTTGTCCCGATAATCCTGGACAAGCTGTTTATACTTGTTTTTTCTTTCTCTCTGCCACTTTCTCACAGTCCTCCTCCCACAGGAGTGTTAAAACTACCGTGATGATTTTCTTTCCCTCAGGTGACAACATGACGACATCTGGTCTCAGAGTTGTGGACAATACTGCATCAGGATATCAGAATTTTCTTTCCAGGTCAACCTTCACTTCCCACCAGTGGGTTGACTGCAGTAGATTTTTCCTGGCTTTGCCCTGGACAACTAACCTCTGAACCTCTTTTACAAAGGTGGTGGTGCTCAGAAGTGGCTTTGTTTTGCCTGAGTATGAAATTTCTTGTATCCCATTCTAAGATGTCTGTGAGCATTGTCAACAATCTGTCATGATTTCTGCTCTGGGTCAATGCCATATTGCACCCTGACAGGATGAATGTCATGGTTCTTCTACCCCCAGAGAACTTGCAGGGAGTGTCCTCCCTCATTGTTCTCCTGTGCAAGTTGGCTAGAGTTGGGACGGTGTTATACTCTGCTCAGAAAGAAAATATGAAAAGGCTCCAGCCCCCACAATTCAGTCCATGTGATAGTTCCCTTAGGGACATCCCACCTTGTCAAGGCACCATGAGTTCCCAGCTCGATGGATTTAGATCTTCCTTCCTTATCAAGTCTTCAAACTTCCTCCTGGATCATGGTACTCCTTTCCCTAAAAGTGGATCTTGAGCACTGATGGAGATATGATGTTCCTAGGCCTTGTCTCCCAAATCAAGGGTTTCCAATGATGTCTGTGGCCATGAGAGAACATTCTGCCTGGCTAATTGCCATGCTGATGGCCCACTTCTTGTTCTTATACCAGCTTCCCTGACAAGTTGGTCTTGAGAATCTCCACATGTCAAACATAGTCTGCACTTGGCAATGTTTAGCTCCTCTACAACTGAATAAAAGGAGAGCTGTAGCTGTTCTGACCTTATGTACAGCTCTGATGGATGTAAAACAAAAGGGTGTTCACAGCTGTCTACGAAGGCGCCTATTAATCTTTCACTATACTCCTACTAGAGATGTTGTAAGCACTTGTACACAGTGAGGGTCAACATAAGTCTCAGAAGCAGGCCAGGATAATATAATTGGGTTCCCTTGTATTGGGGGAATCACTTTCCTTTGAACAAGTAGTTTTAACCCTTCAGTTGGTTTTCCATTTTGGATCACCAGACATCTTAATTTCTGGGGCTTCAAGGTCATTTTTGACAAGTAGCCATGCTGGGACCCATCTTGTTGGCACATGAGACAGTGTTGTCATGGTAAAGTCATTCATGAATTCCCTAATCTCCAGCTGTTGGCTTCTTGTAGCAGTCTTTGGTCCTCCTGACTTGTGTTGGCTGCTGAAATTATCAAATTCATACTGTCGATGAACAAGATGGGGGAAATGGTACATCCTATTGCAGTTCCTTTCTCCACAGGTTGCCACTTTGTTGTGAACATGTAGGATTGGAACTGTAGCTTGAGATCTCCAAAATAGCTAGTGATCTGTACCCTGTATGTGATTTGGGATGTGGTAGTGGTTCATAGCAACTTGAATCAAATTAGGGGGAATGGACCCATACTGTATGCATTATCGCAGGTCAGACAACTGTGAGGTTTCCTCTTCTCTACTTTGCTTCTTGTTTATGTTGGCTGAGAACACCAATGT
Organism: Polypterus senegalus; assembly: GCF_016835505.1. NCBI lineage: Eukaryota > Metazoa > Chordata > Cladistia > Polypteriformes > Polypteridae > Polypterus > Polypterus senegalus. Next base: position 69,394,435 of record NC_053170.1, on the reverse strand, counting down.
GTTCCAAGCACACAAAGAACCTTTCAGTATCCCCGTTCTGGATAGAGCTATCCTTATATCTATTCTGGGTCATGTAAATATTCATCCTTTTGGCAAATATGGAAAGAGATCTTGTCCTACAAACTGAGAAAAGAGGTCTGAAAATGACTGATATGTGTGGTGCCCAATTCTTTGGGCAAGAATCAGTTATCTGTTCTCCTCCAGCTTGCTGCAATAGTGCCCTTGGACAAAATTCTCTGAAAAAGCATCCATTTCTCGTAAAATTTGTACTTTGGGCTGCTGGAACTTGGGGCATATATTGATTTGGAGTCCTTGATGATAAACCAATTTCCAAGATGTAAATCTTATGCTAAGGGATGTTGTTGGTAAGTCAACGGTGCTAAGGTTGTGGTTTCCTGCTTGGCAACATTTCTTAATAGATCACTGAATGTTTTCTTGATAAACTCATCTGCTTCTTCCTTTGAGCCTGTTAGATTCCCAGACTTCACCTCTTCAAGAAGTGATCTGATGATGGTATGGGCTTCTTATAGACTGGCTCATGTGGCTTTCTTTTTGTTCTTTTAACCCCTCAGCTCTTTTTATTCTGATGGGCTATTTTCAGAGGCTAGCTGTTAGTTCTTTTATTCCATGCTTATTCCTCTGTATTGGCCGATTTGAACTGCTTGTTCAGGATTTTGATTTTCTTCCCCTCTCTTTTATTTGGTTGTTTCTGGTGTGCTTTTGTTCTCTTTCTTTGGAAACATTCAAAAGCGCTCTTTTTCCAAGTTATAGGTGATGCTTGTCAGTGAATCTACCATTCTTTCCGCAGTTCCTGCTTGTGCAACATCAAGCACTCTGTCCAAGACTGGACCACTTATTGGCTTCACACATTTTGAGCCACTCAACTCTTTCCTTTGTTGGCTGGGGTGGGCTTTTTGAAATGACACTGGAGGTTTCCCAATTGTGTTCTTGGATAGAAGTAGGCACTGAGAGATCTGTAGTGTACTTGCTGCCCAGTGTTCTCAGAGAATTTACATCTGTGTGGTATATATATGTTAATTATTAAATTAATAAAAATATGGTCTAATAGTTAATTGCACTGCTGGACATCTTTTCACTACAGGAAACCTTGCATATAAAGTTAACTTTAGGCTTTGAATTAAATGAAACTGCAAATGTTGTCATTAGGTCTATAGTATAGAAGGCCTTAGGATAGCAAACACAGGCATGAAGAGGTGATATTTAACCATGTGTAATCATTTAGTTTGGGATCATTCAAACAAAGGGTGGAATGGTGGAACGGCACTTTGCACTGTTTCCTGACAGCTCATGAACACTGGTATAAATGCCAGTCCAGTTGCTGTCTTTGTGGAGTTTGTATACAGTGATCCCTCCTTGATCGTGGGGGTTGCATTCCGGAACCCCCCCACGAAAGGTGAAAATCCGCGAAGTAAAAACCATACATTTATATTGTTATTTTTATATTGTCACACTTGGGTCACAGATTTGCACAGAAACACAGGAGGTTGTAGAGACAGTTACTTACACTGCAAACAAACATCTGTCTCTTTTTCAAAAGTTTAAACTGTGCTCCATGACAAGACAGAGAGGACAGTTCGGTCTCACAATTACAAGAATGCAAACATATCTTCCTCTTCAAAGGAGTGCGCGTCAGGAGCAGAGAATGTCAGAGTGATAGAGAGACAGAGCAGAGAGAGAAAAGCAAACAATCAAAAATCAAATCGTGCTGTTTGGGCTTTTAAGTATGCGAAGCACCGGACGGGAAGCATATAGTATATCATTGAGGAGTTTTATTTAATACGTAATACATGCTCTGATTGGGTAGCTTCTCAGCCATCTGCCAATAGCGTCCCTTGTATGAAATCAATTGAGCAAACCAACTGAGGAAGCACGTACCATAAATTAAAAGACCCATTGTCCGCAGAAATCCGCGAACCGGCGAAAAATCTATGATATATATTTAGATATGCTTACATATAAAATCCGTGATGGAGTGAAGCCGCGAAAGTCGAAGCGCAATATAGCGAGGGATCACTGTATCTCCATATTTCTTTATGGTTTCCCATTAGCACAAGAGATTAATGTTAGGTTAACTTAAAGTTCTTGACCTGCCCAGTATGAGTATTTGTGCCAAAATTTGACACTTGGCTTGTGCCAGAATAGACTCCATCTCCTGGCAAACCTGACAAAAGAGACAGACTAAAACTAATATCACCAGAAATATAAGATGCCTTTGGTTAAGCAGAATGTAATGTAATTACAACAGCAATAACATTTATTTATATAACACATTTTTATACAAACAACATAGCTCAAAGCGCTTTATAAACTGAAATAAATGGAAGTTAATATAAAACAGAAATAATATTATAAAGTATGTGACAAAGAAAAAGATAAAGACAAATAGCCAGAAGGACAGAAAAAAATAAATCTCCAGTTAGTCTGGAGAAAAAAAGCAAAATCTGAAGGGGTTCCAAGGCCAAAAGACCACCCAGCCCCTAAGTGTCATTCTACCTAACATAGATGTTCTAAATCAGTCCTCATGGTTTTCAGGCTTCTCATGGAAGAATTTGATGATGATGGTCATGTGGAGGTCTAAGACACCTGCCATTCAGTCCATAAACACAGTGGGCAGGCATGGTACCTTAATCATGTGGTGGTGGGGCAGATTGCCACCACAGAAGCAAAATAATGAAATAATAATAAAATAAGTAAAATAATAAAAGCACATAATTGTAAGTAGACCCTATTGTATAACTTGTCTATGTTTAAACCGAGAACTTTGACCATGCAGCCTCTAGTGTCATTGATATCTAAGAATAAATATTTTGCCATAGAGAAAAAATAAACCACCCAACAAATGATGTATGACATTATAAAACGCTATCATCCAGAGTTGGAATTTCCATTACATCTCCAAAAAGTGAAGGCTAGCTTTAAACATACTTTTTTGTGAGAACCATCTGCGCAGACCCTGCAAGTCATCTGCTACAAGATTATCACAATGATACAACGTGGCTGTCTGAATAGAGAAAACAGCTAATTATCTATGTAATGGATTCAGAAGCTTACTGTCTTGTTGGATTCTGTGTTACAGCATGTTAGATGGTGTGCCAAATGAACAAAACCTATTGGCTTTTAGTACCAACTCAAAAGAGATGTGCATAGATAGCACCAATCCAGCCATTGCTCTCAACTTTATATTCCCAAGAAAAGAAAGCAGTTGAGTTTCTAATTTAAGCTGCCTTGATGTCCATCATCAGTGACTTTTAAATCACAGAGTTTTGTATATGTTGAGGTCTGTATATAAGGTGCATAGCAATTGAAAACCTCAAATGCATCCGAAAAGGCCCAAAATTCAGATGATTTTAGTTGATGCCAAGAACATGCAAGGAAGTTTTAGTTTTTAAATCACATTAAGTGGTTGGTCATACATTATACTTCAGTTTCAGTCTTGTCTGTCGTAAGCCCCAAATACAAATAAATTGTAACTTGCATTTGCCCACTCCTAAAATAAATTTAAAAAGCTAAAAGGAAATGAACCAGTATAAGAAATATATTATGACGGTACTGTTTTACCTAAGTGGTTTTTTACATTTATACTCTTAGCTTCTATTTGACCTTTGAATGTTTTATTACTCCTTTTTTCAACCAAAAAATTAATGATATTAGAAATAACATAGTATATCTCCCTAACACTAAGGATCCTCCTAAACCCCAGCATTCCATTATAAACAAATTAAACTCTTTCACTAGGATATATTTACCTGATTTACAAAAAATAATATCTCAATTAAAACCCTCCACCTGCGTCCTTGACCCAATACCAACAAATTATTTCAAAGAAGTATCGGGCGTGCTAATTGATAATGTTCTTGTCATAGTAAATTCATCATTAGATACAGGGGTCTTCCCAGACTGTCTTAAGACTGCTGTAGTTAAACCCCTACTTAGGAAACATAATCACGACGCCTCGGCTCTTGAAAATTTTAGACCAATTTCTAACCTGCCTTTCTTAAGTAAAGAAGGCAGTCATTATGCAGCTAAATGACAACCTAAATAAACATGCTATTCTTGATAAATTTCAGTCGGGTTTTAGAACAAATCACAGCACAGAAACTGCACTCGTTAAAGTAGTAAATGATTTGCGAGTGAATGCAGACATAGGCCATTTATCTCTTCTCATCCTCTTAGATCTGAGTGCTGCATTTGACACCATTGATCATAATTTTCTTAGAAATCGCCTTAGTCAATGGGTGGGCCTCTCTGGCAGTGTCTTAAATTGGTCTGAATCCTACCTGGCAGGGAGAAAATTCTTTGTTAGTTGTGGTAATTACAACTCAAAGACACATGATATCGAATATGGTGTTCCACAAGGCTCTATCCTGGGTCCGCTGTTATCCTCAATCTACATGCTTCCGTTAGGTCAAATTATCTCAGGGCACAACGTGAGCTACCACAGCTATGCTGATGACACACAGCTGTACTTATCAATAGCTCCTGATGACACTGATTCTCTTGATTCACTAACACAATGTCTGACTTGTATCTCAGAATGGATGAATAGTAACTTTCTCAAGTTAAATAAAGAGAAAACTGAAATCTTAGTGATTGGCAATGATGGATACAATGAGGCTATTAGAAATAAACTGGATACATTAGGATTAAAAGTCAAGACGGAGGTAAAAAGCTTAGTGGTAATTGTTGACTGTAATCTGAATTTTAAATCGCATATTAATCAGATCACTAGGACAGCATTTTTCCACTTAAGAAACATAGCTAAAGTTAGACCTCTTATATCACTGAAAGATGCTGAGAAATTAGTTCACGCGTTTGTTTTCAGTAGACAACATTACTGTAACGCACTCCTCTCAGGACTACTCAAAAAAGACATAAATCGTTGGCAACTAGTGCAGAATGCAGCTACTTGAATCCTAACTAGGAAAAGAACACAGAGCAAAGAGCACATTTCTCCAGTTTTGACGTCACTACACTGGTTACCTGTGTCATTCAGGATTGACTTTAAAATTCTGCTTATGGTTTACAAAGCCTTAAATAATCTCGCCCCATCTTATATATCGGAATGTCTGACACCTTATTTTCCAAATCGTAACCTTAGCTCCTCAAATGAGTATCTCCTTAGAATTCCAAGAACAAAACTTAAAAGAAGTGGTGAGGCGGCCTTTTGCTGTTATGCACCTAAAATCTGGAATAGCCTGCCAATAGGAATTCACCGGGCTGATACGGTGGAGCACTTTAAAAAACTGCTGAAAACACATTATTTTAACATGGCTTTCTCATAATTTCACTGTAATCAAAATCCTGATACTCTATATCTCCAACTCATTATAATAACTATTCGTGGTGGCTCTAAAACCTGTACTAACCCCTACTCTCTTTTCTGTTTTCTTTTCCGGTATCCTTTTGGTGGTGGCTTGCGCAACCACCATCTACTCAAAGCACCGTGATGTTCCAACAATGATGGATGGATTAAAAGCCAGAAGTCTGTATGACCATCAACATCAAGTGACTTCGTGAGAACCCTAATTACAAAGAGGATTATTTCATTTATGTTAGGTAGAATGCCCAAAGGGGACTGGGCGGTCCCGTGGCCTGGAACCCCTGCAGATTTTATTTTTTTTTTTCTGTCCACCCTGGCCATCGGACCTTACTCCTTTTCTATGTTAATTAATGTCTTATTTTAATTTCTTATTTTGTCTTTTATTTTTCTTTTCTTCAGTATGTAAAGCACTTTGAGCTACTTTTTGTAAGAAAATGTGCTATATAAATAAATGTTGTTGTTGAATACTATTTTTTCCCACAAAGGTTCTTCAGATCTTCTTTTCCTATTGTCAGTCAGTGTATGGTATGGTTTTTTGTAGCTAAAATTATGAATGATGTGTAGTAATGTGCCTACCCAGATATTACCAAAGGAAGAACCTGCATGTTTTAATGGAAGGTGAACAAGTAAGAAAGAAAAGCAATTATCTCTCTTGTGTATCAGAGAAGAAGGCAAGATGATAGTTATGCTAGCATTTTAGTGCTGCTTCAACAGTGTGATATTTCATGTTGCTTGCCATCCCACCTGTTTGGAGATATGGAGACCTACATGGTTCAATGTGCAGCCCAGTTCCTTACCATCGGCTCGTCACCCCCTGCCACTGAAGTAAAAGGAAAGAGGTGCAAAGTGTTTAGTTTACTACAGAAATAACAGTTGTAGTATTAGAATGCATGGTATTAACTTACTTAAGATACAGATTCAAATGTGCTCAGACTTCGTTCCCGTGTGCGTGTATGTATGTCCACACCCATAAGGCTGACAGTATTTTAATACAGGCCTTGCAGGGGTGGATGCAATGTGATGTAAGAACATGCTCACGTTACCCGCGATTGGTTATTGGGTGACACAGAGCTTGATGATTGGTCAGCAAAATGGCGTAGAGTATAAAAGGCACTTCCTGCTGGCAGGGGTCATCTTTTGACTGAGTCATGGTGGTATGTGAGTGTTTTGTGTAGCTCTGTTTAAAAACTATATCAAGGATAGTGGCTTGTCATTTATTTTTGTATATATTTTCTTTTTCTTCATAGACTTATAAGTATCTCCTAGTAACAGTATAGTTTTGGTGCAGGTATTTATATGAATTAAGTTGGTGGTGCATTTTTTTATCTTTTTGTATATACATGTTTATTCTTTATATTTTTTGTAGATTACATTATTGGAAGGACTGTGTTTTTTGTAGAGTATCTTCCTGTCTGAATTTTTTAAAGAAGAATGCCAAACTTTTGTGTATATACTTTCCTTTGGGAACTTTCAATATTCTCTGTAAATATTATACAGTTTCACAAATTTTTGGGGCATTGCTTCTTTGTGTGTCAGTGTTGGTGATGACTGTGTAAAAAGCCTACCTGACACATAAAAACAAAAAACAACTTTTGTTTTGCAATACAACTTTTTTGTATCTGTACCTCCCTGTGTAACATCTCACATTTCTGATCCCAATCAGTCCCAAACTATAAGTGTGTAGTCTGGCACCATCGTTCCCACTACAAAGGGTATCACATGATGGCACTGTCTTTAACTATTAATTGAAATGTAACATTTCACAGTATTTTTATAGAAATGTACAGTTTGTTACCATAAAAATTACAGTTTCTGAACGAAATTAATTAATTTCCTTTTCAAATGTACCTATTTCTTTACGAAGTTGTGGAGAGTTGTTTCCAGTCATGGCAGAAACAGGCGTAAAGAAATCAAATACAAGATTAAAAATTTCATAAATTTCAACAACTTTGGTCTCATCCATTGCGAGAGATGGACGTCTGAAGCGGAGCTCCGTTAACAGAGGTGTTATGTTTTATATTATTTTCTTATTATCCAGAGATGTCCTGTATTTATCTAACCCGAGGGTTCTACTACAGAATATGCAAGCATATATAAACATGTTCGGCAAGAAAGGGGCTCAGAAAGAAAAGGAAAAGTAAACTAAAGCTACGTCCAAGCCCAGATCGACAAGTCCAAGTTCAGGCTCAAGGTACGGCCTTTCAGAGACTGACCTGGGACAGATGGGCGAAAGCCCAGACTCCTCTGGACCACGGTCCGCTGCATCGTCTCCAGTTGAGAGCGAAATGGGGAGCGAATAATCGAGAGGTCACGATAGCTTACTAATTGGAGAAGTTCATTTGAAACTGGAAAAGGCCTTGCAGTCCACGCTTTCACCTACTCCACGCAAGCTAGGAACATCGGCTGTAATAGAGCCCGCCGCTTCACTTACGGTGCATGAAAGCAGAAATGATCTATCCGAACTGAAGGTGATGATCGCTGAGCTCAAGCAAGAGATAAAGAATGATATAAAAAAAAAAGCGAGAAGGCAAGTGAGAAGCTGCGGCGGGAGCTGCAAGAGCTGCAGCAGGATAATAAAGACTCAGAGAAATGCGTATATTCACTTTGAGGAGGCCTTTAAATGTATGCTGGATAAAATTGAGGAGCACATTCAGGAAAATGCGTCTAAACTGAGTACATTTGCCGATCAGCTGGAGGATGTTAAGCAGACATTCACAACTCGAATTGAAATAGCCAAAGATCTAGCATCTACCGCTGATGGAAAAACAACAGCTGCCAATTCCCAATGCAAAAAACTCAGAGACAGACTTGCTGTTCTGGAAGATGGAAGCAGAAGGAATAATATTAGAATCGAAGGTCTACCTGAGAATCGTGAAAGTCCAAAACTAGTAAAATTCTCAGCTGAACTATTCTCTAAAATAATTGGAGAGGACTTTAAATCAGATACCGAGATAGCAGCAGCTTATCGCATATACGGATCAAATACCTTTAAACCTTGGTCTTTTATTATCCGCTTCAAGAGGTTATTATGTAAGCTAGATGTGATGGCACTCCTCAGACACAAGCAAGAGATTATATTTGAAAATAACCGCATTCGTATTTTCCCTGATTACTCTCCCGCAAAAGCTGCTAAACATGCAGCCTTCTACAACATTAAACAGCGGTTACAGTAAGCAGATATTAGATACAGCCTCTTGTATCCTGCCAAACTGAAAGTGGATGTTCAAGGCCAATACTACATCTTCTCCGGCAAGGAGGAAGCAGAAAAGGAATTAAGAAAGCTGATCCCGACACTGTTCTGAAACACAATAGTGAGTCGCATCTTGTCCTGGCATGGCAAGGAGATATCACCAACTGTCTGATCCACTTGTAATGATGTGGGTATTATAATTATACATCCTTTTCCTTACTCGAACGCTTTCTGTTTATGTTTTAATTACAGTTAAAGATGTGTGTGTGGAAGAAATTTACTTTTTTTTACTACCCTAAAGGAGACTGTTTAACATCATACCCTTGGTTTATTTTTATTGTTATTATTGCATTAAGACTTACTATGCTTATCCTGGACCACTTTCTAACACCATTCCCTGGGTTTATTATCTTAATACTTTAAGATTATATTTTATGCTTATAGTTTGTTAATGATTATATTTTAGGCATATAGTATTTAGACTGTATTGGCAATAGATATCTCTCTTTTTTAATCCCAAAACACCGCTGCGTGGGGGCTTGTTTTGCTTTGGACATGCTCTGTCTCTAGGTCTGTCAGAGGACCGGGACTTGTGAAGTGGGGTCCAGCCTCACGTGGGGAGGCAAAATGGGGGTGGGGGATAAGGGGGGGAGAGAAAGAGAGCAGGCTATATCTAATCTATCCTTTTAATCATTATAATTATAACTACCAATGTAACAATAGGCTGCATGGCAATAACTCTTGGGGAAATAGGAAATTAAGGTTAAAGCTGTCTCACTTCCAGTTAAGACTATAAAATGACATCAAAAATTCAGAATCAATGTCTCCATGATGGGACAGTTAACTTTGTGAGCTGGAATGTTAAAGGCCTGAATCACAATTAAAGAGAAAGAAAGTATTCTCTCACCTAACAGGTTTAAACACTAAAATAGTATTTTTACAGGAGACCCACTTACTAAGCAAGGATCAGTTCCGCTGCAAAAGGACTGGACTGGCCAAATGTTCCATTCTAGCTTTACAAAGAAAACTAGAGGTGTGGGAATTCTCATACATAGAACAGTCTCATTTGTAGCATCAGATGTAGTATCTGATCCTGAAGGGAGATATGTGATGGTCATGGGCAACTTATTTAACTGTAAAATGATTTTGATAAATGTTTATGCACCTAATGTCGATGATAAGGAATTTATACAAAATTTATTTGCATCCATTCCCAATGTGAACACTCATAAAATTATAATGGCTGGGGACTTTAATTGTGTTTTAAATCCACTCTTAGATAGGACTCTGTCACAGGGGATGACATCTAACACTGCAAAGATAATTACAAAGTTTATAACTGACCACAACTTATCAGACCCCTGGAGGTTTTAAACCCAAACTCAAGAACATATTCTTTCTACTCACCAGTACATCATTGCTACTCAAGAATTGATTATTTCTTTATAGATAATAATTTCTTGCCTACGATTAAATCTTGCAAGTATGATGCTATTGTTATTTCTGACCATGCACCTCCGATCTTGGAGCTAAAGTCACTATGCCCCACACACTCACCTCGCAGATGGCGTCTTAACCCGCTTCTATTAGCAGACGAGAACTGTACAGAATTTATATCCAAACAAATCAGTTTCTTCCTAGAGACAAATACATCCTCAGAGTTTCTGCAGGAATACTCTGGGAAACTCTAAAGGCCTTCTTAAGAGGACAGATTATTTCATATCTTTCCCACAGAAATAAATTAGAAACCAAGAAAGTATCAGAGCTAAAAAGCAAAATTACTAGAATAGATGAAGAACATGCCAGGCTTCCAAGCAAGGCTCTACATAGGAAAAGGCAGGCTCTGCATTCAGAACTAAACCTCTTGACAACTAAAGAAACTGAACAACTAATCTATAAATCCAGACATCATTACTATGAACACGGAGAGAAAGCTAATAATCGACAAGCAAGAAGTTCGCAATGCAATCCCAGTAATCACCAACACGAACGGAGACAAAATCATTGACCATAATAATATAATGCACACATTTAGAGACTACTATAAATCCTTATATTCTACTGAGTTTAAAGAAGACAACACACAATCTAATGCATTTCTGGATACATTACAGATACCACAAATAGATACTTTTAGTGCGGAGGAACTGAATAAACCTCAGGAGCTATCAGAATTACAAGATGCTATAAAGTCACTTCAAGGCGGAAAAGCAGCAGGCCCTGATGGCTACCTTGCAAAATTTTATAAGAAATTATCTGCTCAGCTAGCTCCCCTCCTATTAGCAACATTTACAGAAGCTAGGGACAATCAAATTCTACCTCAAAGTTTTCGCCAAGCATTAATCACTGTCTTTCCTAAACAAAATAAGGACTTATTAATACAGACTAGTTTCATTTCTGAATAATGATGTTAAGATACTCTCAAAAATCATAGCTAGAAGGATGGAGAAAGTGCTGCCTTCGTAATATCACAAAATCAAACTGGATTTATCAAGGGTCAAAACTTATCTTCCAATCTTCGAGGCCTGTTTAATATAATATACTCATTAACAAAGTCAAATACCCCAGAAATATTATTATCGTTGGATGCAGAAAAAGCATTTGACATGATTGAATGGAAATACCTTTTCACTACATTAGAGAAATTTGGGTTTGGCCCGAACATTTGTGCATGGATCAAACTACTGTATACCAATCCAGAAGCTTCAGTTTGTATTAACAACATTTGTTCAGACTACTTTAAACTAGAATGTGGTACCAGACAAGGATGCCCCTTGTCACCACTGCTATTTGCAATCGCCATTGAACCACTGGCAATACACTGTTAAAATGCTGATCAGATAAAGGGGATTATCAGTGAAGGACTGGAACAGAAACTTTCTCTATATGCAGATGACATGGTACTGTATATATCAGACCCACAAAATTCTGTGCCTGCAGCACTTACAGAATTTCAAAAGATCGCTGGTCTCAGAATTGATCTGAATAAAAGTGTACTCTTTCCAGTGAATTCTCAAGCATATAATATTAGATTAGACACCCTACCTTTTATCATTGCAGATCAGTTTAAATACCTAGGGTAAACATCACAAGTAAACATAAAGCTCTTTATCAACAAAATTTCGCCGTCTGCATGGAAAAAATTAAGCAAGACTTGCATAGATGGTCAACCCTTCATCTTACTCTAGCTGGAAGAATTAACGCTGTTAAGATGAATATTCTTCCTAAGCTTCTTTTTATTTCAAAACATTCCAATATACATCAATAAATCATTTTTTAAGCAATTAGATTCAACAATAACCTCATTTATTTGAAACTCAAAACATCCATATATCCAAAGAGCAACCCTACAAAGACCTAAGGCAGAAGGTGGCATGGCTCTACCTAACTTTCAGTTTTATTACTGGGCAGCAAACATACAAGCTATAAAAACCTGGACACAAATAGATGAACATACACAGGCCTGGTCCGCAATAGAAGTAAAATCCTGCAGTACTTCTTTATATTCCCTGCTTGTGCCCCAATAAATGCAAGTTATCGCAATATACTAATAACCCAATTGTGCTTCACTCACTCAGAATATGGAACCAATGTAGAAAGCATTTTAAGATGGAGAAGCTTTTATCTGTGGCACCTCTGCAAGAAACCACCTTTTTTAACCCTCGCAAACATATGCAGTTTTAATATCTGGAAAAATTTGGGATTAACTTGCTTAGAGATCTTTATATAGACAACATCTTTGCATCCTATGAACAATTACATTCCAAATTTAACATTCCAGCTACACATTTCTTTCACTATCTTCAAATTAGGAACTTTGTTAAACAGAACCTGCCGATTTTCCTCATCTTGCACCCTCATCCATGCTGGAAAAATATTGCTCAATTTCAAGGACTTAGACACCATCTCTGCAATATATAAAATTATTTTACAGTCCCTCCCTTTCAAAGATCCAAGAGGATAATGGGAAAAAGATCTCTTAATCAATATATCAGAAAAGGAGTGGAAAGTAGCAATGCACAGACTCCATATGAGCAAAGCATACAATTATTCAACTCAAAAGTATATATTGAGCACATCTGTCTCGCCTAAAACTGTCCAAAATGTTTCCAGGGCAAGATCCAACCTGCGAACGCTGCAATCAAGTCCCAGCCTCACTGGGTCACATGTTTTGGGCCTGCACCAAATTAACATCATTCTGGACCAAAATTTTAATTACCTTTCAGACAGCCTTGGTGTCACAATCCCTCCTAACCCATTAACAGCTGTGTTTGGTGTTCTTCCAGATGGGTTTAAAGTGGAGAAGGACAAACAAACTGTGATTGCATTCACTACACTTTTGGCACACAGACTTATTTTGCTAAACTGGAAGAATCCTAACTCTCCTCTTTTAAGTCAGTGGGAAACCAATGTTTTATACTATTTGAAATTGGAAAAAATCTAATATTTAGCTAGAGGATCTGTACAATTTTTTTTTAAAACCTGGCAGGATCTAATCAATAATATTTTAGAATTAGCTCTTAAAGCAACGAGGAAGCAATTATCTTCGCATTTCTTTTTCTTTTTCATTCATCTCTATTGGCCTATTAAACTCATCAATTTAGGTATGTTTACAAGCCTTACATTTTACCCCGTTGACCATGCTCTCTTTCAGGGGTGGGGGTCGACTTGTTTTCAATACTATTTTTTGTAAAAATTGATCCCGTGTTGGTAGAAGGCTGAAATTTGGCAGGCTCATTCCTTACAGCTTACTTAGAAAAGTTGGGCAGGTTTCATTCTGAAATTCTACGTGTAATGGTCATAAATGGAAGCTATTTTTCTCCATATAATGTAATGGAGTTGAGCTCGATGGCCGTAGGGGGCGGAGTTTTGTGTAACATCATCACGCCTCCCACGTAATCACGTGAACTGACTGTCAACGCATTACGTAGAAAACCAGGAAGAGCTCCAAAGAGCGCTGAAGAAAACATGCATTATACAATTGAGAAGGCAGCGAAACAATAACAAGCGAGCGAGTGACACATACTCTACAAGCATATTCATGCCTGCAGCTACTTCAGAAACAAAGCACGGTGTAAACCTAAAGTTTAAATTAAGTTCATAGACAGGCTGCCGCTGGCGTTTGTCATGCCCATGGCTAATGCGGGATACAAGTTTAATGAGAGGATGTAGGGTATAAACGACAGTTTTGATCACTTTGTAACTAAGATAAAATTGCTGGTCAAAGGCTGTGCTTATGCAAATTCCGAGAGACTGTGTTTGTGGGGGGATTGACAGTTAAGGCGGGTGGAGGAGTCATCATCTCCCCTCCCATTCACCTCATTTCGCTCTGAGCTTAGCCCCGCGGCTAACGCCGTCTTCCGAAGCAACTTCGTCACACTGCCGCCAAATACTCACAGAAAAATCCACAAGTTAATACACACGCTGTCTCTAGAGTTTCTCCACACTGAATCCTCCAGGCACTACTTACAAAAGGTCACATTGACAATCGTGTTACGTTATTTTTAAAATGTTTCCTTTTCTTCTCGATTCATTTTACCCTCGCACTTCATGCATGGTTTGAGAAGAAGTATGAAAAATATGAGGTTAACACAGAATTAAACAGATCACCAATTGAAGCTTTATGAATAATCGATTGAAAAATATGCCATCAATAATTGTTTTGGTAAAGCCATACTCAGTGTAATCCACCTTCCATTTTATAATTTTTCCGCCACTAGCCATGATTAAATGAGCTAAGAGCGAAGCGAGGGTGACTTATTCAGGCAGGCATATATATGACAAAATGTAATTTCTATACTAAAGCCGTCGTGTAGCGCCTTTCAAAAGGGATCTACTACCGAGAGATGATCCTTATACATTTTAGCTGCTGTTAGTACTACTTACCTGTTCTGTTACAGTCTTTAAAATGTAGTTTACCCACAACCACTCCAGTAGTGCTCAATGTACCTGTACTTCTTAAAACGTTAATTTTTTACTGTTTAATAACTTATAGACTACATTTTATTATTTTTCCCTTGCACTCAGTGACGAAAGCTATACACACACAAATAGACACATACATATATATACACACATATATATACCTGTGTGTATGTTTGTATGTATGTGTATATATACACACACACATATATATAATTTGTGTGTGTGTATGTATGTATGTATGTGTGTGTATATATGATGTAGATAGGTATGTATATATATATGTGTATATGTAGATATGTATATATGTATATGGATATGAAGATATGTATGTGTATATATGTATATATGTATGTATATATATATATATATATATATATGTAGACTCAAACCCATTATGACAGCAGCAATCCAAGCTGTGAGAAAATAGTAAAAAGGAGGCGTGTCAGACGTGCAAAACTACTTTGTGGTACATTTTCTGATGCAGCTAGACTTCTTTAAAATAACTTTGTGACGCTATATATATATATATCCCAGCGCCAAATACACAAAACAATTACTTTGACAATCATGTTACGTTATTTTTAAAATGTTTCCTTTTCTTTTTCATAACATCTTTAACACGTGACGTTGCTGCGAAGCGCGGGTATTTTGCTATATATATATATATGACAGCAACACTCATAACAGTGACAAAACACTTACATTGACAATCATGTTATGTTTTTTTTAAAATGCTTCCTTTTTCTTTTTCATAACTTCTTTAACACATTACTTCGCTGCGAAGCGCGGGTATTTTGCTAGTAAAATTAATAAAATTAAAAAAAGAAAGAAAAAAATTTTAACAACTTTGATGAATAGTTGTGAACATTCATTATAGTAGCAAAAGTATTCAGTTGTTTGTACCAATTTTTTTAATTTTACCAAATGACAAACTCTTCACTGACTTTGTGAAATTTTTATTTTAAACCACTGAAACTCAGACATTTTTTTAATTTGAAATTGCTTTTGTTAAAAAAAAAAGTTTGCAAAAACTCATTACAACTGCTGTGTTTTGTCTACATATTTTAGTGTTTTTGAGACTGTTTTTGTCTTCTTTGCAATAGTTTATAGTGTCATTTAGTCTTCATAAGTGGAGCCCTCTTTAACCATGAGGTTTGAGAGAGTTTTTGTCATGTTTTTATTTTTTGTGGCAACTTGTTTGATTTGCCTGAACTATTGTTAAGGTGGCAAGCTACATGGACTGGTTCCTGTTTTACTCACACAATCAGTTGATCGCACTGCAGCCAGAAGTAGCAGAGTATATGAAAGGGGGTTGCCAGAGATGAGCAAAATGTTGATGGAAACAAGCAGGTGGAGATGTGCAACAGGCAAGTAAGGCAAATACGAGTGAGGTGAGAAGAAGATACAAGCCGTATCTCCCCTTCATTATTATGGGCAATGTTAGATTTCTGGAAAACAAGATAAATGAGTGTGGGCGCTGGTTAAGTACAACATGAAGTTTCATGAGTGCAGCGTAATGTTCTTTACTGAGACATGGATGCACAAGCTTATTTCTGACTCTACTGTGGACATCACCAGCTTTCAGTGTGTGCAGGTGGACAGAAAGTGGAAAACACAGAGGTGGCAGGCTTGCTGTCTTTGTAAATGAACAATGATCATGTCTGGCCAGAGTAATGCTGTTACGATTTGCTGCAGGAACTTTAGCTGCTTTCCCAAGTCAGCCTGAAGCTGCCAGTCAGAGGCTATGTTGAAGAGGCCTGTTATTACTGCCTTTACCTGGGATTGCTCTCCCGCTTTAACAAAAGTAACTGCCTTCTTTGAGCCGTGGAGGAGTTTGCTTGTGTTGATAGTTGAAGCCAAGCTTTCAGCAACTGCCTTGAGCGTCTTGTCATGGTGCCAATGGTAGCAGCCATCTGCCAGAGCCTTAGAGCAGCTGCAGAGTAGATGTTCTAGAGGGCCTCTTCCTGATCAAAGTGGACAGGAGAATGTTTCACTCTTCCCTCAGACATGGAGGTTTGCTGGGCTTGGCAGGGCATCGTAGACCACCTGCACCAGGAACCGGACATGAAAGAAATCTCCCGTCATGATGTCCAACCAGGTGATCTTTCACTGGAGAGTACTCTCCCACCTTGTCCACGTTACCTGTTGCCTTAGTCTTCCTCCACCCCTGCACTGTACAATATATTTTATATATAAATTGTGATGGGACCAGGGCACCAGTGAGACCGAAACCCCAAACACGATACCTCTCCAAAGATAAAAAGCACAGGTTCTCTTTATCTCTTCCCAATACTCTCCCCTCTCACCACCGAACTACCCTTCTCCAGTTGAGTGTTGCTTTCCTTATTCCCAGCTCTGACTCACCTGGACAAGAACCTGTGAGTACTTCTAGTGCCAGGGCTACTGACCGATGGAAGTACTTCCAGGTTGTATAGAAGTCCAATATAGCAGGGAGCAGCACCCCCAAAACCCAGCAGCGCTGTTCTCCCGGACTACAACTACCGTCATTCCCTGCTGGTTCCTGAATGGGCGCCAATATGGAGGATTGCTACCATCTATCACCTGGGGGGAATAAATAACCCTCTGTGACAGTCTTTCCCTGTCCTGGAATCATGTCCAGCTGGGATGTCCATCCATCCATTAGGGCTACCTTTTCCAAGAGCGACCTCCTTCCTCCTGTTGGCCAGGATTCCTTTCTATATACTTGGGGCCTCCCATCTGGGTCAGAGATCTTCCTGACTTCCTGCCAGGATATATATATCCATCCATCCATTATCCAACTATCCAATATATCCTAACTACAGGGTCACGGGGGTCTGCTGGAGCCAATCCCAGCCAACACAGGGCGCAAGGCAGGAAACAAACCCCGGGCAGAGAGCCAGCCTAGCACAGTATATATATAAAATCCATCCATTATCCAACCCGCTATATCCTAACTACAGGGTCACGGGGGTCTGCTGGAGCCAATCCCAGCCAACACAGGGCGCAAGGCAGGAAACAAACCCCGGGCAGGGTGCCAGCCCAGCACAGTATATATATAAAATGTATGTATTTATAGGATATCCCTGCTTTGCAGAGCAAAACCATTCTTGAAAATCTCTTCATATGATGAATTTTCATAACACAAACACATAATTCAAGGTATTACATTAATTTCTTTGTATATCTAAATATTATTAAATCATTCCATCAATGAATGTGACTCTAATGCAAATGCTGTGGGTTTTTTTCCTATAAGTAGGAAGGAAATATCCAGTAATTGGTTTTCAGTTGATAAATGCCACTAGGAGACTCAATCCATTTTAGCATATTTAAGGTAGAAAACACAGATTTTTAGTTATTGAATTAAAAGTATTACCACTAGTGAATGCCAGTAATTTTTCATAGTGGAAACAGAAAAATACAACTCAAATATATTAAACCTGGTGGCACAGTGGCGCAGTGGTAGCGCTGCTGCCTCGCTGTTAGGAGACCCAGGTTCACTTCCTGGGTCCTCCCTGCATGGAGTTTGCAAGTTTTCCCTGTGTCTGTGTGAGTTTCCTACCACAGTCCAAAGACATGCAGGTTAGGTGCATTGGCGATTCTAAATTGTCCCTAATGTGGGGTGAGTGTGTGTGTGCGCCCTGCGGTGGGCTGGTGCCCTCCCCAGGATTTGTTTCTTGCCTTACACCCTGTGTTGGCTGGGATTGGCTCCAGCAGACCCCCGTGACCCTGTAGTTAGGATATAGCGGATAGTTGGATAATGGATGGATATATTAAACCTACAATATAGACTTTAACACATATTAAATTCAATTAAAAAATATAAAATTTGATAATACTAGCTTCAAAAAATGACAACTTTTATTGAATCAGATCAATTATGATAAGCTTACAATATACATAATATTTGTGCATTACCAATTTAAATGATGGCTTGAAATAGTGTAAACCTGGAATGACTGCTATGTTGGATAGACTGGTGTCCTGACCAGTGTGGGAGACCAAAATGGAAGGACAGGTGCAGATTCCTTGCCAGGATGCAATGTCTGCTTGGTAAACCGAAGATGGCTGCTACCAGAAGTTATGTCTTCCTCCTGTGCAGATGATGGCAGCATCCCACTCGTGGTACTCCTATATGGATACCTGCAGGGCAGGCTGGGAACTGCAGTCCCAGGATCTTGGGTACTTCCAGGGGGAGCCGCAAGAAATCATTATATCATCTTTGAAGGGCTTCCAACTGACCCAGAATTGCTTCCAATGTGCAATGCTCTGACATAAAAGAAGCTGAGTTTCTTGCATGAGCATTCAGAGACAAGAAGAGCGTTGATGAGACTACATGGGAGATGTGGAAGGAGACACGAGAACACAATGTATTTTGCTGTAGAGGAAAAGTTGGAGGTATGTGGAGGTATTGTAAAATAAAAACATGCTTTGTTTGCCATGTAGCTGTGTCTTGGGGTTTATTGGCTCAGTGGTGCCCCCTGTTGGTCACAATAGTTATTCTAGGCATCAAATTTCATAGCACTTAATGTTGACACCATCCCTTCCCAATTGCCAGATATTTTTTAAATTCTTAAACAAAAAACATTTTAGCCCATTGTATAATACTGTGGTACTTTACAGCATTTACTCTAGTTGCAAAACAAGGCTCCCAGTCTCTGTCACTAAAAGAGGATTAAGAAGATTCTTGAAACAAGTTCACTCTAACAAAATGGAGCTTAACACTTCTGAGTCATACAGCACATGCTAAATTAATTTCATTCACTGGACATTAATTATTACTTCATTAACAATAATTTGCCAACTCTCACAACAGATCATCATGAGAATATGCATAAAAAGTTTCACTAGCACATAAATATGTTTAGTTTCAAGTTGGAAAAAATATATTGTATATTGTAATCAAGTTTATGTTAAAAATGCAGTAACATTTCAATCTCCATTCTATAGGACAAGCTTGTTTTATACAGTAAATACCATTTTGCTGCCTCACTTAAGCTTTGGATCTTAGACAGCTATCCTTAATACTTTTCTTTTTCTGTTTTTCTTGACTTTGACATTTAAAGAGTTGTGCAAATCGTCCAGGTGGGATCTGAAGGTGTAACACCTTATGGTAATGAAGCAAAATAAATAAAAAGACCAAAAAATAAGCTTAAGACTTATATCTCGGATTGGTAGGCAGGATATAGCACTGTAAATTATTGTTATGGTGAAGTCAGCATCCTAGAAACCTTTCCAAATTTACTTGCAATTCAGTTTTCTAGGTTTCTCCATGATCTGTTTTTGAAAGTTATTTAAGTTGTCCTGTAGACAAAAGTTAATCTCCAGTGATTTTCCAATCGCTTTATAATGGTTTCAAAAGATGACTTCAGTTTCATTTTTTCCTAATAGGGTTGGAAAATGACTGACTGACTGACTTCTAAATACTAGGCTATTTGGCCATTAAAATATTGTGCAAGTTTTAAATATGAAAGAAAACTGGGTGTATTTTTTTAGCTCTTGAATTAAAAAGTATTTATGCTATAAACCTCTTTCAAATGACAGTGTGTATTGTTGTAAATTGTTATAAATATTGACAAAAATGGCTTTTGCATCAGGTTTTCACAATAAAGTAAAATAAATTAGTACATGTACAATGATGGTTAGTAAAAAAAAAAAAAAATTAAGGCAAGCCCATGGAGGCAGTGTGATGCTCTGGGCAGTGCAGTATCCTGTGTGATGGAACCAGGTGCGTCAAGGAGACCCAAAAACCCAAACACGATCACACAGAGTCTTGAGTGCAAATAAAGGAATTTTTTATTTACCCAAATTCATCCACAAAGTGGCATAAGCAGAAGCAATTTCTTTACACAAACCACAATTTTCTCACTATCGTACTGCCCTCCTCCAGTCGAGTTTAGCTCTACATCCTCCCAGCTCCGACTCGCCTGGATAAGGGAGTGCATTCCTTTTTAACACGAACCTGGCAATACTTCCAGTGCCAGGGCCATTGCCCAATGGAAGTTCTTAAGGATTATACGGAAGTCCCACTTATTAGGGAATGCAACTCTCTACCTACAATGTACAGCACCTACGGGCTCCAGCAGAGCTGTGCTGCCAAACTACAACACTTGGCATTCCCTGTTGGTTCCTGAATGGGCACAGATATGAAGGGTTGCTGCCATTTAGCACCTGGGTAGAATGAAAAGTCCCTAGCGACCTCTTCCACTTCTAGTGGAATGTATGTTCATCTGGTCCGGCCATCTCTTCCAGGTCTGGTCCCTCTCTTTTCCCTTGCCGGGATATCTGTCTGTTTCCAGGAGCCTTATGTCCGGGTAAGGAACCATCCCCACTTCTGGCTGCAATGCCGGTCCAGTCCATGTGGTAACTACAGCTGGCATTCATGTGGATGCTACTTTGACACTTACCATCTACCTAAAGATTGTTGCAGACCACATGCACCCCTTCATGTCAATAGCATGCCCTGATGGCACAAATGTAATCTGCCATATTGCAAAAATTGCTCAGGAAAGGTTTTGAGAAACATGACAAAGAGTTCAAGGTATTGACTTGGCATCTAAATTAAGCATCTGAAGATGTTTTGGAAAAACATATCCAATCCATGGAGGCCCCACCTCACTACTTACAAGACTTAAAGGATTGTCTGCTAACATCTTGGTGCCAGATAACACAGGACACCTACAGGGGTCTTCTGGAGTCCATGCCTTGATGGGTAAGAGTTGGTGTGGTAGCACAAGGGGAACCTACACAATATTAGGCAGGTGGTTTTAATGCCATGGCTAGATGATGTATATATCTTTGTCACGCTTGGTTCACAGGTTTGCACAGAGACACAGGAGGTCATAGAAACAAGAAGGATTTTTATTCAAACACTACAAACACATGAGCTTAAACGTGCTCCATGACAAGTCAGAGATGACAGTTCCGCTAGGAGCAGAGAGAGAGATAAAAGCAAACAATCAATTCCAAAACTGACAGGCGCTGCGCAAGGCTTATAAGTCGGCGGAGTACCGTGCAAGGCTTGTATTACGCGTTATAGTGCAAGGATAAGGAGCAATGTGAGGTTAGTCAGTGTTTCAGGGTTTGTGGTTTTCCCAGGGGCGTCTGTCTCTATTTGGGGTGCAATCAGCCCTCCAGCTCACAATATATATATATAGAGACAACAACAAGCATAAAGGTTTTGGGAAACCGTCCCTGTATAATAGAGAATGTTAAGGGTTAATGAGGGTCTTTACAGATTCAAGTTCAAAACAGAACTGAATAGGTTAGCAAAATATGGTGGATTTACAGTTGAGGAAACGGAAATCTTGGGAATGGAACCAGAAATGATATCATCAGACTGCAACTTCCTGGAAGCGGAAATTACATCATTAGGAGGTGGTCTGCAGAGGGAGACAAATGGGAGAAGCATCAGAGGACAGTCCCAACCATTGGTTCAGTGGAGAAAGACTTACATTTGAGCCTGCAAACCATCTCCCATGTGCCTGTGTGTGACAAGATATTGTCACGCTTGGGTCACAGATTTGCACAGAAATACAGGAGATTGTAGAGATCGAAACTTTATTCAAACACTGCAAACGAACGTTTGTCTCTTTCGAAAATTTAAACATGCTCCTTTTCAAGACATAGATGACAGTTCCATCTCTCAATTAAAAGAATGCAAACATATCTTTCTCTTCATAGGGATGGGCGTCAGGAGCGGGTCCCCCAACAAGAGCAGAGGATGTCTGGAGGAGGAGATAGACAGACAAGCAATCAGCCAAAAACGACAGGTGCTGTTCAGGCTTTCAGATATGCGAAGTGCCGTGCGAGAAGCATATCATGCGACAGAGCAGCCTCAAGTAAGGGAGCAATGTGATGAAAGTCTATTAGCGTTTTTAAGAGGGGGTTTTTGGGGAGTGTCCGTGTCTTCTAGGGGTGTGTTCAGAACACCCCTGTTTTTTCAGTTTTCATGGAAATGCATGTAGTTTAATATCTTAATGTTTCATGAAATCAAGGTATAGGACAAATAAACAATAGCAAATAAAAGTAATTCAAGGAATCATTAAGTGTACAAACCTTTATTAAAATTTTTCATTCATCAAAGTAGCCACCTTTTGCTGATATAACAGCCAAACTGTGGTAAATCTTTTAATTCAGAATGCCAGTCACTTTGTGCAAGTCACTAACTCTGCCTCCAACAAAAGAACCCCAGACCATCACACTTCTTCCTCCATGTTTGACAGTTGGTGTCACATACTGAGGAACCATCCTTTCACCAACTCGATGGTGTACCAACACCCTGTGTGATGAACCAAAGATTTCAAATTTTGATTCATCAGTCCACAAGACTTTCTTCCAGTGTGCAGTAGTCCACAGCTAGTATTTCAAGGCCCCATTTTTGTTTCAGAAACTTGTGTTCTGATTGGGTTGTGACTTTAGATACGCCAGATCTCTTCCTATCAGAGTTTCTTCCAGTTTCCACCTGCCTTTCAACTGTGTAGGACACAGTACTCACTGACACTTTGATTATTTTGTAATTTCTCTAAATGAAAGGCCTATACTTCTAAGGGTAATAATGCTCTTTCTCATGTGATTTGTTAATTGCTGTTTTCTTGCCATTATCTTTGGAATGTACAACATTCCACTATGTAATATTGTCCAAGTAGTACTTCAGAGGGTGTAGTAACAAAGTCTGTTCCAGCTCTGCTTTAACACAAACAGTTTTTAAGTAATCAACAGAGGTTAGAACACCTGTGCAAATTATTTACTTCATCTTGCAAGGCTTAATTTAATTTAATTACTGTAGAACATCTGTAGGTTATAACCTATTCGTTGTTCCCTGAAGGTCCATTTGTAATATTCCGAAATTTTCTTTTTTTCAGTTTTTCCTAACCTAAACTTTAAATGTAAACATCAGACAGTTTACTGCTCACTGTTTTGTTATTTTAGCTCATTCATTGCATTTCAGCTGATTAAGCTTAGAAAATTTGAAGAAAAAATGGAAAAACTGAGGTGTTCTAAAACTTTTGACTGGTAGTGCGTATGTATATATATATAGTGGCAGATAGGGGACGCTGTCGTCCCCTTGAACTCTCTGATCAGACGCCAGACACCAGGTAAAAGTCCAAAAATAATTTTTATTTGGACCCAACAGTGCACAAAACACCCTCCACTCCACAATACTCATATAAATAAACAAATCCACAATAACAATAAATCCTCCACTCTCCCAGACGCTTTGCTACCCTGCCACCCAGCTCAGCTCACTCGTCTGGAATCTCTCACAGTCTTTTATAGTCCGTGACCCGGAAGTGCTTCTGTTCCCTCAGTCCACATGACTTCCTAGCACTTCTGGGTCAGATCAAAAGTCCTCTTCTTCACCCCAGAAGTACGTCATTTCCCCTGTCGCTGTGACTAAGACTTACTTCTGGGTTATAGAGCATGTAACAGTCCTTGGGCATCCCTGCAGCGTCCTCTAGGGGCCCCTGTGGTATCCAGCAGGTCTGTGGATGAAAACTCCAATGTCCATAATTTCCTGCTGGCATTCAGGGCACCTCCATGCTGCAGGGAGGGCTCTACCTGGCGGCCTGGGGGTATTGGCCGGGATGACTGGCCGGCCATATTCCACAATATATTTATAGTTATATATCTTGTATATAAACATCTACGCGTGGAAGTGCGTGTGTGTGTCTTTCCCGGAAGTGAGAGGTGGAGTCGGGGTAAGGGCTCCAATTCCGAGGAAACAGACAACTCACTTAGCCACTAATAACACAATTGAGGCGAGCACGTCAGCAAAATGAAACCTCAGAAGAAAGACATCGCTTAGCCGCTTACATCGGCAAACCTGCGTTCCTTTTACTTTTCCTCCTGCCACTAATACACAAGCAATGTGAGCATGTGCGCAAAACAAAACCTCAGAAGAAAGACAAAGTCGCTTAGCCGCTAACATCAGCAAACTGGTATCCCTTTGACTTTTCCTCCCACCACTTATGGACAAGCGATGCGAGCACATCGGCAAATCAAATCCTCCTAGGAGAGAGATGCCCAGAGTAGTTCCTTTCAGTTACCTGACATCTCTGCATTTCAGTTTATTTTCTGACGAGAAGGAGTTTCTAGGACCCCAGGCTTTTTACAGCACAGGCTTACAAGGCTTGTAGTGCACACACGTGCACATGGGGGGCAGCTAAAGGGCTCAAATGAAGGTAATTATATGCCAGACCAGGGTATAGCATATAGAGTGGGCTGATCCTTTCACTTTTTCATCGGCAGACCGACCACGGGGAATTCCACCTGGATTCAATGACAACACTTCGGGTTCCAGGCCCGATGACATCACTTCCCCTGTCTGACTTTAAAACTGCCATGTTTGCCTGTCTGTTTGTTAATTTTTTGGACTGAGATTTAAACCTTCATCTTTGGCAGCCATACTTTAAATATATGGGTGGCTGCCCCCAAACCTTTTCCTGTGTTTTCTGAATAATAAATCCTGACGAAAAAACAAAAATAAGATTACTGACTCAAGATGGTGATGGAAACCCTTAAGAGGAAGCCATGGCAGAAGAGGCAAGTTCAGGTGTTTGTGACCATGAAGTGATGTCACTAATGCTTCTGGTCATTATATCTGTTAGGGAAAAAGGAGGAGAAGAATTTGGCTGCAGCGACAACCATTAACTTGGAGTGGAATTACTATTTAATAAGCCCACAAACTGTCTTGCAATCTCACATGTGACAATATAAATGTTTATATTGTCACACATAGGAGACAATTTGTTGGCTGAACATTAGAAATATAGTATTGTAGATGTTGTTTAACAGGGTTTCTTGTCTTATTTTAGGTTTACTGCAGGAAATGCAAACAACACCCCCATTAAATCTTTTCTGAGCTCTGTGTCTATGCACATGGTCTATGTACAGTGAGTAAGCCTGAATGTCAGTTTTTCTTTTCTTTATTAGAGCCCTCCATCCTCCTGCTATGTTCAAAATTTGTGTCCTTTTTAGTATTAGAGCTCTACTTTTTGTAATGCAAAATGCATATGTTTACGCGTTTTAAAGTGGTCGAGGAAGCTGACACCAGTTCTTCAACTGACCAGAGATCCCAGTTCATTTCTTTTGTCATCAAACAGTACCATTGCGAAGGAAATTAAATATGTGTGGCATCAACACACAAATCAACCAGCCTGCTAGTGTCACATTCAAAGGCTTCTCAAACAAAAACACTATGTCCAATTAAACTTGGTAGTTAAAAGGTGATGTTAACCCCTGTTGTGTTTTTAACTTATTATCATTGGGCTTGCTTTAGCTTTGTATGTATGTCTGAAAAAGTGAAAATAGTGTAGATTTTAATTATTTTATATTCAAATGCTAATTGCTTGCATCGTTTTTAAGATGTTATGATCATCTATTCAATATCAGCATTAACTTTAATTAATTTGGTTATTAAGATTTTTAAATTAATCGTTTCATTTTTCTTAGCCAACATTTAATTAATCACAAACAGCAAACTGTTTCTATCTGTGTGTTTTATCATACGGAATCTTTTTTATTTAAATATTTAGAAACAACAAAGTGAAGAAAAAAGTCAAGAAAGTAAAGGCTTTTGATTCATTTTGGTTCACAAAATATTATTACATTATACAAAATATTATATTTTGTTGGTTTTCTCAGAAAAGTAAAATGACAGGAGTTTCAGATAAGGATTTGAACATCCAATTAAATTTTCTGGTAATCAAAAGAAATTTTTTGCAATGAAAGTGTTCAACTGCTACGTTCCTTTGGACAAACGTTTCCTACTTCTGAGTCTGTAATAAAAACTATAGGTACAGCAGACTCAGAAACATTTTTTGCCAATCAAGCAGTACTTAATAACCTATAATGACAAACTAAAAACATGTTTTCAGAAAGGTGTTCACATTTATAAATAATCAAAGACTTAAATCTCTCATTTATATATTCAGATTCATTGTACTGTACCGTACAAATACTGCTGCCTACTATTTGGCTAATGTTCTTGATTTTTTTAAAGTAATAAGGATATTTTATATTTTCAAAAAAGAAAGTATATTAAGTGAAATGTCTTGAACAGTTACAGTAAGCTGACATATGTGTTTCAATATTGATGGTCTAAGTTTTTATATCTGATTCATCTATCAATAACCAGTATCTAGTCCTCACAAAAACAAATTCATTTGACTTAGTGCTATTAACAATTGTCTGGGAACATTTCTGCAGTTCTTTGGTGTAATTTCCTATGTAACATATTTGGTTTTATATGTTGTTTTGTTTAAGTGGTGATTTTCCATGTTTTCCTTTTGATCTTTTCTGATGATAGGCCCATCATGATAAGAATGACTACATGATGCTTCAGATGTTGTTATGGATTGGCATGTGACATCACAGTAGATATGTTTCCATTATAAAATCTTAAAATGAGTCCTGGGGCTCACATAAGATCTAAAAACCAATCTCTATCTTTTTGAACTTCCTTTCTTTGCAAGTTTATTCTATTCAGTTCTCCTTTGCTTCTGTAGATTTTATTTTTTTGTAGTGTCCTTTTTTAATATGTACTTTGTGCAGATCTGAAATTGGATAACCAGGTAGACATTCACATCTCTCCAAATAAGGACATGAGTGCAAAGATTAGTTAACACCCTTTTCTGGAAAGCAATAGAGATTGATAAAGATTTTTTTTTAACAATTCACATTATTTCCTGATTTTAAATGTCTCTGTCTAATCCTAAGTATCCTGGGGCCTCATGTATAAACGGTGCGTACGCACAGAAATGTTGCGTAAGAACTTTTCCACGTTCAAATCGCGATGTATAAAACCTACACTTGGCGTAAAGCCACGCACTTTTCCACGGTACCTCATGCCTTGTCGTACGCAAGTTCTCCGCTCGGTTTTGCAAACTGGCGGCACCCAGCATCAAAGCAGTGCTACTGTTCTTGTATGATTACTCATTATTTTCATGACGCGGCTTTATAAATACACAGAAACTAACCGCATATTGTTTATTAGTGTAATGCATCTGATTGTAATTAACTCGTAACAATATAATGGTCCAGGGAACAGCCATAGTATTCCAAATGCCATAACTGCTTTAGCGTTGTTACTCTCACTTCTTCTTCTTCTTCTTCTTTCAGCTCCTCCCGTTAGGAGTTGCCACAGCGGATCATCTTTTTCCATATTACTCTCACTGCACGACTCAGAGTATTTATATCACTGTATCTGAGTGTGAATCACAGCAGCAGCTGATTGGAAAGAGAATTATCGGTATACAGCTTTAAGGACACGCTGTCTCAGCCACTGCAAAATGTTTCAAAGCCTTTCCTGTACAGACCTCGCGGTTCAGAAACAGTTTCATCCCAAGAACTTTAAATGCACTCAATCAATTGCTCCTTGTAGAACGGTTTGTACTTATAAGTACAATCACCCCACTGTAAACTTGCACTATAGTTATAATATCTCACAACCTGAGCCACTTTATAAAGCGCATATTTACATATGATGACAATATCATTTTTAAGGTGAAATGCAGCAAAATATGTTTGTTAAATTATACACATAAAACTTTAACTTCATTTAAATAATCTATATTCTTCACTGGGAGTGTCGTGAAGGATAGAATAATTAAACATGTACTACGAAGATATTTCAGTGTTCTTTAAACGTTTTGAAGAATCGGCGCTAAGCTTACAGATGGCTTAACGTCTATTACAGAGCTGATTGTGTGGCGATCGGTTGCTTGGGGAAAGAAAAGCACTGACTGCAGTGACGGCTACGCCAATATATATTGAATATAAAACAGAAAGAGAAAATAACAACACAGCTAAAAACGCAGCGACAAATTTCGACAATAAATTATTTCATCAAAGTGAAACACATGTTTAATAACGTGCTTTAACTCCTATCATCATGAAAATGACATCACGTATGCATCTCAGTATTTTAGTTATTTAGAGAGCTGTAATATCACGAATGTAATGGATTCTGTGTCCAGTTGGAGGAAGAGAGCCAGTTTAAGAAGCAAGTAGTGATTCACACACATAGAGCACATACGAGTAGAAGATCAAATACAAAACAAAGCATTTAACGTGCTACTTTAATTAAGATGTCGTTTGAGAAACTGGTTAATTAAACGATTTTAAGATGAAGTTTATAATGTTCTACTAAATGACAAAATAAACTACGTGATTAAAGTGGAAATGTCGAGATTGAAGTTGACATTTCGTGCTTTTTCCCTACCGTGTGCCTTTTTTCTCTGTACCCTAATAAACTTTCATATGACACTCAGACAGTGGGCTTACAACTCTTCTTTTCACGGCAACTTTGATATGTGACTTCTTTTTTATTTCCGGCACTGTGCGATTTTGTGAATGTGAGCTTTGAAGTTTCTCCAACACGCTATGTCACTCGATCAACTTCATTTTGTTGATTATACCACGGTTTATTTGAACAAATAGTATGTTTTTCCTTTGCCTCCACTTGGTATTCGCTGAAATTCTTATATTTTCCCCGTGCTTTTCCCATTGTCTTTTCACAGAAGGCTGTGCTTAAGGGCGATTTATATTGATTTGCATATTCAAATAGGCGTAATTCTGGGAGGATTTGGGGCGTTACATAATGCGCGTGCACGAGCGTTAGTTTTCACGCTGATCAGGATTTATGTAATGGAAGAACGTGGAAGTTGGAGTACGCACAGATTCCTGCATCAGGATTTTTCTGTGCGTAAGCACATTTCGGCTTTTGTGCTTACGCCATGTTATAGTGCGAGTTCTACGCACGGCGTTATACATGAGGCCCCTGGTGTCTCTGTTTACATTTAAGCCTTCTAAATATTTTTTGCAGCAGCCATCTCAGCCAACCCATCTCACCCAAGCAGTGATCATTTGACATCTCTTTGACACAGTGTCAGCAATATACAGCTTCAAATGACAAGACTACAGACTAAATTGCTGACGTTTGTCAAAAGCTGCTGTGGAACCAGGGACAATGACAAGCTACCATTTGGTGTTCTTTGCAAGACCACAAATATAATATGACTTGATTTCAAATGTATAAGTGAAACAGACAGTTTCTTCAAATCAAGCCTTTCCAGGTATCAATCATTTCCAGCAGAAGTATTATGCCAAAAGTCAACATGGAGGGTTATCCAACAGCCCATACATGCAAGATTTATTGGCAAATATATGCACCAAGTAATCAGTCAAAAGGATGGAATTATGTTGTTCAGAGATGTACCTGGAAATGTCAACACCTTGCTTAAGAGCATCTGACCTTCAGCTCTCCATCTGGGGTGGTATTCTTTACACCCTGCCTGATGTAGGAGCCTTAGCTGCTTTGAAAGCTTGCATTTGTAATCTATTTAGTTAGCCAATAAAAGGTGTAATTTCATCCTACTTCTCCTGTATCAATCTATGGCTTACACGGTACAACACTCTACTACTTACGATTTTTAAAGAAGATATGTTCTAAATACAGATGGGTCATATGTTCGGAATCCCTGGGCAGGCTTCTCAGGGCTGTTAAACAGACAGCTGAAGTTCAGTTCCAGAAGGAAATAGGACATTCCATCCTGGATATAGAACAGCTAATCATGTTTTTCTCTTTGCATAGATACTTGAGTTGTCATGTATGTCCACCAGTCAACATTTGCAGACTTGAGTGTATGATCAATAATTCAGTTACATTTGGTAGAAGGTGCTCTGAGAATATGGGGTATCAATGCTGTTGCATGTTTTGTGGAGGAAGATTATTTCCTGCATACTTGGTATTAATTTAAGAGTGCTCCTTTTCTATTTATAATTTTCTTAGCTTGGGCAGTCCCTAAAAGGTGCTTTAGCAAACTTCAGTTCATTCCTGATAACACTAGTTGAAAACTAGAAATTGAAAATTAAATTCTATTCATGCTAAACTTCTAAAACATCTCATACGTGCCTTTCTAAGTACACAGCAGAATGAACATATATCATTCCTTGCTCTTTCAAATATACTGATAAATGTTTACCACCCATTAAACATTCTGGAGTTGGCCCTTTTGCCTCACATTTAAAAGCAGTAATCTTAGTAATTCATTTTCTAACACAGTTATGCAGTTTAAGGTCATGAGAGGTTACAGTATATTCCATATAACTGGTTACAAGGTGAGATTCACCAGTTTATACTGTGAAAGAAAAAATAACTGCTTGCAAGCTACTAAGAGTTAAAAGCTGACAAAGCTGTTTTGCAATAATAGCAAGTTATTCATACATGCGTCTGTCATAAGACAGGGTGCAGTAAGCTGACCCAAGACAATTTCCTCTTTACGAACGTGTCTGTTAGACACAGACAGGTAAGATGACCTTTCCTTCTGTCCATCTGACACAAAAAAGAAACAGATGGCCCATTTGCGTAATAAAATGAAATGCTTAGGTAAACAATATTATTCTTTTTGATAAGTAAGGGGAAGGTGGTGGGAGGGAAAACATATAAAGCCAATTGAAAAGGGGAATCTACGCTCT